>NW_027186372.1:17808207-17896304 GCF_028583685.1 Petaurus breviceps papuanus
TCCCCAGTCGCAGCAAATAGAGACCAGAGAACAATTGAAACACACAGATAAGTTAAGTTATATATTGCCAGTAGGGTAAGCAAGTAGTGAAACTTACAAGAAGCTTCCAACTACCTGATCATACAATACGAAACTGGCAGTGCCCCTAAAATGGTTATTTTCTAGCTCATTTATAATACTGAAGGACATATGACAATTCCACATGCAAAATACATGTATAAGCATTTATTAATATTATTTGAACAAGATGAATTACTCAATTCCATATATATTCCTCTGTAAGAAACCTCTCACGTGGGGCTGCCAGGTGGCCCAGTGAGTAAGAGCGCTGGCCCCAGCGTCGGGAGACCTGGGATCGGTTCCAGCCTCAAATACTCGGCACCCACACAAAAATAACTGGCTGTATAACCTTGAGCAAGTTACTTAACCCCGATTGCTTTAAAAAAAAAAAAAAAGAAAGAAACCTCTCCCAACTGCCTATGGTGCAGTAGAAAATATAACGTGATTTTGCACATTTGGTGTTTTTTAAGAGGTACCTAAGGATTTTCTGCGTGATGGAAAGGACTGTTGGGTTGTATTGGAGGGAACCCAGGTTCTAGCGCAAAGTCTGAATTTTACTCTAGACACAGCCCTTTTCTTTACTATGGCCTATATCAAGTCATCTACCGTCTCTGTTTATCTGTAATCTAATCTGAAAAATGAGAATAGTTTTTGTACTAACCACCTCATAGGACTGTTGTAAAAAAATCAGTGAGATGATGAACATCAAATTTTTTGTTGACCATAAATCATTAGAGAAATATCCATGATGATGAAATAAAAAATATGGTTGATGTTGATGCTGATGCTGATGATACATAGGCTATTCTAAGTGACCACCTGTTCACTTTATCCAAGAACTCATTCCCTATCCTTTCTTGGGAATGCTTACTGGAATTCAATGAAAAATTCAGTGCTGGTGCTGACTGCCTAATGTAACCTATTTTAAATTATAGGCCCATCATCATGTTATAACATTTGTCCCATGGTGTTGTAACAGAGTACACTCTTCATCATTTTGTCCAGAGTTTGGGAAGCTGGAGAAGATGGATTTCAACAAACTGTGATCACTTTTTTTTCCAAGTATTCTCAATTTCAACAGACTCCAGTACGTAGAATTTTAACTGTAGATTTGTAATTTCATTATATTGCCAGCCCATATATTTTTCTTCTTATAATTGTTACCTATGATTTCTGTGTAATTCAGTATGAAAAATTGTTCCATGATGGCTTCCATTTGGGTACATTCTTCACCAATGCTGTTTGCAGGTCAGTCCATTTTGTGTCCATTATATTTTTTAAAAAATATTTTAAAGCAGATAGGTGGTGTAGTAGATAGAGCATTGGGTCTATAGTCAGAAAGAGCTGAATTCAAATCTGGCCCCGGATACTTACTAGCTGTGTGACCCTGGGCATTGACTTAAATTCTGTTTGTCTCAGTCTCCTCATCAGTAAAATGGGGATAATAATAGCACTTTTTCACAGATTTGTTGTGAGGATTTTTTGAGATAATATTTGTAGACAGCTTAGCAAAGTGCCTGTAACATAGTCTCCATTTAATAAAAATATGTTCCCTCAGGGCAGCTAGATGGCACAGTGAATAGGGCACCAATCATGGAGTCAGGAGGACCCCGAGTTCAAATCCGACCTCAGACACTTAACACAAAAACTAGCCATGTGACCTTGGGTAAGTCACTTAACTCCAATTGCCCTCCAAAAAAAAAAGCAAAAAAAAACTGTTCCCTTCCCCACCTCCTGTTTTTCTGCAGATTAAAAATAATAGTAGAGTAAATGTATGAAGATTGATAAATCAGAGTTGGCTCACAACCTGAGGAGAAATTAATTATGTAGCTATAACATCATCTGCTTATTCTCTCCAAATCAGGATTTTTTTTTTAAATTTCATTTAATTTTAAACAACAAAAATAAGTACTTATCAGAAAAACTAGATGTAGATAATTTTATTTTTCACAGAAATAAATATGTGCTATCACAACAGCCAATTTAACATTAATATTTTTAAAGATAAAATTAAGGTATACCAAAAAAGTAAGACTGTTTAGTGAGTAAAGAGAATGAAAATTATTTAAACAAAATAAGTAGATCTATATTCTCATATAATTTATTTCTGTCTACAGGAAGCCTTAGGGGGAAATTATAAATAATAAATGGGGTCTGAGATTTGTAGAATTTAATTACTTTAAAATGTGATATCAGATTAGCAAGAGCAGGAGACTTTGGTTACTAACAAGCCTGACATTTACAAAACCTGAAAATTTCTCTTGTTAGTTTGATAAGAATGTATATAGCAGTGATGGTGAACTTCAATTATCTGGATATCTGAGGGAGTGCTATGACTACCAATCATTGTGATAATTTCATCTCTTGAAGGTTGGTAGAAGTAATCACTGGAATTGAAATTCTGAACCCAATCCTGACCAACATGAGTTTATTGCTGAAGAAGAAATTAAAGGGTATTTTTTTTTTTTATATAGGTGAGTGGGAAACAGCTACTAGAATATAGAATTCACTATATAGAAAGAAGAAAATTAGCATAGTCCACCATACACTCTAAACTTTGGATATCTGATTTCATAGGCTTTAGCAAAATAATAGGGAAAATTCTTCAGGGAAAATTGGCCAAAATGGAATAAGTAGCTCCCAAAATGAAATTCTGAAGAAATAAGCAAATGAAAGAAAAATCCAAGAAAAGAACAAAAGCAAATTATCAAAATGGACAGAATATACCTACTAAATGAACTTAAAAAAATAAAACTTAATACTGGAAAAATATATAGTAGACAGGAGAAAAGGTAGGTAATAAATTATGCACAGCAAAACACAGCATAGTATTATAAGAATAAAATATGCAGTTCTAAAGCTCAGATTTTATTTTAGGATGGTGAAAAAAATGCCATGAAAAATTACATTTCAAACTACCTTGAGAAATAGGAAAAGTACAAAAAGGGAAAAAGACTGCTAACAAGAGTGGAAAGGAATATAATTAGAAATTAAGAATAGGCATGCAGGTGGCCCAGTAGTAGAGTGCTAGACCTGGAGTCAGGAGGACTTGAGTTCAAATGTGAACTTAGAAATGTTCTAGACTTGGGCAAATTCCTTAACTTCTTTCCGCCTCAGTTTCTTCATCTATAAAATAAGAATAAGAAAAGCTCTTACATCTAATGTTTGTTTTGAAGATAAAATGAAATAATACTTTGAAAATCTTAAAGACTTGTAAATGCAAGTTACTATTGTGATATTTTGGTGTTATTCATTATTATAATACATAATTATTCAACTTGTATTTTGATTCTATTTGATCTGCAGGGGAAAATGGCAATTGTATTGGATATGATGAAAATCATAAATAAGAAGTGGAAAAGCAATTTAAGTAAGGATATAGTCGTATAAAAACTAATCCTAGGGAAATCATATTCCAGGGTTCTGAAGAAATAAGCAGATGTCACTGATAAATCTTCAGTGATTTTTGAATGATGAAGAGAATGGAAAAGATGTACTAAAGGATTGGAGAATATCGAATCTCAATTTTATAATAATATTTTGGGAATAGAGTGGAATTTGGAAGCTATAATCTTTGATTTCAGTGAAAAAGTTCTAAAATATCTTCTTAAAAGACTGGTGGTTGGCACATAGAAGAGGAAACAGTGATCCTTGAGAACTTGAATGACTTCAACAGTGTCAAACTAATCTCATTATCTTTTTTTTCATAGTGTAATTGGTAAATAAGAGGAAAGCTAGTTTACTAAGAGTAAACTAAAACATTTGAACAAATATCTCTTGCTACTCATATTGACAAAAACTGAGAGATATTAGCAAATACTTAAGTGGATTTGAAACCATTTAAATGACTGAACGCAAACAGTAGTCATCCATAGGTTGATGTCAACTAAGACAAAAAAAGTTTCTTATAGAGTTCCTCAGGAAGCTATCCCTAGCCATGTGTGCTATGTATGTTATGTGTGCTCTCTTTGTGTTTAACAATTCTATGCAGTTTTTACATGAAGGCATGGATAGTATGTTTATCAAATCAGAATATTACATAGAGTTTGGAATAATAATATCATTTATATTAGCATTGGATCTGAAAAAGATCTTGAAAGGACAACTCTAATAACACTTTAATAGAGATAAATGTAAAATTATACTAGAAGTGTTATTTTCATCCATGCTTAAAATCCTTGAGAAATGTTGGTTGTCCTGTCTTAGAGATGTTACAGGTGAAATCCTCTCTGCGCAAGGGTTCAACTGAATGCTCTCTGAGCTTCTTTCAAATTTTGAGATTTCATGATTTTATGATCCCTGCATTATCCCTAACATAACCATTTTTATCAGTGAATCATTAAAGTTATATAATTCTGAGTCCCTTAGCATTTTTTGGAAAGGTTATAGTGCATCAATAATTTACCTTCAGAATTATCCATTATCATAGTGCATGCATAGTTCTCTAACATAGTTAATAGTGAAATTTTTGTTTTGTTTTGCTTTTAGATAAGGAAACTAGCCATTGATTCTATTTCAAATATGTAGGATGAAGTATTTACTTTTATTGGCTATAATGAAGTCAAAGGAGAAATAATACTCAATTACTTGCTTGTCAAGGCATAGTGGAAATATGTTGGATAGGCAATCACAGAGAACATCCAAAGAATATTTGCTTTCAAGTTATGTGGAGACATGACTGACTAAAATTGTAGCAATTGATGGTTTTTAATCTAGTGGCTCAGAGAGATGAGGGCAGGGGGGATAGGAGAGAGAGAGAGAGGGCACAGGAACAGAGAAACATGTACAAAGAAAACAAGAAATGAGCCTAACTCAAAAATGTTCTTTCAGACATGATTGACTTTCTTCCAGTGTCAGCAGTGCAATCCATTTTAATCTTTTTGGCATTCACTTCTACTTATTGATGAGCAGCCAATGATGCTGTACTACAACTACAAATGGCCCTTTTCGTTATGAACATTCACTCTCGATAAACAAAAAGTGGACAGCAAAATTTCAAGGACATATAAATATGGATCTTTCTCTATTTCTTTTTACTTTGTCTTCTAGACTTTCACTTTTACAGTGATTGACTTATCTTATTGTACCTTTTATTTAAACCAATTTCTAGAATGGAGAAACTTTCTTCCCTTACAATATCCTCGTGTTAAGCCTTTATGAGTTCTATGCCTTTTCCTTAACATCATTTGAAATAAGTGAAACCTCTGAGAAGCTTCGTTATTTAAACACATTTGGACTGATATTGACTAGATGTGTAATTTGCCAGGATGACTGATTTCCAAATATTGAATAATGCACAAAATTTCAATACTGCATAGCCTCCTAAGTGCCCCAAACCAGGCATAGAGCCCAGTAGGACAGTGGCTTAATATTTTCATGTTATCTATGGAAATTTGAGGTCAAGTTCTAATATACAGTTGAAGGAAAATCAGGTCAACATCTTTTAGCATTGAATGGCAGACTTCAAAAGGTTGTATAGTTGCTAAATTCTTTTGAAGGAGAAAAAAGTCCTGTACCCAGTCTTTTCTTCCCAATTTTCAGTCTGCAAAATAGGTCAATAAGAAAAATTAAGAGCAATATTTATGATTTTCCTGCTGCTAGCAATGGGGGAAAATGTTTATCTTCTATATAGTTAGAAAAATAAAGGATAATGAGTCATACCCTTATGAATTAAAGACCATACTGAAGTGGGGATGAATTTGGGGAGCTTAAACAAAAATGAATAATTTCCCCATTCATAGCGTTATTTTATTATAGTTAATGGTGTTACTTATATTTTATAAGTAGTTCATAATTAAAATTAGAAATGTTTTAAAGGGTTAAGGTAATTTAAAACATACTACTACATGATTTAATAGAACACTTCATTCTAGCAATTTTTCTAGCATAGTTCTTACATATACTAAACACTTAAGATATATTTTTGAACAAATAAATGAAATAAGCAAGTATTAATAAATTAGGTCATAAAAGCAGTATAAATCAGTACATGTATTATACATTTGGCTTCTTGAGACAGGGAATAAAAGACATTACTATGGATTTAGAGCTGGAAAAGGGCATTTGAGGTCATGTAGACCAACTGCTTCCTTTCAATAGACCAAAACACTAGGATACAGAGAGATTTTGTAATTTGCCCAAAGCTATACAAATAATATGTAGTCAAATGTGTATTTGAATCTTAGGTTCACCTGGCTCCAAACTGGACATTCTTTCCACTCTACCACATTGTTTGAGTCTCATTCTTCTTGGTAGTCCCCCATATGCTTTAGAACAATGTCTTTCATGATGAAGACCAACAATAAAATTAATGCTTTTGACTAATATTAACTGACTTTATATAGGGTGTTGAGGTTTGCAAATTATGACGCATATATTTCATTGGAGGCTCATAAGAACCTTGTAAGGCAGGGACTACAGATTTTTTTATGTCTGTTTCAAAGATGAGGAACCAGAACACATAGAAATTAAGTGACTTGCCCATAGCACATGGCTAATATATTTTGGAGGTGGAAGCTGAAACTAGATCTTCCTTACTCATTTTCCAATACTCTATGCAGCAAACTATTCTGCCTCTGGAATCAATGAGGAAGTAAATGGGTAAATGAATTAATGTAATTACACCCATTATTGTGTTTTCTTGGCCATATACATCTTGAACTCACTGAAAAACACTCCCTAGTTTTCAATATTTTACATCCATTGAATCTTACATATATTAGTTTCTCAGTAATTGTATGTTGACTGATTATATAATTTTGCAAAAGGATGAAGTGTAGAAAATCAATAAGTTAGGATCCATAGAAATTTCTGTTAATTCTGTGGCTCAAACTCTATACACATTCTTTCATAGGGAAAACTGAGTAGTATTCTGGAACCCAATACTGTGTGATGAAAAAACTTCCTATCTCTAAATTCCAAGAAATATTTTTCTTATGAGGATTGATATCCAATTCTTTAGTGCATTTCATTTTGAATACACTGTAGGCATAGAGATGGAGGATAGATCAGAAAGAACAGTAAGTAGTTATCTGCTGGACAATCGAGCATATTTATATTTCTATTATTGTTGATTCTGCAAGGTATATCATAACTATTATTCTTTCATGTGCATCTCCAAGAGCAACAGTAATAAGTACAAAGTTTTTTTTGTTGTTTTTTGTTTTTAATTTTATCCTCATGGAAACATGTTTAGAGCTGTTGATATCTTGACATTTTCAGATGCTCATTATTATAGTATTTAACAATAGAAGAAAGAAAAACTATTTCATAATAGGAATCCTACGTTTAATACATGAGTCAGATTTTCCCATATTGCAATGATGAATTATTATTCAATTATTATTATAATTCAATTATTATTACACTTGAGATTTCAAGATTGGGATGTGTTAGAAAAGAAATCTATCAAATGCTTATGTGTAAGAAATTCGAATTTGAAAACTCTGAGGAGTGATTGTTGAGCATTCTTTAGATAAATGAAATTATATTGGGGTGGACAGGTGGCGCAGTGAGTAAGAGTGCCGGCCCCAAGCTGGGAGACCTGGGATCAGTTCCGGCCTCAGATACTTAGCACCCACACAAAATAACTGGCCGTGTAACCTCGAGCAAGTTACTTAACCCCAATTGCTTTAAAAAATAAATAAATAATGAAATTACATTGGAGTTCAGATTCATCTATTACATTCCTTTTGTCACAGTAAGAACTACCAAAGTTTATATAAAATATTTTTGGCATAATCTCACTACTTTATTAAGTGATAATATTGAATAATGTTGAAAAAAAAACCCCATAAAGACCATGATTTGTCTTCAGCAAATACACTCACACTTCCCTATCGATTTTCACAGAACTTAAATAAAGAAGGGGACAACATAGAAACATATGTATTTTTCATTCAGCCTTCCTGAATTCTTTAAGGGTGCTTTAGGCTTATTCTTAGCTGCCGGTAATAAGGATATCTGGGAGATGAAACTTATTCTAACTTTATAAAAAGTTGCCTTTCATTCCTATTACTTTCTTGTTTAGCAAGGAAGCATATTTCATTTTTGAGTCTGAAGATCTGCTGTTGTCTCCAGACATTACCACATATTAACGTTGTTACTCATAGTCAAATCACTTAGAGAATTTAGAGTCTCAGTATCCATATCTGAAAAATGGGGATGAATTTTATTTACCTATTTTGTTGAAATGTCATATGAAAAGCATTTTGGAAACGAAAGCAACCTAGGAAGATAAGCTATTGTCACTTACTGATTGATTAATAAGCTCTTTCTATGCACCTACTATGTGTCAGGCACTGGCCTCCATATTAGAACCATAAAGACAAAAATGAAGTCACCCCTGATTTCATGGAGTTTACATTTAATCAAGGGAAACAACACATTTATACATAAGCATATAAGAATAAATAGCAGAGAAAACTGAGACCAAGACTAGCAACTAGATATAGAAAGGCTTCATGTAGAAGGTACAGCATGATGAAAGTTTTGAAAGAAACAAGGGAATGTAAGAGGTGAGAACGGGTAAAAGTGGATTACAGTCAGGAGTAACAGTCAGTGAAAAGAAAGACAGAGGGAGGATAGATCATGAAGAACAGGAAGCAGTTACCTGCTGGACCATAGAGGACAGGAAGGGAGGTAATACATCACAAAACTGGAAAGGTAGGTCGAGACCACGTAATGAAGGTCTTTAAAAGCAAAACAGAGAAGCTTAAATCTTATCTTAGAGGCAATAGAGAACTACTTTAATCTATCAATAAAGAAATTATATAATGTCTTTTGTGTAGAATATGAATTGCAGAGCAGAAGTGATACTGAAGAGCTAAATGGTGTTCAGAGTAGGGTTGTCTTGTCCTAAAGAAGAGAGCTTTAATATCACAAAAATAGTGGGCTAGTTCTTAGGAGCACTAGCAAACTGAGATAAGACTGGGGCTTACTTTTATACCCAGATTTTGGACACTCAGCTAGGGATGGGGAGCATCCTCCTATGTGGGTACTTAGCCACAGTGAAGGATGTTAGGAAAGGGGAAGCAGGTGTGTAAGGGGAGGTGAGAAAGGAGATGCAGATGTTTTGGGTACTTTACATAACAGTTCAGGATCACAAGGCAAGGAACTTAACATGTAACCGTCAAGGATATGGGCACAAAATATAGGGGTTAGTCATGTACACAGAAAATAGTAATGTTTTCTTGTCAACAGATAGAGCTCCCTGTTACTGGGAAGATTTAGATTTAGGCAAGGTTCTCTTTGCTGGGCAGAAGTCAGCCACATCAATACCCATTAGCAGACTATTGGAATAATCTAGAAGATTTGATGAGGGTTTAAACTATAGGTCTCTTCTTTCCAAACTTCATAGTGTCTGCCAGCCACTACCATTCTTCCAGTCTGCCCTGCTCATAGCCGTGATGCTATTTTTGACCTCTCACTCTCTTAGTACACATACACTCAGTTGAGAAATCTTGCCATTTCTACTTCTATGACATGTCTGGAATCTAGCCCATTCTCTCTACACTAACCATCTTAGCTTAGGCCTCAACACCTCCCGCTTTGACTATTTTAATGATCTCCTAATTGGCCTTTCTGCCTCAAATCCCTCCTTACTCCCAATTATTCTCTATACAGGGGCCAAAGTAATTTCTTTAAGTGGAGATCATTTCATTCCTCTACTCAATAACTCCAGTGGCCACCTACTGCCTCTAAGAAAATACAAGTTTCCCTATTTGACTTTTAAAGTACTTTACAAACAGGTTCCAAACTATCTTGATGCAGCTTTTATTTCTGTGCCTTTGAATTGGCCACTCACCCCCTTCCTACCCTTGAAAAGCACTCTCTCATCTCCACTTCATAGAATACCTCTTGTCTTTCAAGAAGAAACTTGAGCACAACATTCTATATGTATCTTTTCCTAATCTCCATCTGCTAGAGCCCTCTCACATTAACTATCTCATATGAACTTTATGAGAGGAAGAATTGTATTAGAGAGTCAGTCTCAGAACCAGGAAGATTTGGGTTCGTGTTCTGCCTCTAACACCTACTAACTGAGTGGCTCTAAATAATTCACTTAAACTCTCAGTGTTCTGGACAACTTGTAAGAATATAAGTTGCAGTGAAGATTCTAATATGTCTTGGCAGAGGTGATTTCCCTCATTCAGGCAGTTTAATCACAAGCCCAGTACTGATATTTATATATGTACATGTTTTCTTTACCAACAGAAGTAAGATTCTTTAGATCAATTGTTTCATTCTTTGTGCTTATAGCTATAAAGCCTAGCTGGGCACACAGTAGGCACTTAACCAATGTGTGTTAACTGATTGATTGAATTAGAGTTATAACTTTCTAAGTACAGAAGAGATGAATTCAGAATCATTGTGGAGTACAAAGAACAAACTTTGGTCACTGAGTAATCATAATCATCATGTTTCTTTTCTTTTGACTGGATGTGTTTTTTATTTGGTAACCAACTCTTATAGTGATGACACTCACTCTACCAATTCAGGTCAGTACCTACTCAGCCATATTTACCCTTAGAAAATTATCTGTGGGGCATTGAAAAATTAGGTGACTTGGCCTGTATCATATAGCCAGTATTTGCCATACTCCAGACTTGAATTTAAGTTTGTCCAACTTCTAGACCAACTCCCTATGTGCACTATTACCATGCTGCCTTTCTGATTATATTATCATTATAGTATTTACTTTAAAAAGCATTTTCATTATAACACACACACACACTTTTCTGTCTTTAAATTGTAGTTACTCTTAAGTTAAATATAAGAATATTTTAAGTTGCTTTGTATATAATGAACTGTCTTCATTTAGACAACAGCCTAAAATGCAAACTCTAATTTAAGTATGATTCAGAGCTATCTGAATCCACTCTTCATTTAGATGACATGTAAATCAGATTAATTTGCCTGCATTAGAGTCTTAGAGATAAGATTGCTGCCTCTGGAGTTTCAGCAGGGAAAAAATAAGCCTCCAATGTTTACTATATTTTCAGCTTGGCAGTATCTCTCCACAGGAATGTCTTATACAAACAGAGATGAAGCCTCTAACTGTACAATCTAGTCAATGAGGCAGGAAATTTCAGGAAATCTATTTTATGGTAGCAGTGATAGCATTTCAGGAAATAGGCTTCCATTAAAGAAGGAGGCATTTGGACTAGACACTGGAATAGAGGAGAAGACGGTGTAATGTACTTCCTGAAACCCATGCAGTTTGCCATACTTTGAAAACATTTCTTCCTGAAATCAGGAGGAAATTATGTAGTGACCTCTTGCTATTTCTTCTGAACTTATGGTTTGATGGCTAAATTATGGAAAAATATGTATGATTTCACCTATGATTTCATTGGAACTTCAAGATGAGGTTAACCTCTCTACTAGTAGCGGTTAGCACCTTAAACTCCTAAGATACTTGCAAAAATAAAGCACTGAGAACTTAAATAACTTGAATAGGAAAATTCTGAACCTAGATTTTTTTCTTGCTCTGAGGCCAGATCTATCTACTCTGCCTTGACTTTTTTTTTTCATTAAATTAGAAACATAAAAATATTAGGTACAAAGGTAAACACAAGATGTAGTAGTGTTGGGGTCCCGGTCCCAACTCCAGCCTTATCTTACCTTATACCTGGTCTTTGGACGTCTCCGGCTTCTTGTCTCCAAGAAGAATTTACCCCCACAGAACACCCAGGGACATGGAAAGTAAGATGTGAAGATGTTTATTCCGTTACATCATAATAGCACCACAAGCAAGCACAGGAACTAACTCACTTCCAGGCGGAACTGGAACTAAGCAGGAACTAACTCACTTCCTCTCTCTCCCCAATTTATAAGCCTTGCGGGGCCAATCATGTTCTTTCCTGAGTACGTTGTAAGAGACCAAGGAGCAACGTCCTTCCCGGAAGACATTACACACTGCCACGCAGAGTATCACTGTTGCGTCACTACGCCCAAAACTCCCTTGTCCCTGGTTGGTTAACCCCCTGGCAAAGCTGTCCCAACCACGACCCTCAGAAAGCCATGTGCACCCCCTCCGGCTGCTCCCTTGTCACCTGTCATGTGAGAGCCGATCGTGCACTCTCCCGAGTGCAGGGCAAAGGAGTATGTGTTAAGAGGAGTCCGTGTTTATGGGGCACGCTCAGTGCCACGTCGGCCTTTCCCAACCCAGCAGAGTCGGTCCCCACGACCCTGAGCTCAATGCCATATCTGCCTTTACGGGCCGGCAGAGTCGGCCCTCATATCTCCAAGCCCCAGCCCCTCAGAGGTCACGTGCACTCCCTCTGACATCTTGTGACTGACGCAGTGTCTCTCACACTCGCGGCCCTAAAATAGTAGTATATTAGATAGTCAGCATATACTTTGAAAGTTCTGGTTTCAAGTCCTGCCTTTAACTGGATATGAGAATGGAAAATTCATTGGTATTTATATCCCCAGATCCTAGCTAGACACATAGTAGGCATTTATTAAATGTGTCATCTCACAGTCTACAGGCAAAAGGAGTTGCTAACCTTCATTGATGAAGAAATTTTGACACTGAGAGCTGTCTACACTGATGAAATCACAAGTCTGAAATAAACAGGAATGAGGTGTGCACAATGCCCATAACTTATTGCCTTGAGGCACCTGAAGTATATATTTTCTTAACATTCTTATTCACAGTCTTGATCACTACAAGAAGATTAACTTAGTAATTGAGACAGTATAAGTATTTTCCTTATATTTCACAGCTTGCATAAATATATCACTGAGGGAATGACATAATTTAATACCAGTGGCAGGATAGATTTGTTATGACTGGTTATCACAATAACTTGTTATGGTTGTGATATATGCATTAATACATTTCTCAATTCCTTTCAAAGAGGACTTGGGCATTAAACAAAATAATCTAGGCCCAGGACTCTTTCTAAAGATTAAAAGTTATCCCTAAATAGTAACATTGAAAAAAGAAATCATCTTCTAGAAATCTTTGTCAATAAAGCCCAACAGCATTTTTTTTGTATTTTATTTCTTTTATAAAGTTTTGTTAATGTTGTCCCCAAGTTTCAGTTCAATTGAGTATAACTAGTTTAATATTTGATGGCCACCATGTTTTGCCATGTGACCAGCATTATCCAACATAATCTTTGCTAACAGCATATGAACTAACACTGGCTAAATACCATAGGATCCTTCTGCTGAAAGTGATAAAACATATGCCCCCATTCAGAAAGTATCTTCAGAGAGTATCAGGTAATTTTTAGCCATAATGTAGCCTTATAGCTATGATAGGAATCAACTCTCTTTCATAAGAGGCTACCCTTAGTGAGATGGAACGCAAATATAAGGATATTTTTATTAACACACCATGTTTCAACTTATACATACCACTATTAAAGTTTAATCTCTTACATAATTTTTAAAGCACTAAACCAGAAAGCATTTCAATCTTTCCTGCTCCACTGGTAGCTTCAAACTTGCCCAGACTTGCACTACCTTGGGAGAAAAACAAAACTAAATGTATGCCTAACATTTTAGCTACCAACCTATTTCTATTTTTTCCACTGATAAATTTCTAACATACCTGGTCAGTATCTGGTCATATCTGGTCATTACCACGAGACCCTAGATGTAGAACAGGAAGGAATCATCACCTTCATTGGAAAACGAGCTTTTTTAGAGCAGGAGATATTTTACTTCTCTGTGTATATCCCCGGGTCCATCACAGTGTTTTGTACATAGCAGGCACTTAATAAATGCTTTATTTATTCATTTACCTGATGAGGTCAAGGCATAAAAGAGGTTAGTTAACTTGTCCCTTGTCACACAGCTAATATAAATAAGGATTTGAATCCAGGTCTTCCTTGTTTTCTTTTCCACTATGCAATATGTAATATAACATGCTGTCTTTCACTATTCCATACAGGCTTTAGTTTTTCATTACTCATTCTTTCTTTCACCATCTGCATTCTGGCTTTTGAATTTTCCATTCCACTGAAATTGCATTCCCAACGGTCACTAATCACCTAATTACCAAATCCAGCATTCTTTTCTCAGTTCTCATCCTTTTTTATCTCAATGAACCATTTGAGTACCCTCCTGCCCTGCTTCCTCTTTTAATGTCAGAGACCTTGCAGATTCTCACAGCAGAAAATTATCTGATAGGCCATCAAGTTGAATGCATGTCCAAGAGTCACCTGAAAAACATATCTAGTGACCAAATTATATGGCTATCTTTCTATGTTTTCTAAGTAGCTTTCTATCTCCTCCAACCCTATAAATGCAGGCATTTCCCAAGGTTCAGTAATCCATTCTTGTTCTTTCTTTAACCTTGCCCAGAGACATAGCCATCCATCTCCTTCCTTCAGTTCCTGCTTGTGTGCAGTTAAGTCTCAAATCCATATCTATGGTCCTGATCCCTCTCCTGAGACCTAGTTCTACATCTCTGCTTTCATTTTAATGCCTTACCAAATTTGACCTAGCAAAAGGTGAATGTTCAGTATAGTTGAAAGAACACGAGTCTAGAAATCAAGATCTATATAATCCTAGGCAGTCATTAAATCTTTCTGATCCCTACTTTTTCCATCTATTAAAATATAGACAATAACGCTTTTACTACTCATCTCACAAGGTTATTGTGAAGAAATCATTTTGGGAAATCTTAGAGTAAGACATAATTATAAGCTATGATGGTGATGATGATGGTGGTGGTAGTGGTGATAAAGATGATGACTTTAATTTTTAAAAAGTAGAAATTTTGACCCTTGGTTACTATATTTTAGCAGCAGAACTTTTAGTTTCTCATTTAATGCCTGATGGTACACTCTTCTCAACTCCCCTTCACCAAGAACTGCCATTTCTTTTGATTTGTTTCAAATCCATTCATTCCTTTCCAGAACCAGTGAAACAAACTTGATCCTTGTTACTTTATATCTATATTATTTAAATGCTTTCTTAATGACTCCCTTGAAAATTTTTCTAATTCTTTCCTTCCTTCTCACTCTCCCTCCTGCAATTTGTTACTTGTATCTGTACTGTATTTAGAGTTTTTAATCACTTTTAATGTCTATGAAATGGAGCCCAGACTAGAGTTCAAAGTCCTCTATAAAATCACCCCCAACATAGTTCTCTAACCTTGTGTCCAGATTCTCCCACAAATACCCCAAGGTATCTGACCATACCTTGTTCACATGATTTGGTTATTTTCTGTTCAACCTCATGAAATGTTCTACCTCTTCTCTACTTTCCTCTTAGCCAAATTCCAAGTCAAGAACACTCTCCAGCAGAAAATCTTTATTTATTCCTCTGGAGGACGAGTCCTTCCCCACAGAGAATATTTTAACTGTAACATTTATTTTGGCATTTAGTGAATGAAGTTTTTTGTACGTATGTGTGTATGTATATGTGTGTACATATATTGAATATATGCATTCAAACATGTATGTATATCTATAAATATCGCTAAGTAACACTGTGGTCAGAGCATTGGACTTAACGAGGAATGTATGTTCATAGGAATAGGAATAGTGTAAAGAATGTGTTCAAGATATGTGTTCATATCTTACCTAAGATATTTCCTATTTGCTATGTGACCTAGGCAAGTCATTTAATCTACTTTATCTCTTTCATTCTCAGTTTCCTTCTCTGAAACCTGGAAATATTTATAGTACCTACCTCAGAGGATATTGTGAGGATGAAATGAGATAGCTTTATAAAAATGCTTGCAAATATTATTATTACTCAACAAACATTTCCTGAATGAATGAAACTATGAAAAGAATGAAAGATTACAAAGGTATTATACCCAAATCTCTCCTACAGCAAAAGAGACTTTTTTTTTAACTCTAAATAATATTCTATGAAAAGAATCAGACAGACTATTCCAAGAACAACTAGATGTGCAGGTACAACAATAACCCTTTCTTCTTTTCAGGACACATGACATATTGACTATTATAATGTATTTGGATTTAGGAGGACCTGGGTTCAGATTCAACTTCTGATACTCCTTAGATAACCATAGGCAAGTCATCCACGTTGTTTCTCAGTTTTGCCATCTGCAAAACCACTGTAACGCTAATGAAACTAAGCAAAAATTATAGACAGGGATGAGGGGGAGGGGGAAAGGGAATGAAAAGAACTGGACTGGATGTGTAGTTGAGACCTAGGTTTTAAGCTCAGGTTTTCAACTAACTAGCTATTCCAGGGACTTCTCCTCTCTGAATCTTTTCATCTGTTAGTTGGAGGCTTGAAAGGTGGAATAACAAAATTTGAGAGCTAAAAGGTATATCAACAGACATTTAATACAATGCATGGGCAAAAGTAATTCTCATTATTATATAAATAACTAGTGATATCCTGCCTCCACTTGAAAACTTCCAAAGAGGGGAACATCGCCTCTTTTCAAGGCCATGTTCAAACAACTAAATTTCTTAAACTTTTCTTGACATGAACCTAAATGTGCCTCTTTGTGATTTTCACCTACTGCTCTTATGCCCTCTGGGAACAAATAGAATAAGTCTAATGCCCCCTTCCATGTGACTTCCCTTAAAATACTTGAACACATCTATTATGACTCTGCCTGAGTCTTCTTTTCTTCAGGTTGAACATACCTATTTCCTTCAAATGATGCTCAATATGGACTCAAGGTCCATCATCATCCAAATTGTCTTCCTCTGAACACCTTCCAGTTTATCTTTGTCTTTTAAAATTGTGGTGTTCAGAACTGAAGACAAAATTTCCAATGAGGTCAGATTATCAGCATATCATATAATGTGACTATCACCACCTATAAGCTTGATGAATTCCAGAAAAATGAAGAGGAATCTGGGAACTTAAAGAATAAAATTCACTCATTTCACTGTTTTGGCAAGCATCACATAAACCAACTTCATCAACAGAAGATGGTCATGAAACATGCAAGTGATACAAAACAACATGAAACAAAATGAGATCATATCCTTTCTACCCTTCATGGAAATTTTGCTTAAATGTAGCCTTGCTACTTTACAAAATAATTGCCCAGGTTAGCACAGTCAGGGAGCAGAAAGGCCTGTTCCCTTTCATGATTCACTATTCTAACACTGGTCATTCTTTTCTTTGCCCTTGCCAACATGCTTTCATTTTTTGTTCTGAATGCCATCAAAAAACACCATGTGCTTTAGGCTTTGACTATTCCATTTACAGATTGGGTTTATTTACATGGTTTCCAAATGTGATACACACACACACACACACACACACACACACATCTCAAAAGTGGTCTGTTTGCTAATAACACTGCTCAATTTTTAAACTCCAAGGCAGGGAAAAGGACATGCTGTTCAGTCTGGGAGCTCAGACTTTCACAAGAGGTTAAATGTAGTACGTAAGGTAAAACTTCAGTGGGAAGGTGGCAGCCTGATTGATGAGCTCTAATTGCCAGAATGTGGCTCAGTGCCATTCTCAATGCAGGTATAGTTCAGTTAGATGTATTGCTCCTACTGGGGGCATGACCATACTTTTTCTTCTACGTCTGTCCAGAATTCTGGCCAAGATCAGGAAGCCATTATTATTCAGCTGAAAAACAGCAGAGAATTAGATTATATTGGCCAGTAGTTGTACCATCCAGAACTGATCCTAGGCAGAGCCATGAAATAGTTTTCCTGTCTTCCTTTACAGCATCCCTTTTCTCCTTTCTTTCCTCAAGGTCCCTGGTGTCCACTGCTGTCATGGCACCCCTACGTGGCTAGAGTATGCTACTGCAACAACCTGTTCCTCCGCCTCTGGTGCCTTTCAGTTTCAAGGCCCACAGCTGACCGTTGATTTGAAATGATACCTTCTAAAGTGTCAACTGCTTAATCATAAGATCATAAATGATCTAGAAGAGAAAGGAAATCTCAGGGGTCATCTAGTCTTCCTGCTCATTTTACACATGAAGAAAACGAGGCCCAGGCAGGATAAGCTAATGTTTACACAAGTATTAGGTGTCAGAGTTGGTATTTGAACCCATATTGTCTAACTCCTGCATCAATGTTCTTCCCACAAAACCATCCAGTCTCTTTAGTCTACCCATTTATATAACTTAAACATAAAAATATAATTTTTTTTTTAAAAACTGGTATTGAAGAAGTTTTGAGCCCTAGAGTAGTCAGGAGAGAGATTATTTTTTCAGTGAGAGGGGACAGGACCAAAACCAGAACAGGGCAACTTTGGTTTTTCTCTAGGAGGCCAAACTTAAGACATTTGCAGCCTAAAAACAACAGAAGATATCAGCCCGCACATGGTGAATTTCCCTCCCTGTCTCCACTTGTAACACCTTCCTCAGTAATAACCTTGAGACAGTAGCCTGGGTCTCCACTTTCCCTCCCTATTGTTACTTTGTGTCTTGGCCTCTTCCTATCGTTTTTACTGAGGTCACTGAAGGGGATGGTTCATAGTCTGGTAAGGAATGCTAAGGGGAGGTGGGGACTTCTGCTGCAAATCTAAATGGATGGCATGTTTCCTTTGTTTAAAATGTAAAAACAAAAACTTCTACATAGGCAGCTTTCCGTCTAAGCTTTAAAGTTATATTTAAGGTAAAATTGACCTTATTTCTATCCTTTGCATACAAAATAATACTAGGAGCTCACCTCAGAAAGATAAGGCTTGATATTACTTGGTTGCTCTTTTATTTCTTTCTTCCCCCCCCCCTTTAGTAAACATATATTTATCCTGATTCTTCTATTACTCTCTACTATTCTATTATTCTCACTTAGAGAATGTTACGAACATTCATGTTATGAACCTTTCGGTCCACATTTATGATATAACTAGCTGGGGTCATGAAAGTACAATCTTTATAGAATAGGTGAGTGTACATGCATGCATACATGTATGTAGACATACATATACAAACATGTATATATTATATAAAACACACATGTATGTATTTTTCTTTTTCTGTCGTTACCTAGTGTGTTGTTAACTAGCCTTGTCTTCATTAGCGTACTGCCATTAAGTAACTGAACAAGGCACTAATTGTGTCTTCATTCAGTGTGAACTTTCCTGGGTAAATCAGGGTCTTCCTCCATAGCTACCTAGAAGCACTCAATGTTATTTTCCCCCTGTGGATTGCTTATTCCTTATTCCTTTTGATTTAATTGGGAATAGTTTCCTACCAAATTCCAGGACTCTTTGTGATATTTGTTCTTTGATTTAGATGCCATAAGTTGAGTCTCTTGATGTTAGTTTTCAAGCTTCCTAGCTCTGGAAGGGACAAACCACCAGCCTAATTGGGATTAATAACACAGATCAATAAATGGAGACTATAAGCGTTTTAGAATCTTCATATCTCCACATTGAGTCAAGGAGTGGATATGTCTCTTTATGGCCAAAGGAAATAATGGAGCCACTAAGAGCCTAATGACTGGAATGGACAATGTCTGGACATACGCCCAGCAGTGTAAGGGCACAGTTTTGAGAAGTAGAGCACAGGTCCTGTCCTTTTATTTCCCTCAAACTTGTTGACCAAGAGGTGACCACAAGTCATCCAAAGCTCACACCCAGCTGCCTTTCTGCTGAGGGCCATGTGTGTGTGTATGAATTTTCAATTGGCAACTCGAAAGGTCAGAGAAAGATTGGATCGACTTAAACTTTACAGCAGCAAGATTACATCAGGTTCTTTGTGTCTGTCTTTATTATTATCTCAGTGGTAGAAAATGCCCCCTCTGTGTTCACCTTCCCTTGTAAGGATGAGAGAAATAATATGCCCTTTAATTTCTGATCTTGCTTTAAGTCCTTCCTACTGTGATTTTTTGTAGAAAGAAAGAAAAAAAAACTCCATTTGAAGCCTTTTGGTTTTTGCCCAAATAGTACATTGCTGTTGTTTTTTGATGTTAAAATAGACTTGTGCCTGATGCTTTTGCTTTGGGTTTGTAGAATGGGGTTTCAATAATCTGTTGTTTTTTTTTAATACCTCACATGACCTACAACTTACCCGAAAAAGTTTGAATGCTGAGTGGTTTGTTAATCATTCCCTAGCCTACATGACTCTGCAAAATGCACAAAACCTTAGTATAGGGTATCTTGTATCATTTTTGCAGTCCTTCAGATTTCAAACAGTGCCAGAAATTCCTACAGAACAACTCTTCACAAACTGTCTATCTCAAGAATCTCTCTTTTGTTGTGGAATGGCAGAGAGAAAACATTTCTCAATAGGGGAAGTTAGAGTTTCATTCCAATCTATGGAAAAGAGGACAGCTTGAGTCTTTTGATCATCTTCATTCTGCCCTCTTGTCTGCCTTTAGCTAGAACATGTATCTGAGGTCTGGAGCATATCTCTGAAGCATCTTTTAGCTCAGTGGTGTGTGCCTTTGTGTATGCATATATGTGTTTCATAAAATTCAGAAAATGAGAACTGAAGAGGCAGGATGCTGTAATGTGGTAGTGTCAGACTTTAGAAATGGATATCTGTAGGTTGCATATTGACTTTGTTTTTGTACGGTTATTCTAACTCTTCATGACCCCATGGACCACAGCACATGAATGCAATAGCTATGGGGTTTTCTTGCCAAAAATACTGGAGTGGTTTGCCATTTCCTTCTCCAGTGGATTAAGGCAAATAGAGGTTAAGTGACTTGCCCAGGGCCACACAGCTGGTAAGTGTCTGAGGCCAAATTTGAACTCAAGCCTTCCTGACTCCAGGCTCAGCACTCCATCTACTAAGCCACCTAGTTGCCTCTTAGGCAAACAGAGGTTAAGTGAATTGCCCAGGTTCACACAGTTAGTAAGTATGCAAGGCCAAAATTGAACTCAAATATTCAGACCCAGGGCTCTATCCATAGCCTGGATGTCCCACATATTAACTTAGAAAAAAACATAAATGAACATTATATGTGTTATGTCTTTTTACTTATTTTGTGAAACATTTCCTAATTACATTTTAATCTAGTTTAAGCACTCTAGAGTATCACTGGTTATGAGTTTGACAACTTCTAGGTGGAAGTGGATAGAAAGCTGGCCTGAGAGTCAAAAATCCCTGGGGTTAAGGCCTGCCTCCAAAAAAATACTGTTAACTCTGACCTAGAAAACTCTCTGAGCAAGTAGGTTATAGAATAGTTTATGATCTGCCCAGCTAAAAGGAATTTCCTAACTGGGAGTGCCTTATAGTAAAGAAATTGCAAGTATGGATTTTTTTTAAATGACCAAACACTCCATATTTATTTTTGAATATAAAGATTGGGTGAGTTTATTTTTTTTTACATTTTAATTACTTCTTTACATGCATTTATAGTAATTAAACATCTGATGTGGTAGCTACAGCAATTACTGTATGCCATTTCAGAGAATTACAGTATAAACATACAGTAAATACTCAATAATCCATGACAAGCTACTTAAAAAGTAATAAGGAAATTCAAATTAAAATGTGGGAGTGAAAAAAGATAATGTAGTTCTGAATGAAATACAATGACAAAATGTATGTTCAAATATATCTGTTTCTGAACTTATAACCTTGAGAGTCTTAGCAATTAAGGTCATGGACCAACAGGATTTGAAGTATTAGCTTTAATGTTCCATGGTACATGTGCTCTGTTTGTCTTTCTCTATAGCTTACTCTGCCTGCTTGTCTTCCTTTCTCTCTCTCCCTTCACCTTTCCTCTCTGTCTCTGTCTGTCTGTGTCTGTGTCTCTTTGTGACTCTATTTCTCATACTCACACACACACACACACACCACAAATACCCACACATAACACACACATACACAATACCTACACACCTGGTGGAACTTGATTCCTTCCAGTCCAGTTCAGTGATAGTGACTGCAAAAATGTATTGTGTAGATAGACATGAGTGAACTCTCTGTTATCAACTTCGAAATTTAGGTATAGCCCCTCCCCCATGCAATTAAAATAAAACCCCTTTCTTCTTTTCCCTTACTCACATATTTCTCTGTAACCCATGAATTTATGAAATCTTTTTGAAGTTACTTGTATTTTCAGTGTATGTCACTTCTTGGAGTAATGAGTTTCATAGATTTGGTACCTACTGGGTGAAGTTACCTACTGGAGAGCTTCCTTTCATGTCTTCTAAATTTCACTTTTTTCTGGCTTCAAAGGGTGACCTCAGTTCTAGTATAACAGAATTTAATGAATGACTATATATTTACCTTTTGCAACCCCCTTTTACTGTTATAGAACTAAAAAATGGCCATTTCATTTTTTCCAGACCAAAAGGCTAATGTTTAGATGCATCTTCATAACTGAACCCTATCCCAAACTATTATTATCCCAACCAAGTATTCCCTACTTCCTCCATAAAACTAGCCACTTTTCTCTATACCTTGAACACTGATGTATCTTATTTGAGATGCAGCTACCCCAAACACATAGAATATTCTAGGTCTGGAAGTACAGTAGTATTTTCAAGAAAAAAATGATGCTTACCAATAGAATTTTTAATTTCAAATTTGGGGTCCACTTGGGGTCCCACCAAATATATGTCTTTCAACAAACATTTATTTAATCCTAACTATGTACCAGGTGCTATGCTATATATTAGGGACACAAATTCAAAGGAGGAAACCAAGCTTCCACATAAGGAATTATGTTATAGAAAGAAGACAACATATATGCATGACATGCATAAGGAATCAATAATAAAACTTTGCCAAATTACAAAAGATGTAGCAGAACACTGCTACTGAGGTTAGATTCCCTGGATTATTGAGGTTCTGGTATAAGAACTTCTGCATACCTCATGACATTTTAGGACAGAGTGCTCAGGATCTAAGTGCTGCCAGTCAGATGAGCTATCAGGAAACATTGTCCTATTTTGAGAAAAGAATGGAGTATTTGAATATGAATTCCTTGACCTAGATATGAATTTTTTCCCTTTCTGGTATTTATTTATTTACTTTAGTTTTCAACATTCATTGAAGATTTTGAGTAACAAATTTTCTCTCCATCTTTCTCCCCTACCCCCTCTACCCCAATATGGCAAGCATGCTAATTACTCCTTCTCCAAGTCTGGCCTCTCTTCTATCCCCCCTATAACTTACTTACTCCCTTCCCCCTTACTTTCTTATAGGGCAAGATGCATTTCTATACCCCATCACCTGCATATCTTATTTCCCAGTTTCATGTAAAAACAATTTTTTAACATTTGTTTTTAAAATTTTGAGGTTCAGATTCTCTCCTTTCTTCCTTCCTCACCCACCCCCATTGAGAAGACAAGCAATTCAATATAGGTTATGTGTGTGTAGTTATGCAAAACTTTTCTATAGTAGTCATATTAGGAAAGACTAACTATATTTCCCTCCATCCTATCCTGCCCTCCATTTATTCCATTTTCTCCTTTGACCCTGTACCTTTTCCAAAGTGTTTGCTTCTGATTAATCTCTTGCCCAATTTACCCTCCCTTTTATCATTCCCCCCTCATCTAACCTTCCCCCCTACTTTCCTGTAGGGTAAGATACTCAACTGAGTGTGAATGTTATTCCCTCCTTAAGCTAAATCCAATGAAAATAAGGTTGACTCATTCCCTTTCACCTCCCTGCTCTTTCCCTCAATTGTAACAGTTTTCTTTTGCCTCTTTTATGTGAGATAATTGACCCTATTATATCTCTCCCTTTCTCCTCACAATATATTCCTCTCACATCTTAATTTTATTTTTTTAGATATCATTCCTTCATATTCAACTCACCCTGTGTCTTCTGTCTATGTGTACATATACACACCTACACATGTACATACATGCATACATAAATACATAGACAAATACGTAAATATGTCTGTATATGTATTCCCTTCAACTATCCTAATACATAAAAAAATCTTGTGAGTTACAAATATTGTCTTTCCATGTAGGAATGTAAAGAGTTCAACTTTAATAATTTCCTTAAAATTGTTCTTTCCTGTTTACTTTTTCATGCTTCTTTTGATTCTTATATTTGAAAGTCAAATTTTCTGTTCAGCTCTGGTCTTTTCATCATGAATGCTTGAAAGTCTTCTATTTCATTGAATATACATATTTTCTCCTGAAGTATTATACTCAGTTTTGCTGGGTAGGTGATTCTTGTTTTTAATCCTTGCTCTTTTGGCCTCTGGAATATCATATTCTAAGACCTTAGATGCCTTAATGTAGAAGCTGTTAGATCTTGTGTTATCCTTATTGTGTTTCCACAATATTCAAATTGTTTCTTAATGACTGCTTGTAATATTTTCTCCTTGACCTGGGAACTCTGGAATTTGGCTCTAATATTCCTAGGAGTTTTCTTTTTGGGATCTTTTTCAAGAGGCGATGGGTGAATTCTTTCCATTTATATTTTGCCTTCTGGTTCTAGTTGCTCATAACTCTTCAAAGGTTATGTCTAGGTTCTTTTTGTGATCATGGTTTTCAGGCAGTCCAATAATTTTTATATTGTTTCTCCTGGATTTGTTTTTAAGGTTGGTTGTTTTTCCAAAGAGACGCTTTACATTGTCTTCTATTTTTTCATTCTTTTGAATCTGTTTTATAGTATCTTGATTTCTCATAAAGTCATTAGCTTCCATTTGCTCCATTCTAATTTTAGAGTAATTACTTTCTTTCTTCAGAGAGCTTTTGAACTTCCTTTTCCAATTGATCAATTCTGCTTTTTAAGGCATTCTTCTCCTCATTGGATTTTTGGACCCCTTTGCCATTTGAGTTAATCTTTTTTTTTAGGTGTTATTTTCTTCAGTATTTTTTTGAGTATCCTTTAGCAAGCTGTTGACTCATTTTTCATGATTATCTGGCATCACTCTCATTTCTCTTCCCAATTTTTCCTCTACTTCTCTTACTTGATTTTCAAAATCCTTTTTGAGCTCCTCTGTGACCTGCAACCAACTGATATTTTTCTTGGAGGTTTTTGATGCAGAAGATTTGACTTTGTTGTCTTCTTCTGGTTCTATGCTTTGATCTGCTTTGTCACCAAAGAAAGATTCTATAGTCTGATTTCTTTTCCTCTGTTTGCTCATTTTCTCATCCAGTTATTGAGTTTTGAGCTCTTTGCTGCAGTAGAACTCTGCTTCCAGAATGGAAAGTGCTGTGTCCCAAATGTTGGGAGTTTTGTGCAGCTGTTGTCAGAGCTACTTCTAGGTACTGTCTAAGAACTGTGAGAAGGATTCCCGCTCCACAGCCAACACAAGTTTTGCCACACCAATGCTCCTCCTCACCCCAGGACCACCACCCAAGACTGTGACCCATATCCAAGCAGGGCAAAGCAAGAGAATGCTGCCTCACTGCCAGCAAAGAGATTACTGCAATTGCCCTCTGATCCCCTCCTTGGTTCCCCCACCATCTGTGGACCTGGAACTCTGGAAGCCACTGGTACTGTTGCTGCTCTTGCTGCTACCACAGCTTCCACCTTGCTATCCCAGGGCCAGGGGCTGGACTAGGCTCTTTTTTTTATCCAGGTCCAACAGGGTTTCCCCACTGACCTTATACTTTCTCTTTGTTGTTGGTGATTTGAAAAGTATGGAAAACACCATAGCTATCAATGATTCAGTCTTCTGAGGTCTTCTCCGGCCAGCTCTGTGCTGCAGGTCTGTGCCTGTGTGGCCAACATGGGATTGCACTCTGCTCCCAGTACAGTGCAATAGACCTTTCCTTTCAGCTTGCCAGGCTCTGTTCACCTGGAGATGTATTTAACTCTGTCATTTTGTGGGTTCTATAGCTCTAAAATTTGTTTAGAGCAATTTTTTACAGGTATTAAGGTGATTAGGGGATGAGCTCAAGGAAGTTTCTACTTTTATTCGGCCATCTTGGCTCTGCCCCCCTCTGGTGAAATTTTTGCAGCCATTATATCACATTTATGATATGGAATTGGGGGGGGGGTTACATTTATTAAAATATATTTTATACTCTTTCCATATATTTTTAATTAATTAGACAAACTGTGAAATTAGTTGCCTTGTTGGTCTGATAAGGATTTGAGTTGAAGAGAAATTTCACACTTGGGTCTCACATTCTATGGCCTAAGATAGTTTTCTCTATTATACTATCATATAAATAAAGCCCAGCCAGAGGCAGGAACCACAGCCTAAGAGATGGATGATCCATCCCACCCATCCATATCCTCTCGTAACACCAATCAGCACAGCACACCTGACGGCTGCTGCTGTGAATAATTTTAAATTCCTAATTGCAAGGTACAATAAGCACTCTATTTATTCAAAACTAAACCTTATTCAAGAAACTAAAGTATTCACAATTCATAACATAGCAGCTTATTACTAAGGTGGCCACAGAGTCTTAAACAAAACATATCATTCAGTATATTACATAATGCTCAGTATGTAACATGGCACACAGCATATATCATTGCATTCAATATATAACATAGAATTCGCCAAAATACTTGTTTATACAATCAGGGGGTCCTACATCAGGGTCTTCCCTAGCACAACACATCCTTAAGGGATGGCAAAAAAATACCACATACTCTTCACCCCTAGGTCACAGTAAGTTACAATCTCCTCAATCAAAACTGAGTGTCCAAATAAAGTCTTCTTGGGGATGTGTCCTTTTCCTTCTCTTCACACTGCTGTTGCAAGCTCCCACCTGGCACTCTTACTGCTCCTGCCTTGCTGCAAAGTTTGCACATTGACTCAGGACTGCCTTCTGAGCCTCATGGCTACTCTTTTGCAGGCCAACCACTTCTGGCTCTTGCCTGGGTTTACACACAGGCAACTCTCCATTCCTGCTCCTTGTTTCAGCTCATGGGGAAGGGATTGCTCCACTCCAAGCTCTCCTGGCTCCTATCTGATGGCATTCTCCAGGGGCTCCTGCCACCAGTTTCTTTCTCTGGGAAAACAAAGCTTAACAGGGCAACAACAGTATTTACACACATTAGCAACACCATCATTTCAACCTACTTTCAAAGCCATGGCTTTGAAAAGAGGCTTCATGATAATAGCTCTTAAAAGGGACTTAAGCTATACTTCATTCTAGTGGGCGGGTCTCTGCCCTTCAGTTCAATTAACTTTCACTATCAAGAGTGAAAGTGCTGCTGTAGCTGCCATCAGCCTCCTCAGCACTTCACATTCAAAGCTCTTTTCCTTCATCTTTATTTTGTCTTCACACTCAACACCCATGCTCAATAGTGAATTCCCAGTGCTCAGTGCTCATCTTTTTCTGGGTTCACATTCATAGATGGGGCCCCTTGACAGTGGTGTAATAGTAATGGAATTCAAAGATCCCCCTGTATTGGCTTGGTTTTTGGGTTGAGTGTTAAAACCCAGAGCTTGTGAATCCCACTTGTGGGATGAATTTGTTGATGTGAAAATTGAAGGCTGAACTGGGAGGAGCTGGTGCTGTGGATTTAGAGAGGCACAAGCAGAGGAAAAGAGGCAGAGGAATTTTTGGAAGCTGTATCGTGGAGGCAGAGAGAGAGGGAGGATTGCTGAGGGCCAGTTCGAGCTGCCCAGGACTATTGAGAGCTGCCACCCAGAGCTGCCAAGGACTGAGAAGACATGGCTGTGATTCTGATACCTTGTCTGTGTGTTTTGCTATTGTTTTGCCAGATTCATTGGCTGGTGAAGGACAGTGCTGTTGTTGCAGAGGTCCTGGAACCTTGCTGTTGGTTCAGAAGCCCTGAAGAAGGATTTTCTTCTTGTATGTTTACAGAAATCCTGGATATATTCAGCGGTCCTAGGACTGTTCTGCAGACAGAGAATGAATTAATGAGGACACTGGCAATGTATCTTGTGGCCTTGTTAAGCTTTGTCTCCCCAGGAACAGAGATTGCTGAGAACTTGCCTCAGGTTAAGATGGAGAAAATACCTCTCTTTGGGTATTAAATGCTTTGATGATGTCTTAACCTTGTTGTAACACAGGGGTAAATGGCCTTTGTGTTCTCTACTGCCCCTTTTGAGAAGGTGTTTGTCATTAACTGATGATAATTGTAATTCAGTTGTGATCCCAGGGTAGGAAACTTTTGACTTTTTGTGCTCTGTGACTGACCAAATGAATGTACTTTGTTTATCATTGGAAACTAATCTCCATTTGAGAAGAGGGGCTTTGTGATTGACTAAATGGATTTATTTTCCAGGGGTGGAGTAGTACTTGGAAATTATTGAATTACACTTGCAGAATGCTATATTTTTATTTTGTCTGTCCTTTATTTGTCACTAAATAAAATGGAAGGCTGCTATGCTGGTATTTGGAACCTTTGAAATTGCCTTTGCTTGGCATTACAAATGGCTACCCAGAGTCTTGTTCAGTACATCAAGAGTTCTAGATGAAGTATTCTCCCAGAGAGTAAGTGAGCCCCAAGGTGATATCAAACTATATATATACACATACATATATACATATATATATATATACACACATATACATAGATAGATATATACACATATAAATAGATAGATATATATGTGTGTATACGTATATATATATATATATATATATACACATAGATAGATAGATGATAGATAGATAGATAGATAGATAGATAAGTAGATATAGATATATAGATTCTGAATACTCTATCCTAAAATGCCATGGGGCATCCAGAAGTGTTTGTGTCCTGAGCCTCAAAAATCTAGGGAACCTAGAACAACTCCATTTCAGGAAGTAAATATAGATAGAAGAGGTCAAAGAAAATACCCACCAGTGTTGAACATACACACACACACACGCACACACACACACACACACACACACACACACTGTAGCACCAATGTAATATTCACAGTGCCGACAGTGACTATGAATATGCTGGCACAGTTCTGAATTGAAAAATATAACAGACTCTCCATATAGAAGACAGAAGAAAAACATTTATTCAGACACCAGGAAACCAAATCCCAACACCAGGAAACTGAATCCATCATAGCAACAAAGAAATTAATGGAGGGAGCCACATCATCCTTTAACCTTCCCACAAACAAACATTCACAAGCCTAGCTGTCTCCTTGGCTATATTCTCTTCTCCATCCACCTCTAACTGTTCTGACTCCCAGTTTCCTGTGGGTTCTGCTCCACACTTTAGCAAACTCCTCTCACTATAGGTTCCAGGGAAGACCTTCAAATTCCCTTAGGTCTATTAAGAGGCAGGGAAGACCTCCAAATTCCCATTACCATTACACACACACACACACACACACACACACACACACACACACACTTTCATATAGAAGAAATACATCACCAGCAACAAGGAAACAAGTGATTATATGGAAGACGATAGGTTAAAATGGAGAAAAATTCCAGGAATAAAATAGTTACAAGCAAAACAAACTTCCTGAATGTGAAAGGGAGAAAAAAGGAATAAAAAAGCCCTAGCATCTAAGTTTTGCCCATCAATTGGAAAGTCACTGAACAAAAGTTGTGAATATAATGGAATAATGTTTCTCCACCATCACAAAAGTGCTAATTTCAGAGAAGCCCAAAGAGTACAAACTTATGCAGAGTTTAGTAAGCACTTCCAAGAAAATAACAGATTTTAAAGAAAAAATAACTTTAAAAGAATTAAGTACTCTATCTTTAGAGCCTATGGTGATACATATCATCCACCTCCTGAGAGAGAAGTGATAAACACAAGATGCAGAAACAAACATGTAATTATACACGAACATTGTGGGAATTTGTTTTGCTTGATCATTTTTATGTTAAAGTTTTTTTTTTGGTTGTTGTTTTAATTTTTTAGATAAGGAATAAAGAAGGGTTGGGATTGATAGCAAGAGGGATACCAAAAACAACAACAAAAAGATGATGATTTAACTTTTTTTTTTCAAATGGGCAGAAAAGAACAGAATGAAGTTGAAAAAGGAGAGAGAAGCAGAACAGCTTTGAAAGTAATATGTGGAATTTATTATATACTTTTTAAAAAGCAAATGGTGTGAAATGGAGGCTCAAGACACCATCTCATTTTTGTGTTCAGTATTATATATGGAAATGCTCTTATAGTGTTAAATTCAGAATTTAAAAAATATTTAAAAAGTAATATGAGGAAACTTAAAAACACCCTCTTCATTTGAAGAAATTATGACATTCGTGTCAGACAAGTCTTCAAAGTAGATGGGCCACATCGCTAGTATGCTTGATCATTGAACAAATATTAAAAAAAAAGTAAAAACATTCTTCTTCTGTACATAGCCTCCCTCAACAGAATAGGTCTTCACAGGAAGGGATCATTTCCTTAGTGCCTGGACCATAGAACCAGTTTAATGATTGCTGATTGTTTGATTCAAAGGTGAATAAAATCTAAATTACCTTACAAGACATGAAATAAATGTCTCAATTCTGCTGCTATTCCTAACTTGCCCCCTCCATTTTCTAAAACTGGTTAATTCCAAGAATACTGTACACCACTTGTCACAAACACATTTCTATAGGATTTAATTTTTTTTAGGCTTTCTGAAACAAAAATGGTCAAATTATTTGGAACTGGTGAAAATAATGGCAGAAACAAGACAGACCTAAAATGCTATATATTCCATTCTCATGGGAGTAAGTACTGCACTGAACCCTACAACACAGCTTCTAGTACTTGGTTCAGTCCTGTTATACATATACTGAGTAATGGATTTTCTACCATTTCCCTTAGGAGGGTGCTTCAGAATCCAATTCTCACTGTCAGTACATATTTTCTAACATTCTATCAGAATCTTCTCTTTTCCTCTGTTTTTTTTAATATTGCATTCTATTATTTACTATTCTCTTTTCTCTACCAGAGTAAATGGTCACATTCCTTCAGTTCTCTTTATCTCTCTTTCTACCACTTTCTCCTATGGCTCATCTTCTCTTATGACTGTGAATTTATTTTGTCCTCCTCATCATAAATCCAATAGCAACTCTGTTCTTTCTGAAATTCTGGCATCAAATATCTAAAATATATTGAATTTTCACATAAATTTATAGAATGACATGCATTATAATTTAAGTGTAGATACTTCTTTTAAAGACAAAGTATATAAATTGTAAAACTCTAATAAGAAGGGCAAGCATTCACAAATGTTTAAATCTGCCATTTGCTACTTTCAGATGCAAAAGCAATAATGAAAAGTGCAGGTATGATACCACCCAGATTGAATGCAGAAAAATGCATATCTCTTCAGGAGAGATTCGTAAATGCTTATTAAGCTCTGTGAGGTCTTGTGGAGAATTCTGATTATAGCAAAACTGGGAAGTGATTGTTGTCATAGAAAGCCCATGAAAGACTTGCTTTATGCCAAAGAGCTTAGAAGATTTAGAATTAAATCAAGAAGAGCTTTTGTGTCTCTGAGGTTGAACAGCTTGTTGCTTTCTTCTGGTAAAAAAAAGCTTGACAAGGTTCAGCAGGTTTGGTCTTCAGCTCTATCTTTCTTCAGCCTCTCCGATGGTATGTCAAGCAGGTTATACTGTGTAAAAAAGCATGTTGGCAATTCCACTGCACTTGGGGATTTAAGATCATTTGTAGCTGCCAGGAGATAGTGAGTGAAGCAAATCAAGGTCCCATTTCAGCTGTAGTTAAATTTGTTGCCTTTATTTAAAGTGTGCAGCGTGGACTAGACCTGCCTCTAGAGAACCTGCCTAGCTTCTTTTTTTCTCATTGAAATTTTTTAATGCAGTTTGACATTTTTGAATTGCAACTTATGACACAATTCCCAGATATAATCCAAAATTATCTCATCACGTTTTAGAGGTAGATGTTTCTAAGAATGCTTTATCCTTTTATTCTGAGGAGTGGAAATCTTTAAGATTCACACTTTTTAATATTCAATTCAATGAATTAAATTCAAGAAACATTTAACAAATGGCATACATACATAAATGTATTGATCTTTATGTATAGATATGTACATATATACAAATACACATGTATGAATATGTCCACACATTGCTCACGCGTGTATGTATTGGTGTGTGCGTTTCTTATTTTGTCTCAACTTTGAACCTGAACTAAGTCTCCTATCTTCATCATGCTTCTTTCCAAATAGCTAGACATTGACTAAATTATGAAAGTGCAAATTATGAAACAATCCTTACTGGCAAGATGTTTTTGCAACCCTTGAGGGTCTATTTACACAAATATTTACAAATGAGAGTAAATGAGAGTTAACCTTAAAGGGAAAAACACTTAGCCTGAGAAAGACGTCCTGAAGCACTTGGCATTTGACCTCTGTCTTGAAGGAATTCAGTAGTCAAAACAAGAGGAAGAAGAGTATTTTGGGAAGGGGGGACATCCAATGCAAAGGCATACACTGGAAAAGGAGTATAGTGTAAGAGGAAAAACAAGGTGGCTGTCTTGATTGGGTAGGAGAGTGAGTGGGGCAAATAATTAGTAATAAAGCTGAAAACATTAAAGACAATAGTTTCTATTTGAACCTAGAAGTAACAGAGAGTCATTAGAATTGACAGGGAGTTGGATTGGTCTGAGCTATGCTTTGAGAAAATCTATTTGGCAGCTGCAAGGAGGATGGAATGGAATGACCAGAGACAAGTCAGAGAGACCAATTAAGAATCCAGGTGAAAGATGAAAAGGGTCTGAACTAGAGTGGTGGCTGTGTGAGGGAAAAGCAGTGGATGTAGGTGAAAGATAATGTGGAGAAAAAAAATGACTTGAACTGCCAATTGATTGTATATGTGGGTGATTGAGTCAAAGCTGAATCTTATGATTGTGAAGCTGAATAACTGGAAGGATGGAAGTACCTTTGATAGTGATAAGGAAGCTCTGTAAAGGGGACCCTTTGAAAGGAAATATACTGCTTTTTCTTAGGGATATGTTAATTTTTGTTTTGGGCATGTTGAGATTGAAATACTTAGGGGAAATCCAGTTAAGGAGATTACATTTTTATTGTGACAATTTAGCACTACACTTAAAAGGACATGCAAGATATTTAAAGCCATATCGATAGAGAAAAATGATAATAAATTCTTGGGGGCATTAGGGAAGGCTTCATATTGTAGATGGCATCTGAACTGAGCTTTGAAGGAATCTAGAGAGTGTAAGAGGTAACAGTGGAGAGAGAATGGATTAGAGACACAGAGAACATTTGTGCAAAAGCAAGAATTGGGAAGATGGATTCAAATCTATGAGAAACAGCTGGCAGGACAATAGTTAAGTAAGATGGACAGTATTGGAAGGGAACATACACACACACACACACACACACACGATTAGCAAGGCAGGGAGGAGACAGATTGTAGAGGTAGGTGTCTTTTTTTTTAATTGGGGTTAAGTAACTTGCTCAAGGTTACACAGGCAGGTGTTTCTGGGTGGATGCTAAGTGTCTGAGCCCGGATTCAATCCCCCAGGTCATCCCGACACTGGGGCCAGTGCTCTTACTCACCTGGCCACCCCTTAAAGTGTTTTGTAGTTGTGGTCATATAGGTCCTGGGTTTGTTTTGGCAGGTAGATTCCCAAATATTTTATAATGTCTACAGTAAATTTAAATGGGATTTCTCTTTCTATCTCTTGCTGTTGAATTTTTTTTTAAAGCAATTGGGGTTAAGTAACTTGCTCAAGGTTACACAGCAAGTTATTTCTGGGTGTGGTGCTAAGTATCTGAGCCTGGATTCGATCCCCAGGTCATCCCGACACTGGGGCCAGTGCTCTTACTCACTGAGACACCTAGCCTCCCCTAAGCAATTGGGGTTAAGTAACTTGCTCAAGGTTACACGGCCAGGTGTTTCTGGGTGGGTGCTAAGTATCTGAGCCCGGATTCGATCCCCAGGTCATCCCGACTCTGGGGCTGGTGCTCTTACTCACTGTGCTGAGGTAGGTGTCTTTTAATGTCGAGTTTTTGGGCTAAAGAGATTTTATTCTACCTGAGATGCAATAAGAAGTCATTGAAGAACCTAGAGTCCAGTGAAGAGTGTAGGTGTTGATGGGTCTGTATTACATGAATAAAAATGATAACATAACATGACTTGATAAACCAAGAAAACAGTGAAGGAATGTAATGAGTCATGAAAGTTTGCATAAACAACAAACAAAAAGACATTGATTTTGCCTACTGGATATGAAGTACAAAGTTGAAATATTTCCTAGCTTTTAAGAATGAACAATGTGCTAGGAATGTGTATATGTGTATAGGAGCTTTCAATATTTCCAAAGTAGCAATAATGTAAATGATAACATGATTGTATGCATAAGAGAGATGAATATAGAGTTAAGTGGCAAAGTTAAGAAATAACAGGTAGCTAGTCTTTATATATCACTTTAAGCTTTGAAAGTATGTATATTATGTCATTTAATCATTTGAAGGTTTCATGTAAGAAATGACACCTCTATCAGACCTTGGAAAAATCACTTAGCTAGTAAATTTAGAAGCTGCTACCTACTGGACAATTTTGAACTTGATGCCCCATAGACATCTCAAATTAGGTATGACCAGAATAGAACTCATTATCTTCCCTTCTTCCTTGCTTTAACTTCACTAATACATTATAGAGTAGTACCATCCTCCCAATCATCTCAATTTATAACCTTAGTGTCATCTGCAACTCCTCACTTTTAATCAACCAATGAATCTAATTTACTGTTGCTAGATCTTGTCAATTCTTTCTTTACAACTGTTAGAGTATCCCCCTTGTCTCCACTCACACAGCTACCACAATAGTTTATGTCCTCATAACTTCATGCCTGGACTATTGCCATATACTCCTGATTGGTCTCTCTGCCTCAAATTTCTTCCTGCTTCAAGTCTTCTCTCCACAATGTCACTAAGGTGATTTTTTTTTTTTCTAAAATGTAGGACTGACCACATCACCATAGGGCTTAATGATCTCTAGTATCTTCACTTTTCCTTTAGAATCAAATATAAATATTTTCCATTTTACTTTGTCTTTTTAAAGGTCTTTATAATATGGGCCCTTCCTATTTTTTCTAATCTTCTATATATTACTTCTGTCCAGGCACAACAGAGTCCGGTGTGGGCCAGTTGTACTGGCCTACTTGACACACTATCACTTTTCTCCATGCCTTAATGCTCACTGTCACTGTCCTCCATGCTGAGAATGTTCTCCCTTCTCTTCTGCCTTTTAGAATTCGTATCTTCCTTCAAAACTTAGCTAAAGTTCTGTCTTCTGCAGGTCATTTCCATTCTTCCAGCAGCTGATGTCTTTTTTTATAAGTTTATCTTTCATCTACTCTGTTGCTCATAAACACTATTTATGTCCATGTGTTTTCCCCCTTTAGAATGTAAGTTCCTTGTGGGAAGAGGTTCTTTTTTTCTTTTTCTTTATATCTATAGCGACTGTAACACTATGAGTACTTAACAAATGCTATTCGAAGTATAAGCAATACTGTGACAATGATCAGCTATGAAAGACTTAACTATTCTGATCAAGACAGTAATCCAAGACAATTCCAAAGAACCCATGAGGAAAAATGCTATCTACCTCCAGAGAGAGAATTAATGAATTCTGAGATTGAAGCAGACTTTTTTCACTATCTTTATTTATCTTGTTTGTATGTGTGTTTTCTTTCGCAACATGGCTAATATGGAAATATGTTTTGCATGATTTCACTTGTATAATAAATATATTGCTTACTTTCTCAAGGGGTCGAGGAAGGAAGAGGGGAGAGAGAGATTTTGGAAGTCAAAATTTTATGAAACGAATGTTAAAAAAATTTTAAGCAACTGGGAAATATTTAACTAAATAAAATATATTTAAAGAGGGAAATGCTATTTGACTCACTGCATAAAAAAGTTTAAAAAATGAAGCAATCCTTATTCTCAAAAAGTTTGGGATATTGTATATATGTCTATAATAAGCTAAAATATAAGTGGTGTCCATTCCATGTAAAGATAAAAAGGTAAGAAAGAAAAAGATGATATTGGACAGCAGTACTGAATAGCAGAGATATATATGACTGATAGAATAGATGTGAATCAGTCAGCATTAAGCATCTGCTGTGTTCCAAACACTGTACTAAGCACTGGAGGTTATGAAATAAATCAACAACAGTCCCTGCATTCAGGGAAGTCATAGTCTAACTGGGAAGACAATATGGAAACAATTATACATGACCGAGATTCAGGTTAACTTGTGGAGAACCTTTTTTTTAAAAAAGTACTAAGATCTTTTAAAGAGAACTTGGGAAGGTGTTTTGCAGAAGATATGACTTTAACTGAGACTTGAAGGAAACCAGAAAAATGAGATGAGGAGGGAGCATGTTCTAGGCATGGGGGTAACCATTAAAAATGCCCAGATTTGGGAAATGCATTGTCTTGTTTGCAGAAAAACCAGGATGATAATTCACTGGATGTAGTCTACGGAGGGTAGTAAAGCGCAGTAAGACTGGAAAGGTAGGCAAGGACCAGGTTATAAAGAGCTTTGAAAGCTAAACACAGTATCTTTATTTGATGCTAGAGGTAATAAGGCGTCCCTAGAGTTTAGTGAATAGGAGGGTGATATGATGAGACTTATGCTTTTAGATGATCAGATGATTGGAAGATGGGTTTCAATGGGGAGAGATCTGAGGCAGGAAGACACAAAAGCAGGCTATTGCAATCAATAGCCCAGGCTTGTGGTGGTGAAGCCATGCTCTATAGCAGTGGCAGTGGCAGAATAGAGAAGCGGGCTATGAGAGAGATATTAAGGAGGTAAAAATTAACCGGCCATGGCAACAAATTTGATTAGAGTGAGAAGCCAAGGATAAGACCTAGGTTTTGAGTGTAGATAATTGGGGGTATATTCAACAGTAACAAGGAAGTTAGGAAGAAAAGAACATTTGCGGGAAATAAGGAGTTCAGTTTTTGATGTCTATGGGACATCAAATTTGATATGCCTAATAGGCAACTGGAAATGTGAGACTGGAGTCAGGAAAGATGTTAGCACTCAACAAGTATATCTGCAAGTCGTGCATAAAATAACTAAAACCAGGAAAGTTGATGAGATTCCTAAGTGAAATAGTATAGAGAAATAGAAGAGAAGAGGGCAGCTGGGTGGTACAGTGGATAGTGCCAGGCCTGGAGACAGGAAGACTTGAGTTCAAAGCCGGCCTCAGACACTTACTAGCTGTTTGACCCTGGACAAGTCACTTAACCCCATTTGTCTCCACTTCCTCATTGTAAAATTAGCTGAAGAAGGAAATGGAAAAACACTAGAGGATCTTTGCCAGGAAAACTCCAAATGGGGTCACAGAGAGTTAGACATGACTGAAAAGACTCAACAACAAAGAAGAGAAAAGGGCACAGTATAGGGGGTTGGGGTTCCCTGCCATGGTTAGCAGATGTGGTGTGGATGAAGAAACATTAAGAACAATCAGACAGGCAGGAGAATTAAGAGAGATCAGTGTAACAGAAACCTAGGGAGAAGAGAGTATCAAGGAGTAGAGTGTTCAGTAATGTCAAAGGCTACAGAAGGATAAAGACTGAGAAAAGGCCATTAGATTTGGTGATTAAGAGATTATTGTGGAGAGCTGAGGAAAGCTGTTTCAATTGAACGAAAAGGTCAGAAGCCAGACTATAAAATTTTAAGAAGAGAGTGAGAGGAAAGCAAGTGGAAGCACCTTTTACAGACAGCCTTCTTAAGGAATTTAGCCAAAAAAGAGTAGAGACATTGAACCTTGGCAAGTGGGGACAAATGGATAAATTGAGATTTATTTTTTTATTATTATTATTATTATTAATCGCTATTTATTTTTAGGATGGAAGATATATGGGCATGTATCTGGACAGTAGAAAAGCAGTCAGTAGAGAGGGAGTATTCAAATATTAGTGAGAGGAGAAATGGTAGAAGGGGCAATATGTTAGAAAAGATGAGATGGCAGGGAATCACTTGTGCTAATAAATGAGTTTGCTTTTGCAATGAGAAAAGCAATTTTTTCATATGAGGAGACTGTGACAGACCATATCTGAGAAATATGAGAGAAGAGGACACTGGGTAGGACATTATTGGACTCTTCTAAGTGGGTACTGATAGGGGACCATAGGAAGTTCAGGGAGGGTTGGGCAGGTGAATAGGAGAGGGTGTAGGAAATGAAAAGTGGGAATAAGCATTGGCACAAGAGGGCAGAGAGTCATTAATGTCAGATTAAGACGTCCTTGTTTTATTCACTATGCAGTGGGAAGACAAAGAGTTTTGAGCATGTGAGACTTGTATTTCCAACTGTGCACTAAGAAGGTTACCTTGTTGGAATAAGAAAATATAGAGTAGGTAAAATAAGTCTTATTTATAAAATTTCTTAAACACAAATACTATTCATTATAATTTAGACATTTCAGCCATTGATTAGATTTGTATCTTTGAAAAAAAGCACATATCAATAATACCTCTGATATATCATTCCCTCATGCATTCTTATCACTGTTATGAATAAACAAATAGATTATGTCCAATGTGACATCTAATCTTTGCGAACCGAATTAAATTCTGGTTGCACAAACTGTTAACAGTCATCCTTAACATTTTTGAAATTTGGAATTCAAAAACTTCTTAATATTTTTTGGCAAATTCAGTACATTTAACTTCTATGGAACTCAATTTCTTTAGTATCATTCCTATAGGGTTATTTTAAGGAAGTAATATAGCTTAATGGGAAAAAAGCCAGAGATGAGAAAACCTGAGTTCTAGGTATGGTTCTGCCATCTTACTTCCTGTGTGAATTTAGGCATGTCATATGTCATCTAGCTTCTGTGAACTTCAGTTTTCTCAATTTTGGTGTGGGACTATTAATAATAAATAATAAGGGGCCAATTGATTTAACAGGGTTGTGTATTTCAAAGGAAATATATGTATATGCATAATGTATATCTAAAAGATATACATTTCAAAAGATATAAATGACTCAAGTGTATATAGAATCGATCTACATAATAAAGTAGAATAAACATTTTGAGTGTTAAGTCAGAATTATCTTTATATACCTCATCATGACATAAAACTGGTCCAAGCTGCCATAGCTTTGAGTGAATGTGTAGAGTAGATTGTACATAGTCTATATTTCTATCATCTAAGTAAAGATGGACCAATCTAGAATACATTCTGTGAGTTTATCACCAGGTTGGTTACAGGAAGACGATTTTTTGGGGGGGACAACACCATATCTAAATGTTGATCTGCTAAATGTTTTTTGCTCTGTGATCTGTTTTGGTAGTAAAAGTAACCAAACTAAAGAAATTATATTTTCTTTGTGTAACAAAGCTAAAATGATATCAAATATCACATAGATGACAGTATTTTGCAAAGGGTTGGTTTTTGTTCGTTTGCTCATATGACAGTATGTTAAATATTGATGTTAATATGTTAAAAATTACATGGAGAAGCTCCAAACCAAACAGGCAGCTTTGGAGTGGGACTCATAATTTGAAATGAAGGATAGCATAACACAAAACAAAATGCTTCTCTCCATAGTAAAGGGAACAGTAGCCTGATAAAAATACCTCATAATCTAGTAGGGCATAGTAGGAGTTTCAGTCCAAACTGAAAGGAAAGAGTTTTCATGGCAACTTAAAGCACACAGAATCTTGACATACCAATATAATAAAAAAATTTGAATTTCCATAGCATTCTAATGATCATGCAGCCTTTTCTTCACAGTGGCCTTTTAGATTGGGCAAAAATAAAAGAATTATTCTTCCCATTTTACATTTGAAGAAACTGAAGTTTCAAGGAGTCAAACTATATTTCCAAAGTCACAAACTACTACTTGTCGAGTTAGATGCTGAAACTGCATCTGAGTTCATACCCAGTTTGCTCTCTTCTACGTATGACACATGCCCTCTCCAATTATAATAGTCGTCAGAAAGGAACCACACATTTTCTTAATTTATTACATCTTAGAGGCATAATCAATCAATGAGCAAGCATTGATTAAATTCCTAACATGTGTCAGGCATGGTTAGGTGGTGGGGATAAAAAAAGAAGATATAATCATTTACCTCAAGGAACTTACCTTTTTTATGAGGGAAACAACATATATGCATAAAGGCATATAAAGAACAAATGCACAGGAGTATTAGAACAGTAAGTAATAGCAGTGAAAGAATTGGTGAAAGACTTCATATAGAAGGTAGTTGGAGGTAAATGAAGAAAGGAATTCTGAGGGAGAGAAGAGAATGGAGTGCATCCCAGGTACAGGGACAGCCAGGACAAAACATGAAGAAGAGAGATGAACGTTATGTAAAATAATGTCAAGAAGGTCAGTTTAGTTGTAGTATAAGGTACAAGAAGGGGAATAATAATAATTATAATACTAATCCTATATAATAATACCTAACTTATATTGGACTTACTATATGCCAAGAACTATGGTAAGCCCTTTACAACCATTACCTCATTTGATCTTGCAACAATCATGGGAAGTACAAGCTATTATTACCCCTCCTTTGCAGATGAGGAAACTGAGGCAAATAAAGATTAAGTGACTTGCCAGGTTTACACAGCTAGTAAGTATCTTAGTCTCAATTTGAACTCAGGTCTTCCTAACTGCAGGTCTAGTATTCTATTCACTAGCTGCCTAGCTATATAATGTATAACGACATATAACCTTGTCAAATGCTTCAGACAAGCAAAACCTTGTTGGGGGTAGGGGGTGTCAGCAAAGAAAGATATGTACTCATAGCTCAAACCCTATCCAGTTTGTCAAGAGAGATGTCAGCTTTATGAGTGACATTATAAACTATTCCACCCATTTAAACATAGCATCAATGAATTTTAAAGAGATTTGAGCTGGGCAAAGTTGGAAACTATGATTTTCCCTCACTCAATAGTAGTATAAAAAATGGCTAGTGGAAATACCGTTTGAGGATCCAGGTTGTACCTGATTGGGTTGTACCTGACCAGGTGTACAGCTTAAACTTTTTCTAAAGGCTCTCTTGTTATCTATTTGCTACCATAAGGACTCAAACATGGATTACAATGTTTACAGAATCCTATCGCACTCCCTTCAGAAATTTTCTTTTCGTTGTTGTGGTTGAGTTGTTTCAGTCGTGTCCAACTCTTCATGACTCCATTTCAGGTTTTCTTGACAGAGACTGGAGTGGTTTGCCATTTCCTTCTCCAATTACTTTTACAGAATGAGGAAACTGAGGCAAACAGGGTTAAGTTTGACATGCTCAAGGTCTCACAGCTAGTAAGTGTCTGAGGCCAAATTTGAGCTCAGGAAAACGAGCATTCATGACTCCAGGCCCGGTAGTCTATCCACCGTGCCAAATGTAGGTAGGCACTAACGCTTCATGTTTGTATTTCAAAACAACTGCACTCAAAATCTATCAGTTAACAATTTTATTTCAAAAGAGTTAACCTGTTTAAATGGCATATTTAAGTTTGGATATGGACCTGGAAACTCCAACTGACTTTGTTACCAGTTAATATTGTTTTTGTTTTTAAATAAGCCTTTGAATACTTATGTACCCTCCATTTGATCTAAATAAATGTACATTTTTTTTTTCCTTAAGGAAGTATATGTGTGCCTTTGATCAGAAAAGGAAAATTCCATATAAAATACAATAGAGGCATTATAGGACATTACCCCATAATTAATTCTGTCAGAATAAATCAAAGCTCTAATAATAGACACAAAAATCTACTCAATACTGTGGAATATTTATGCAAAATACTACTCTTAGCACTTATCAGCTAAACTGTAATGTCTCTGTAGAGCTGATATAGCAATTTTGAGAATATCTCATTCTCTTTGGCCTCTCTTTTCCAACTTGATGTGCAGAGTGCCTGATGATAGTACAATTCCATTAAAAATAAAAAAAATCCCTGTAAATTTCTGCTGACAATTAATGTAATTCTTCCATTAAGATACATCTGGATTCATTTTTGAAAATGAAAAACAAAGTAGCTGACTCAAAGGACAATAATTTTCCTCTGAAATTTTCTGGCATTTCTACATGGTTTACCTGCCAATTTACCTACTCAAAATTTTCATTATACACTTGGGACATAAGGACATTTGTTTCTGCTTTAAATTCAAATAGAACATTTGGAAATTGATTCAAGATGAACTTTCCATTATTCAATCAGTCCTGGAGTTATTTGTTTATTTGTGTGTTTTGTTTTTTTTGTTTGTTTGTTTCTTTGTTTGCTCTTTTATTGAAGATTATTTAGAGGCACCCTTGTATAGCAGAGGAGGACTGAATTTGGCATTAGATGGCCTAGTTTTCTATTTAGCATATACTACTGAGTCACATGACCTTGGACAAGTATTCACTGAACTCAAGCTTTTTCACCTATGAAATCATGGAATTGGATAATAAAGATAGCTTGGTGAATCCTTTAAAACATGTTAGATTAGAATCATGGCATAGTAATTATCGCTATTATTCAAGTTGGAGTCAGAAAGGTCTAGTTTCAAATCCTGACCTTAAAACATACTAGCTGTGTGATCTTGGACAAGTCTCTCACCCTCATAGTCTCAGACAAGCATTTTATTTTTGCTTTTTGGAGGGCAATTGGGGTTCAGTGACTTGCCCAAGGTCACACGGCTAAGTGTGTGTCAAGTGTCTAAGGCTGGATTTGAACTCAGGTTCTCCTGACTCCAGGGCCAGTGTTCTATTCACTGCACCACCTAGCCTCCCCTCAGACAAGCATTTTTAAGTTTTAATTATAAATAGGTTGTAATTTGTGTCATTGAAAGCAGTTTACGCACCACCAAAATCACAGCATGTATACTTTAAAGCCAGAAAATACTTTGGCAATCATGTTATCAGGTCTAATCCCCATTATTTTACAGATGAGGAATCTAAGGCCCAAAGTGATTAAATGATTTACCCAGAGTCTCGTAAGTAGAAAGTAGCAAAAATTGGAACTCACACCCTAAACCCAGGTTCTCTAATTCTACATTCATATCTAAGGTACTTTCAAATTCTAAGTATCTATGATCTCTGATCTTTCTGGACTCTCACAGTCACAAAATCTAAATTTCATTGGACCTCAATGACATTTAATCTAACATATCCATATATGAGAAAGAATCCCCTCTATAATATACCTGATAAGTGGCTTTCCAGCCCATGCCTGCTGATATGCAGTGAGGGGAAGTGTGCTACTTCATGAATTAGCTCCCATTAATTAAGTGTATCTCTAATTGTCAAGAAATTATTCCTTACCCTGGCTTTAAATTTGCTTATTTTTACTTTCTACCCATTGGTCATATTTGTACTCCTTAGTCCCAATTAGAATAATTCTAATCCTCTTTGTTCCTTCACACATTTGAAGACAACTATCATATCTGCCCTAAGTCTTCACATCTTAGGATAAATACCAGTTCCTTCTTACTGATCTTCAGATGGAATGGTTTGGAGGCTTTTCACATTTTGTTGGATTTCAGAATATTAGGATAACCCATTAAACAAACTGAATTTTCAGTGCACAAAATGGTTCTAAAACAAAAAAGGAAATAAATTAAATTTTTTAAAATTCTGTTGTTCTCAGAGGCCCTTAAATATGTCCATAAGCATATTTCACACTTTGAAGTTCCTAGCTCTAAAATCATAGAGAAGTTTTGGGATTTAGCTAAATTCTCTACAAAAACATTGTGAATTCATTGCTCTGACCTTCTGGGAGTTGATATTGTTGTACAGACACACAAAGAAGTTAAGGGGTCTTTTTTAAGCATATAAAAACATATTAAGTTATAAAACAAGAGTAAAAATAAATAGCATATAAGGATTTAATGTAGAGTTGGAAGATAGTTATAGAAATTGTTGTTTTGGTTTTTTTTAACCCATTCCTGGTAAAAGAGAAATCCTATTTTGTAAAATATTTATCTTCAACATTTGGATGTTTGTGCATGGGCAAATTAATTTAAGTTCAGAATCCCTCAGGATATGTCTCATCAATGTATTTATCTTTCTTATCAATGTATTTATCTTACAAACAACAACAAGGGCAGCTAGGTGGCAGTGAATAGAGCACAGGCCCTGGAGTCAGGAGCACCTGAGTTCAAATGAGGCCTTAAACACTTAACATTTAATAGCCATGTGACCTTGGGCAAGTCACTTAACCTCAATTGCCCTGCCCTCCCCCCTTCAAAAAGCAAAACAACAACAAAAACAATAACAATAAACTTGGTAAAGAAAGCTTTGGGAAATAATTCAGAATTAAACTAAAAATAAGTTTTCTTTCTTTTTTTTTTTTTTAAGGTTTGCATTAAAACCAAATGCCCAAAGAAGATTCAGGTTAGTTGTATCCTATCTGAAGTGAAAATGTAGCCTAATACTTGTGAATGTATGAGCAAGGGGAGGAGTTATAATTGTTCTGGGAGTGATAATACTGAATTTCTTGACATTTTTGGAATTATGTTCTAGGACATGTTTTTGAGATACCAATTTTGCTTTAGAATGAATATATAAACACCTGTTTGATGAGGACTGAGGATAAGAGTAGAAATAAATTGAGGCTTAATGGACAATTTTTATGTTCAGTCCCTAAACTATGTATATTTAGGAGTTGTGTGAGCCAAATATTTGTCATGAATTCCAAATGAAACCCTGCATCATGTTACCTATTTGAAGATAACACTGTTGATTGTGTTTTTTTTTTCTAGGCCAGATCTACCAATGTGGAGAGAATTATGTTTGCAATTGTTCATAGCAGTGTGCCTAAAATACTCTCATCATCCTCTTTTAAACATACCTTAGTGACACACAAAGCAAAACAATTGTCAAGGACAGTAGTTCATCTATGACCAATGACAGGTATTTCTCTAAGATCTTTTACTATAAGTAACCAACAAAACAATTGTGCAATATTACTTGTCAGTGATGTCAAAATAAAATAGAAATGGTGGCTACTAAACTATACCTAAGGATCCCTGAGTGCTGTATGTTGATTTAGAAAACTATATACTAATATTATCCATATCCTATTATATTTTTATTAATTTTGTTAAATATTTTCAAATTAAACTTTAATTTTATTAAGCTGCTTGAATGTTGTCTGTGCCCACTTTCCTGGCTGAGAATTGATCTAATAGACTCCTAAGAGTTTGACAGAATGTTTGGGAATTTGTAAGTGAGTTTTCTCATTCGTATGGAAACTATGTTGCAGGTAAATTTTCCTGTAGTGTTCTCACACTTCTATTATGAGCAAATTATGTCCTTTTAAGAAATCATATTCTTACTGTCTGGCACGTAATAGGTACATTTAATAAATGCCTGTTGAATTGAATTTGATAATTCTAACAAAAATATCTAGCACTGACCTTTGGATGTCCTTCAAGAATTACCATCTTCATAGAATAGCAGAATTTCAAATTTGGAAAAACTACCATGGCCATCTAGCTCAATTTGTACATGAGAAAGAATTTCTCGGGTACCTAGGTGGTACAGTGGATTGAGCATTGGCCCTGGAGTCAGGAGGACTTGAGTCTAAATCCAGTCTCCAACTTTTGATAGCTGTGTGACCCTGGGCAAGCCACTTAACCCTGATTACCTCAAAAATCAGATGAAGAAAATGAAGATGATGAAGAAGAAGACAAAGATAAAGAACAAGAACAAGAAGGAAAAGAACCGAGCATTTACTTTAACATCTCCAGTGAGGGAGAGCACACTGTCACAATTCTGTTTGTGGCTGGATCTAATACAAAGTTGTTTGGGGTTTTGTTTGTTTGTTTGTTTTGTTTAGTTCATTTAATTTGTTTGGGGCTTTTTTTTTATATATTAAGTCTAAATCTTCCTCTTTTCACCATTATTTCCAGTTCTGTCCACGAGAGACAAACAGAACATATTTAATTAAAAATTCTTCACTTAACCCCAATTGCCTTGCCTTCCTCCCTTCAAAAAAAAAAGTTCTTCAAAGACATAAAGATAGCTATTGTGTCCCTTTGGTATCTCCTTTCTCAATGCTAAACATTCTCATTTCTTCTGAATGATCCTCACATGAAATGAACACAAAGCTTTTTCACCAATCTGGTTGCCCTCCTTTGGGCATTATATAAATCCTCCATTAAAACTCATGCCAAAAATTGAAAAAATACTACAGATAGAAATTCAAAATCCATAGTACTGTAGGATTTTGAATTTCTTTATTTCTTGTTATTCTGCTTGTCTTAATGTAGCCCAGGACTATTTGTCTTAGGTCTCTTGGCTGCCTTATCACTTGGTTGATTCATAATGATCTTGAAGTTTTTACGGAAAACAAAAAACATGATTTTTTTTTCAAACACACCATTTTTTAGCCAATAACTATCACCCATCTCATAAACGTATGTTGATTTTTGAAGCCAAATATCAGACTGCATTCATCTCTATTGAATTCCAACTTGTTTGATTAAATCAGTCATTAACTTTACTGAACACACAATGCCTGCTTGGCATAAAACCAGGCCATTAAATACCCTATAAGCTTTGTCTTTGCCATAGAATTAAACAGAAAGGCCCTTGAATTAGGGTGGGCTGCAGTTTCTCCATTTGTCAAGTAAGACTCTTAGATGAACTATTCTCTAGGATCTCTATAAGCTCTGTCATTCTATAGTTCCATGATAGTAAGTATTTAAAAGGCAACTACTATATGCTCAGTTCTGTACTACATTAAGGAGAGAAAATATATGAGTAAATAATTTTTGACTAAAAATATGTATATAAAACAATATGCAGGTCTTGCCCTCAAAGAACAGAAAATCTAGCCTGGGGGAAGACACAAGTGACTTCTTTTTTGAAAAGACTAAAAGTATTTATTCAACCAAATGAAAAGAGAGATGGTATAAGCCTTAAAGGAACTTAGTACTTCATGTACTTAGTGTCAGTTGGACAAAAATAATGCCCAATATTCATTTCATAACAGATTATGCAAATGTGAGAATTTGCAGTTTTCTTTTTCTAAAAGAAAAAAAGCTCTCCACCTATAGTTGCTTTGAGGGTAGAAGCTGTTTTTGTTTTCCATTTGTATACCCAATCTAGCAATAATTTATTATTAGATTAGAATTATTTTGGATTAAGTATAAATCAACCTTTTTGCCTTTCCTGTTTTCTTGCACATAATTTCTATGTTCAATCATACTCCAATCATACCAAGCTGTTTGCTCTTTTTCACACATGATGATTCCATTCCATTCTACTGCTTCCCCCATTGACTACAAAGTTCTACCTACTCTATTTCCCCGCATGGAACCGCTTGCTTACTTCAAGACTCAACTCAAACATTACTTTCTTCATGAATCCTTTCCTGATTCCCCAATCAATCAACCCACAAGAATTTATTAAGAGCATATTTTGTGTTAAATACTGTCCTGGATATTGGTAATACCGCAGCAAAGAATGAAATAATCCATACTCAACACTCACACTATAAAGTAGGAGAAAGTAAGTATAGATAAATATAGACATATAGAGTATGAAGAAATACATGTGAAAGACATGGGAAAGACCTTAGCTTAAAAAGACAAAGGTCTCCCACTGCATCTGAGGTCATCTTTATTTGTTCTGATTCATATCTTGCAACTGGACCCAGTTGGTTCCAGAGGAAAGAATGAAGCTGGTGATCTTACACAGATCTACCTCATTTAAATCCAATTTATTTGCAAGCCAATTCACCTTCCTTGATGTCATTGGTCCTCTTTGAGAATGAAGGACAAACAACAAGAAATATATATCAAGATATATAGAATATCAATATAAATTGAATTACTACAAATCTATGCAATGTTTTTGCTTATAAGGTAACTTGAGTGTTAGTGGACTAGCGTTTGTGGGGATCAGGAAAGGCTGCATGTAGATGTGCTTGAGGTGTCTTGAAGCAAGAGAGAACTTTGTAGAGGTGAAAAGGGATTGCATTTCAAGTATGTGAGATGGCCAATGAAAAGAAAAAGAGGCAGTAGATGGAATATTGCATTTGAAGAGCAGAGAGAAGGCTAGTTTGATAGATTGCAGAGTGTGGGAGGGTGAGTGATGTTCAATGAGGCAATAAAGACAGACTGTTTCAAGGATATACATAGCTTTAAAAACTAAAGAAAAAGTGTTTTTAAAAAATATTTTATAGTCACTGAAGTAGGTTGAATAAGGTTGTCACATGGTCCTACACTTTAGGAAAATAATTGTAGCTGTAATGTATAGAATGAAATAAGGTGTTGAGAGGTTTGGAGTAGGGATACCATTTAGGAGGATATTGCAATAATGTAGGCAAGAGGGTATAGAACTAAGGTGGTAGCTCTGTGTGTAGTTTTGATAGCTCAGTGGCTCAGTGGATTGAACGCTGGGCCTGGAGTCATGAAGATTCATCTTCCTGAGTTAAAATCTGGCCTCAGAAACTTACTAGCTCTTTAATCCTAGGCAAGTCACTTAACTCTGCTTGCCTCAGTTCCCTCATTTGTAAAATAAGCTGGAAAAGGAAATGACAAACCACTCCAGTATCTTTGCCAAGAAAACTCCAAATGAGGTTGTGAAGATCAGACATGACTAAAAAATGACTCAACAACAACAAAAAAGTAGAGAAAAGTAGATCTAAAATGAGAGATGTTTTAAAGGTAAAAAGGACAAGATTTTGCAACAGATTGGATGGAGCTGCCTGTCCAATCTATCAGTGAGGAGTCAAGGAAAATGCCAAAATTATGAATCTTATAGACTGGAAGCACAGTGATGCTTTTGACAGAAACAGGTAAGTTTGGAAGAGGGAAGGATTTAGGAGAGTTCATGTTTTGAACATATTGAGTAGTAGATGTCTTTACATTTTGAAATGTTCAAAGGGCAGTCTGTGATGTAGGACCGAAGCTCAGTATCTCACTCTGTTTTTTTTATCTGTCTCTGTCTCTCCATTTGTCTCTGTTTCTCTCTCTGATTCTCTCTGTCTCTGTCTCTCAGCTACTAATACCTTCCCTTTTTCAGCTACACTGTAATTATTTTATATAGATTACACAATGACATAAATATGCACATATCTCCTCGATTAGAATGTGTGCTCCTGAGGTAATGAGAATTTAAAATTTTTTGTATCCCCTTCTCACAGTGCTTAGTATATAGTAGGCATATAATAAATGATAACTGATTGATTTACCTATCACCAAGTCTTCCAGGGTTGTTGGTATGGGGCATGAGTCCTGTGTTTCTGAGGGTATGGATATGTTCTCAAGCTAAGCACTTAAGCACTTAAACACTTGGCTCCTTGTTTCTGGTAGGCTACATAGAAAATGATTAGTGTCTGATCAGCCACCTTGCCAGTAAGATAGATGAAAGATGATTATGTTAACCTAGAGTTCAAGTCCTTCAACACTGAACTAAGCACATGTTAATCCCTATGGAGTCAGTGTGTGCACATCTAGCTCCATGATCCCTCTTAGACAAATAGTGTCTAACACACTTTGGTTGCCTTTGTCTGAGTCCCTGACCAATTATGTTATTCTTAGAACACTTAAAAAAAAAAAAAAAAACTAAATGAACTCTGCCAGATTTTTAAATTGCTGACTCCATGTATCCTCTAAAGAACCTGAAAGAGTTAATACACTGAACCAGGATCACAAGGAAAAATATAATACAATAAATAATCATTTATGATCTCTATAAAACAAATCATGGACCACTCAAAACTTTGTGATCTATGCACTATTAAGGAAGCTCGTTAGAATGGTTTACAATTGATTTTACTCATTAATGCGAATTTCCACAATTGATAGTTCAATAGAGCTATATTGGACAAGCCAGATAGAAGATAAGTTTAAATACAGAGTGAGAAATGCAGGCTGTAGAGATTTAGGAATTTTAAATTTCCACAGACTCTCTTCCTTACAAATTTCATAAACAGAAATCAGTTCATCGGATGGCTATCCTATTTTTATTGATTATATTTGACAAATACTGCATGTGCCTTTTGAGATTGTCATTTTTAGTCTAAAAACTTCAGGGACATGTAAAGAATTCAAAGCATTCTTGATGTCTAGTCTCCAAATTTCATGAAAATGAAATCAATAAGTGTTCAATGGCCTAATTATATGCGTCATTGAACTAGGTAGATACCATATAAAGAAAATCAGAGAAGTAAGATTTTTTCAAAGCTCCATTGTCGTCCTAAGCAAAGTGAATATTTTGTGATACACAATGTAATTCACATATAGCATTCAGGGCCTCTACTAACTCATGTGTCTTTGGAATCTTGCGTGAATCTGGGACAGGCCTTGTATTCAAAACCTCTCTCCCCCAGTTTGTCTGACATAATTGAATTCAATAAACATTTATTAAATGTCTGAAGTGTATACATATAGTTCATTGCTACATACTGGAGGAGGAGATATGAATCTTAAATATGACTTGGTCTCATCTATTATGTAACTTTCAATTAGAACTGACAAATGGTCATAGTATAAAATAATGTACACTAAATATTTTGTTTGTTTATTTTGGGTCCAGACCTGTGATTTCATCAATGTGGGGAACTTCTGGTGTGGAAACTCCTACTGTGGAAATTCCTGCAGAATATCAACTCATCTGTAACCTATAATCTTAGAGAATTTCTTGAGGGGACTTATCCAGCTATTATGTGTTAGAAGCAGGACTTAAACACAAATCTTATTTTTATTTTTTCCAATTCAAAGCCTAGCACTGTGCTTCTAAGGAAGTGTTTGAGAGCTGTACTCAAAATATGATATCAATTCTGAGGAGAGAAACCTTGTTCTCAAGTGGGAGGATCAGGGGAAATTTCATTAAAGACATGAAAAATGTTTTGTTTGTTTGGGGTCCAGTTCTGTGATTTCATCAACTCCTGATGTGGAAATTCCTTCTCCTGAAGCAGAACATCAACTCATTTGTAACTTAGAATCTCACAAGTTCAACTTATTAGGATATTTATGTTTAGAAAACATACATAATAGATTAAAAAAGCAAACAAAGACATGAGATCATAGTAAAATCATAGAATCTCATTTGGAGTTGCACACAGAAATCTAGTCCATATCTACCTAAACAAAAATTCCCAACACATGTGTATCCACCTTTCACTTAAAGTGCTCTAGTGAGAGGGAACCTTTTATATCTTGAGGTAGTGAGTACAGGTTCATTCATTTGTTCAAGAAACATTTTAATGACCTAAATACTTAAATGCTTCAAATATCCATTCTTTCGTCAATGTCTCTATGCTATTCTGACACTAAATATGTTACTTTGCCCACAGTCTTTCAGAGGTTCTGCAACTGAAAAACTCATTGCCTTTTTAATTTTTTTGCTTTTTGGAGGGCAGTTGGGGTTAAGTGACTTGCCCAAGGTCACATGGCTAGTTTTTATGTTAAGTGTCTGCCGCATTTGAACTCAGGTCCTCCTGACTCCAAGGCCGGTGCTCTATTCATTGTGCCACCCAGCAGCCCTGAAACTCATTGCCTTTTGACCAATCAAGTAATGGATTTTTCTTAATTTCGCTCATTCAATCGATACCCAGTCCATCTGAATGTCTACTATTTGTATGTTTATTAACTTGTGGGAGATAGAAAATCATATGATACATAGTTCTTTCCCTCTAAGAGCTTATGATTCAGTTAAGAAGAAAGGACGTACACTAGTTAGAATTTTAGTAAAAATACAGCCAGTGAAGGCATCATGGTGCAATGGAAAGAGCTGGAGCTGGAGTCAGAAAGCCTGGGTTCAAATTATGTCTCTGTCCCTTTAGAAACAGCTAAGGGGCACAGTGGTATAGTAGTGGTATTCTAGATTTGGAATTAGGAATATCTGAGTTCAAATCCTGTCTTTGACACTTGCTAGTCTGGACAACCTGGTCAAATCACGTAAACTCTCTGTCAGCCTCACTTTCCTCATTTGTAAAGTGGGGATATAATATCTATTTTGTAGAAGCAGTGTGAGGATTCAATGAGATAACACATGCAAGTCCTTAACAAACCTTAAATTGCTAGACGTAAATGTTAGCTGTCATTATTACACTTGCATGATCTTAGGTAAGTCATTTAACCTCTAGGGTCTTCAATTTCTTCAACTTTAAATCAAAGTTATTGGACTAAATGAGCTTTAAGTTTCCTTTAAGATCTAAATATATAATCCTATGAGGGTCTGGTAAAATCAATAAATTCAAAGGGAGAAGATAAAGGAAATCTAATTTCAGACTGAAAGCAGAGTAGGATTTGAACTAGAAAGGAAAAGGGAACTTAGAGAAAATATTTCGGAAACGGTGCTTTTATTATGAGAATAAAGACAGATGAATTTGAATTACTAGCTTTGGCTCAGCTTGTGGAGAGCCAGGACAGCCATCCCAAGGTATTTCTATTTAAGAGGTTATGGGAAAAAACTGACCTAATAAATGACTAGGTAAAACCAGTATTTTAGTAAGACTAACCTGGTGCCAATATGCAGAATGCATCAGAGGAACTAAGACAAGAAGTGAAGGAAAATCAGTTAGAAGGTTTCAATGATCATTTTTTTTTTTCTGGGTGTCTACCAAAAAGAAAACTGTCTTTCTTCATGATCTATGCTCAAAGTTTCAACTGGCATTTTTCACTGTCATTTGAATATGCAGACTGATGCTGTATCCTTGCAATATGAAAATGCCAGAAAACACAGACACATAGGCACACACACACGTGTCTTTTTTGGCTGTAAGAAAGAAGTAAAATGGGGGCGGCTAGGTGGCACAGTGAATAGAGCATGGTCCTGGAGTCAGGAGGACCTGAGTTCAAATCCAGCCTCAGACACTTAACACTTACTAGCCTTGGGACCTCGGGCAAGTCACTTAAGCCCAATTGCCCTGCCCTCCCCCACTCCAAAAAAGCAAAAAAAAAAAAAAATGGAATGACATTCATCTTCTGTTAGCAACAACTAGGAACACCAGATCTGCACTCTTAAGAATGGAAAAGTGAGAATAGAAAATTACAATGAAAGTGAGAGTTTAATAGGAAATGCCTGGAAACTGACATAGTATGTGCTGCTTCTCAAGTACAGAAATAGCCTAAATGATTATAAAATAGCAAACATTTTATAAATGAAATGCTCGGGGAATTTCAAAAAGCTGAAAGTTGACACAACACAGGGATCCAACCACTATGGCAACTCTTTGTGGGGCTCATTTCTTTGTCTTACAATCAGGCACTTTTATTTCTTATTGATGAGCTCCCCTGCCACCAATGTATATATGTATATATGTAATTTTTAAACTTTCCTAATGCCGTATCTGGGGATGTCTCTAAGAATAGTTATGTCCTGTTTTTAGCATTTGTTCATTTGTTATACAGTAACAAGACGAGGTATTCATCAGCCTAGTAAACTTTTATCTGCACCATTTGCCCCTCCCCAACCCTTAACCTACCCTCTACTTAAGCCTCTACCTACCCACCCCCATCCTCCATGGATTCCCTTCTCTTTTCCTGGCTCACTAGCCACCTTGACTTAAGACCAGAAACTAAGCCACTGAGGCACTTGCCTGGTCATCGCCCCACTGTTTTAATGGATGAGTACTTCATATGGCTTATGCTATGAGGAAGTCTAGTCATGCCTCACTTTACTGTCCAGCCATTTTTTTAATCAAATGCCTTGCCATCATGCACATCCTCCCTGATGTCCTCTCCCTCCTTCCCTCATCTATTTCTGGAACCTTATCCCAGTCAATACAGCCATTCAAAAGGTTATATCATTATTTTCCCTGCTGCTCAATTCACCATCCCTGTAACTTTCCATAACTTAAAAATACTTCTGTTTGGGCACCAATCCTCTCTATGTGTTACTTCCTCCAATTAGGATTTCAGTTTTGTGAGAGCAGGAGCCATCTTTACTTGGTATTTGTATTACTTGTGCTTAGCAACAGGACTTAGCACATAGCAAGCAAGCCCTTGCATTATTTTCTCTCATTCATTTATCTATTCATTGCTATGATCATGTTCTGTCACCCTCCATATATAAAGATACTAAGCTCACAATTTCACTTTCAATTAAAACAGATTCTAATTAGTAATCATTTCTTAGGAATCTATAATGTGCCAAGCACAGTACTGAGCACTGGATATAATTCCACAAGAGAAATAGTTGTTGGCCTCCAGGAGCTTACATTACATGGGGGGAAGGAGTCTTAAACCAATGGAAGAACATTCACATATTTAAATTTGTTCTTTCAAATCATTCTATTATAACAGATTCCTAGAACTGTAGATTTGATTTGATAAGTGAAGTAGGATACAATAAAGTGTATTTCTTGTTTATGTATTCTGGTCCTCTGACAATTTCTACCTTCGGTGCCTCACTGTGGTCTGAAAATCACCTTGGGTGTTACCACATTCTACCAGACTAGAAAGACTTCAAATAGACATCTGGTAATTTTCAGTATGTTTATTGTGAAAATCTTGTCTAGATTGGAACAGAGGGGTTCCTTGCCAGAAGACTGGACTTCTAGGTGGCAAGTTATTGCAGACATATTAAATCCTCCTGCCCCCAGTTATTTATTTGTTTTTTGTATACCAAATTTATTCTAATTCTAAGCATATCCATAACACTATACAATAAAAAAGATGATTGCACATGAAATATTAAGTCTTAAAGGTTCTTGCTAAGTTACAGAGGCATACATCTTTCATCAGGGGAAGAAAAAATCCCAATGTTTAAATCACAGGGCCTCAAATTAGGAACTATTTATTCAGTTGAGTAGCAGTCATTATTTACATTTTACAGATAGGTACATAAAGCCACAGATAAATTAAATGAGTTGTATAAGGTTAAATCAGTCTCAAAGCCAGGATTCCTAATTTTGGCCCTTGTTCTTAAACTCAATCATACTATTGAAGAGAAATTGGATGATATTTTAGAAAGAGATCTTCATTGAAATTTAAAGACCTAGATTTAAGCACTGCCTCCTCCAATTACTAAGATCTGTGTGGTCTTAGGTAAAATACTGGATAAGTAGCTAAGAGAATAGTTAGTGCATTGTATTTGGTCAAGAAGACCCAGATTCAAATCTTGTCCCTGTCTCTTAGTAGCTATGGAGTTATAAGCAATTAACTGAACCTTTCCGACTTGATTAACCTATAAAATGGAGATCAAATATTTAGAGCTGAAAGGAACTTGAGAGATCATCCAGGTAAGCAATATAAAACTCAAATAGAAATATGACCTGCATATTCATTTAGAAAGCCATAAATTTACATCATCGTGTTGTACTACATTTTTATTTTGTTAAGTTATCCCAACTACATTTTAATTTGCTTGAGAGGTTTTTCTCACTCAGAGTTTTCTCGTGTTTGCTACCCTTAGGCCTGTTTGTCACCTCTGAAGTCAACCACCTCATTTTATGGGTGGAGACCAAAAACACAGAGATGTTGTCAGGCCAGATCAAGTCAACAAGAATTTATTAGTAACTAAGAATAAAATGAAATGCAAGAATACCACCTGCCCTCAAACAGTTCAAAATGTAATGTTGGGAAACAACACACATATACAAACAAATATGAATATAGAAACTATGTACACAGCAAATCGGAAGTAATCTCAGAGAGCAGGCACTAGCATCAAAAGTGAACAAGAAAGCTTCTTATAGGAGTTAGGTTTTAAACAGAGATTTTAACAAAGCCAGAGAACTCAAAAGGTTAAGGTGAGGAGGGAGAACATTCCAGGCATCATGACAATCTGGGCACAGAAGAAGACAATGACTTATTTTGTCAGGAATAACAACGAGGCCAGAGATGCTCTACTGTAAAGTATGTGGAGGGGAGTAAAGTATAAAGAAGACTGGAAAAATAGAAAGGGGCCAAGTTATAAAGGGTTTTAAAAGACAAAGAGATGATTTTGTATTTGATCTTGGAGGTAATAGGAAGCCACAGGAATTTATTGAACAAGGAAATGACACGGTCAGATTTCAGCTATGATATCACTTTGATATCTGATTGGAATATGGACTGGAATAGAACACACAATACATTGATTATTTTTTTCCCTCAAAGACACACAATTAATAAATGACAGATCTGGGATTTGAATGCATGTCCTTTGACTCTAAATTTAGCAGTCTTTTCACTACAGCACACTGAATCTATTTTTAATTCCTGTCTTAAAAGTATTAATGAAATTCCAGATTGGTGGATGTAAAAATACTTTGCATTTCAATATGATATGTAAGTGAAAGCAATTATTATTTTGATATTGAATATTGAGGCTCTAGTATTTGACATAATTTATTCTTTTGCACCTTTGGGCAGTATGGATTTCCCATACATGAAAAAAAATTGTGTATGCAGCACCATTTAATTTTCTATGAAAAGAGAGCCAGAAAGTACAGGGATAGCTCATTAATTCCATGACAAAATATCAAGCATGGATTGGATGATAAATAAATATGCACGGGATTATTTGTCATCATGTTTAAATAAAATTTCAAATCATAGCCCAGCAGAATGCTAAAAGAAGGGGTTAAAAAAATTGGAATGAGAACAAATCTATGTTATCTTTACTGTCATTATCATTATTTTTACCCTATTACTACAATACAGAAACATCTAATTTTATTGGTAGGAGTTAGTGCTTTGCTTCCTACTAGGTTTTTTCCTAGGAGATTTTAAATATAATGTGTTGAATCTTGATATATATATATATATATATATATATATATATATATATATAAATATAGTAAGAAATAAGAAATATATTTTGAACATGGTACATTTTTGTGTAGCATAAACTTCTAAAGAAACATGAATTTGACTGTTAAACTTTGGTAAAGTACTTTTCCTAGAGTTTATATATCTAAAATTCCATAAAACCCACTTAAAATTGTTATCACGTGTTGCTTTCTTCTAACTTTTAATAGGATATTAAATCTTTATTAAATTTTAATATTTAATATTTAATACATTTGATATTCTGCAGGATACACATTTTCTCCACTAATTATTTTACTGGTAACATCTGTGTTCAGCAAATTAGAGTTCACTAAATAGGGTTACACTATATTAATAAGCCAGAATCTCTCAGTCCTGATGTTTAATTCATTGTTTTTATTAGTATATTTCCAGGAGAAGATTTAATTTATATATATTAAACTCTACTACATAGTCTCCTGCTCAAGAAGTCTTTCATTAAGTGTAATCCTCAGTAATGAATTTTTACAAATTTGCCATATGAAAAATCCCTGGCCACTTTTATTTGAATAATCACTTGAGAAATGTTGTCAAATATACCAAGCAATAAACTAACCCCTCCGGTGGGGAAATCTCAGCTCTTATTCTCCAAGGGAAGCCAATTAACCCACTTGAATCCTTCATTCCCCAACAAGTTATTTAAGGGGTCTAGGTATGGCTTTTCCATTAGCAATAATAATTGGCAAGGGTAGGATTTTCAGAGGATGATCACAAACTAGTTTTCTTAGAAGATTAGATATACACACATACAGTTAGTTATATTATGCTCAAGCAGTTGAAAAAGAAAGAGATGCTTTCAAAATGAAAAAAAAAACACTTTGATAGATATCTAACAGGAAAAATGCACGCACACACACACACAATCTGGTATAGTGCAGATTATTATACTTGCAGGCAAATCCCAGCTCTTTTACTTAGTAACTATGTGACCATAGGAAAGCCATGTTACCATCCTGATTCTCAGTTTCCTCGGTTCTAAATTGGGAATAGCACCTATCATTTAAAGTTCCTTGGGGGAAAATATATAATGAATGGAAAATACTTTTTGAACATTAAAGGTACTTAGATAAGAATTAGATAAGTACTATATGTCAGAATTTAGCGAGTACCTAGAACAGAGTGTGTATATAATAAATGCTTTTTCACTTGACTTAGATATTAATATTATTAAGATAAAAACAATTATACATACATACATATATATATCCATGTCTCTTTTTTTTTTAATAGAATCAAATTCCTAATAGATTGTAGGTTCCTTGAGAGAAAGGGCTTTCAGTTTTTATCTTTGTATTCCTATCACCTAACACATAGTTGGTGCTTAATAAATGAATTAATGTTTGTTAATTGATTTTTCAATCTATATGAACTTTATGTCATACCAGCTATTATCTTTAAGTCTCTCATCCAAAAGCAAAATCCTTGACTTTTATGTTTTTAACAATGTCTCCATTAGTAAACATTACTATATGGTAATAGCAGTAGTAGCAGTAGTAGTAGTAGTAGTAGTGGTGGTGGTGGTGGTGGTGGTAAGGATGTGGTTTAGGCTTTGGGGACTCCCTTGAATTTTCCCACTTGATTAAACATTTGCCTGAGCTGTCAGGAATGCTCTAACCAAATATGCCAATGAGTATCTTCCAAAACCTCTTGGCAATGAAAAGAAGTGCCCTGCTGAGTACAACCTGAAGATTGGGTATACTTAAAGTCATGGAAAACCCAAAAAGGAGAACAGTTAGATATCAACTGGAAGGGACCTTACCAGGCTATACTCAGCCCTACAACAGCAGTAAAACTCTAAGGACTCCCCAGCTGGACTCATAATTCTAGGATCAAACCAGCATCACTTCTTGCTTCCCCCCAGAGACTCTACAATATACCCGTGAGCTCTTGGAGAGCCTCAAGCTCCTGTTTAGAAAGGCCTCAGCTCGTTCCAGTGATAAGGATAGAAAGAGGCGAAATTAGACTCACCTTTTCCTTTTGGCCTTGCCGTCTTTAACTCTTATTCCTCTACTGGTTGTATTCTTTTCATGCCTGTGCAGTGCTTGATTCCTTAACGTCCTCACCAAGTTTGTCTCCTCCAGGGTCTGAGCTATCAACTTCCAGATGACCACTCAGGCTATGTATCAACCTCTGACTGAATCCAAGGGCTCTGGCTCACTGGACCTGGCATCAGACAGGTTCTTAAGTCTGATACCCTGAACAGGTCCCAGAGAGGCAGAGACATCTCTGAGCCCCTTGCCAGCAGGAAGCACTTTCAGAAGCTGAGACTTTCACCCTTTAACAAATTAACCCTTCACCAATTAACAAACAAAGGAATTTGGGTCCCATTTGTTTGAGGGGGGAATGATGGGGTTTAGGGTCTGGGAACCCCCTTGAATCTTCCCACTTGATGAGGCATTTGCCTCAGGCCATAATCCTTTCATTATCACCTAGGCCCAAATCTCTGCTACTCTTAACCTAGCCCTCTATTGTCCAACTACTTCCCACCTTAGATCCTATCAAAATATTTATACCTAAGTCTGTTACCCTTAAACTAGCTTAGCCCTCTATTGTCTTGTCATTTCCAGGTATCCTTCAGCTATTTCTCACCCTTAATCCCATTCCCAGAGTCTGACCTCAGTCCCATCAAGAACCTCCTTATTCTCCTCCTCAAGACCCTCCCCAATGCCCACTCATAGACCACCCTTAGATCCCTCCCATATTATTTCTGTATATAAAATCCATCTTGCCTCCATGAAGGCACAGAGATTCAGTCTAGCTCAGACTTTGTGTCAGATTGTTCTGACCTGCTTGTCAATACAAGCATCACAAATACTTAGGTTCTTGAAGAGTTTACCCATTATGGCGAATCTTTAATGAACTTTGTTCTGCTTTGGCTGAGAGAAGACTTGAGTAAAAATCATTTGGCAGAACCCTACTTCTTGGTATTTTGGGTATCTCTAGTACCCTTAAACCTCCAAACCTCAACAGTAGTAGTAGAAAAATCACCTGATGTGGGACCCAGTTTACATTTCCTTTCTCTTCCCTTCCCTTCAGTAAATGTCCTTTAAGAAATTAAGTATACAAAAATATCAAATAATTATTTTTAAAATTGTTTCTGGTAATGATTACTATGCATAATGATGACTCAGTAAAAGATCTCATACCACTTATTAATACTTAATGAATTAATATAATCAGTATACTTTTAGCACTCAGTATTAGAGAGCAATGGTGGTTAAGTTCTGAGCCTATAATTTCACCAGTGTTGGGAAATTCCAGCATAGCAACTTCCTCTATAGATGCACAAAAACTAGTAACTCATATTTAACTCATATAGTAACTCATATTTAAGAATATCAATAATGGAAATGTGCTCCTTTTCCCTTTTATTACATTTAAATTTTTCTCTTTGTCAAATAGAAAATAATGCTTTCAACAAAACTGAAGAATATCTGCATGGAAGTTAGACATTTAGATCTTCATTACTATCACTTAAATTAAAAAGGAAGAGGGGAAAATGTTTTAAATTATAGTAATATTAATACCCGTGACTTGAACTTGTGTATCTTTTAAAATTCCAAGAGAAAAGTGGTACTTTTGTTAGTCCTCAATATCTTATATACCTTCTAATGGGATTTGATACAGAGCAATTATTAGCAGTGATTAACATATGTTGATTTTGCAGCCAATGCTGGTGTCATTTACTGATATAAGGGTTCTATATCAGGTTATTTTTGTATATCTCAGTTGTTAAAAATATAAAAGTCAAGGATCTTAATTTTAGATGAGAGACCTAAAGTGAATAATTGGTATGAAAATAAATTATAGAAGTGCCAAAAGGGCAATTTGTACTATGATAGTTGTGTGTGTGCTTGACTGCAATTATCTAAGGAGAACAAACTAGAATCATTCCTGTGCTTTAAAAAAATACTACATATCTAGGATCCATATTATAAAATATTTATAATAGTTCTTTTCATAGTGGTAAAGACCTAGAAACTGAAGGGATGGGCTTCAATTATGGAATTATTGGTCAAGTTATGGTATATAAATGTATGGTAAATGAAAGTACTGTAAGATATAAAAAGTGTGGGTTGAGAAAAACCTCAGAAGAATGAAAGATGTAAAGTGAAATGAGCAGAATCAGAAAAAAAACTGCACAGTTAAAGCAATATTGTAAAGATAATCAAGTGTGAAAAATTTAGTAACTGTGATCAATACAATAATCCACGACAACTTCAAAGTACTCATGATTTAAAATGTTATCCATCTCCAGATAGAGAACTGATGGGCCCAGAACATAAATTTAAGCATTTTCCCTATATTTTTCTTGCTTTATTTTTCTCTCTTCATATGCATAAATATATTTGCATAACTTTATATATAATCATATGCCTTACCTTTTGAATTGGTGGAAGGGATGGATGGACAGACAGAATTTAGAACTGAGAATTTAAAAAGAAATTAAAAAGGAAATACTAGATTTATGAAAACTAAAATTTGGTATGTCACATTTTCCCAAGTACGGGGTCCTTATATTTATAATTGACAAGCACATATAAGTCTTAAAGACCAAGGAGATGAAAAAGAGACCATCAGAATAGAATAGGTAGAATGAAGTAGCATCAGTATGAGAACATCCCCAGCATTTGTTTTCCAACAGGGGATAGAAGGAGAGATAATTACTTGCATTAAAGTGTAGGATTATTCCTCTAGTTTTCAGTTAGTGAACTTAATATTACCATTTCTTTTAATTTATTAGTAGTTAAAGAAGGTAGAAAAAGAAAAAAAAATGATGAGCCTTTAACTTCTAAGTGAAACCATAGTCTGTATGTTTCTATTAAATAAAATATCATATTCTTATTGAAACTTGCTTTAAGGACTATTAACAGAGACACAAGCCAAGCATGTATAATAAAAAATAGATAATGATTCTAACCATTTAAGAAATTAAGTTCTGAAAGTTTCTAAGTCTTCCTGTGACTAATGAATGATGGGCAATCAAATCAGTCAATGTCAAACGCTGATCAACAATTCAAGATATGATTTTTTGTTACATTAAAACCTTTAATGGACTTTTGCTTTCACACATAAGAACAAAAAATTAATAACCATTCTCATTAATTTATAAAGGAAGCACTTACTTTTAAGTATGATATGACCGTGCCAAAACATGGCACTGCTTCACCACAATGCCCTGACCTATTATTAAAATGACAAGCTGTATTCCTTTAAACTAATATACTTCTGTGATAAATCTCTTTCTTTTACTGACAGAGACAAAAGGTTAGATCAGATATACAATATCAGAGGAGCATTATCTTGTCAAGTGGCCGAAATACATTAATATAGGGAGGGTATCATCCACTGGAATTTTAAGACTGAAAGAAAATCTTTATACCTGCTATTTATATTAGTCCTGCCCATGTGAGGAAAAATAAGTAGAATAAATCTTAGTAACTCCTCTGAGCTGTACTGGAAGAAATCCAACTTAATTAGGGAAAAACAGCCAACTTTGGATTTAGAAAAATTGGACTTTGAAACAAGGATAAACCATTATAACCCTGGTTTGTGATTAATAAGCAATGAATTTTCCCATGATAGACATGCACTGTTGCTTATTTATTGAAGTTTCTTAGTTTACTCTGTATGTGGTGTCTCCTTATTGTGTGTTTTTTTAAGAAACTATAAAACTGACTTCCTTGTTTACAGCTCCTTTTCGTTTCTCTCTTAATAAGATATATAACAAGGAGAGCAGTGATGGTTATGCATGAAACATTTTAGGCTTCAAATTTCATTTAATTGCCCCAGTCCTTCCCTTGTTAACTGTGGTCAGTAAGGAACAACATAATTAGCTCTAGGCCAACCTCTGAGTATTCCTTTCTAAACAATATGAATATGACGTTAAGAAAATCACTATTTTGATCACCATGATAAATCTGTAAGCCAGCTCTTGTGGGTCCAGTTGGGGTCATACCTTTAGTCACAGTTGGCCTGGTTTTTTTAAGGACTTGCTAGTTCTGCATAATCCCTTTATTTGAAAACAAAGCTGAAATATTCTGTTAACCTCAGTAGTGTTCCTTTATATTGCTAGCTTTGGGATATAGAATGAAGGTGTATAGCCTAGTAGTATTTAACTATGCCATTTTAACTGACTGATGAAGATGGGATATACTGTGTGTGTGTGTGTGTGTGTGTGTGTGTGTGTTTATCCCCTGCATCCTGCATAGTTTCTAGCACAGGTTTGTTCTGGGACAGACGAATGATTTCATTGATATAGGAATAATTTCCAGTGAAGAAAATTCCTTTACAATTAAGATCAACAAATACTCTGCAACTTATAATTTTTGGAATTGCTTAGGTATACCAAAACTCCAAGGGTTACAGAGTGAGAAGACATACTAAAGGTGGAGCATGAAGCCAAAGTCTGCTTTCAGCTCTCTCTATACTCTACCACTACTTCTCTCTTATACAATAAAAAATATTTAACAAAACTGAATTATAGGTTTCAGGCAACAAGATTTGATTCCTGATATACTGAAACTACTGTGTTTCCCTGATAATAAGACCTATCCCGAAAATAAGCCCTCCCCTTACTGTGTAAGATTCCTCTAAAATAAGCCCTCCCCTGAAAATAAGCCCTATTGAGATTGCTACTGTAGTGAAGGTGATCCCCTGCGCTACACGCTACCGTCACCCCCCCCCCGTGAAACGCACGCCACGCTCCGAGCTGCATCCAATCAGAGCTGCAGCAGTGAGCGCGTCATCCTGTTCTTCCCCAGTGATTTGCTTATTGAATAAAGGTATATTTGTTTGTTCACATTTACCTGTTTATTAAAATTGCTGTCAATGTTCATTAAAATAAGCCCTCCCCTGAAAATAAGCCCTCTGTTGTTTTTCTGTCCAAAAAAAAATAATAAGACAGTGTCTTATTATCGGGAAAACACAGTATATTATTAAAAGTGTTCTAATAGAATTGGCAATAGGGAGTAATGGGTGCCTCATCAGCACAGCATTGGTTTCTATAAATGGAATGACCTTTTTTTCTCGGGTATCTGGATCAAAATTTGGGAGTCATCTTTGACTCCTCTCTCCCTTATCTCACATTACTATTGGTTCATTCTATGGCTAATGGGGAAAACTCACCCTTGACCCTTTCACAAGTCAAATTGTTTTAAGTTAGTTGTATCAAGGAAAATATCTCATGGTAATTGCTAGGGTTCTAAGTACTTAAAATCCAAATCCATAAATTCAATATGAGATATTACTCTAAGAAAGCTGAGATCAGATTATGCTCTCTTCTCCCATGAATTTTCAACTACTACTGTGGTCATGATTGCCAAACCTGAATCTCCAGCTCTGTCCTACTTCCTCTCTGTAGCAGTAAGCACCCCAGGGTCCCCAGGGTGGCTGCCAACACAGGTTCTTAGATCTGCTCTGATAAAGGAAAGCAACTCAAAATGGGTTAACAAGCTTACTTTAATCAGTCAAATATCTATCGGTTTACCTAGTTCAGGGGAAAAAGGTCAGCACCCTGAACTTCAGAGTATACAGACAGAATTATCAAGACAAAAACAGATCAAGTAGACAGATTTCCAAACTGTCCAACCATTACATCCATACCAAACAACATCTGGGTTTCAAAGCCGGGGGGCTCTGGACAACGGCTTTCCAGAGTCTCATCTGATCAGATCACAGAACATTTCTAAAAGTGAGCCCCAAAACAAAGCTACACATCAGGGCTTATATAGCCTTCTCCTGGCTCAGATAATGTAACAACCTTATTGACTCACTGGCCAATCAAGAAGTATCTACTGAAAAACAAGCCTCCCACCCTAGGCTCCAGGTGCACTTTAGGGGCAGGGAAGATCTTCAAATTTACATTCCCATTACACTCACTTCCATTCAGACAACTTCTGTTAACCATTTCCCATAAAAATTCTCCCCTGGCACCTTGAACTCAGTATGTCCCAAATTAAATCAGCAACTTCCTTCTCAAACCAACTCATTCTACTATATTCCTTTTTCGTGTTAACCAGTACTCTCCCATAGATTAATAAAATATAGTTCCTGTTTTCAAGGAGTTTACAATCCACGATGAAGTTGTTGAATGTTTGAAGATCAGAGATCAAAGGTAAAATGCACAGCTCCTTGTCATTCATCCCTGAAATTAATTTGCATTTTCTTATTTTGCAAACTTTAAAGTGTTATTTAATTTTCAGTGATGATGAAGATGATGATTTGTGTAAATGTTATAGTCTCAGTTGGATATAATCTCCTTTAGGGTAGAAACTTTAATTTTTTTTTAATTGGACCATAGCACTTAACAAGTGTCCTGTACATAGTAGGCATTTAATATTTTAAAATTTTAATTATAATTTGTTATAATATATTTGAAGTTACTTGTATTTACATCATTGGACAATAAATAAATTTATTCAAATAAAGGTGATGTCTTAATATACACTTAGGTACAGGGTCTGCAGTGGGTGTTAGTCAGTAGCTCTGTGCAAATGGATACAATCCATCCCTACCTATGGTTTTAATGTTCTCCTGACAGAAAGCCAAAGCTGCAAATAAAATAGTGTGTAAACAAATTCATAAGGAGTTACCAATGATACTGGATTATATTAGGTAACTGGTTAAGAAGTACCTGGTGACATGCCAACTATAGAATGCCAAGAATGAACGAAGGTATGTCTCATTTTAAGAAATAGTTGTATTACTGAAAAGGTGTTTGTTAATTTTCCATTGGTATAAATTAGTATTTCAGAGGCACTTTTATCTTATTTTCTGATTGATCTTCCATAGGCATTGGCTAGCATTAATTGAATTTCTCTGCCCCTTCCTTCTCTACCATTCACCTCACTTTACTCCACCATCCTGAATACTTATTTATGTATGAAGTCACTTAAATTCATTAAGGCATTAATTCATTATGTAAAAACAAACACCATGGAGACAAAATCTATTGTGTTTGAGGCTATCTCTGATAAAGTCCCTTTCATGTCCTCCACAGAAGTTTTTCTAAACCTTCTTTTCTCTCCCCAGATTTAAAAACAACTCTGCTTCTATGCATTTCTATCAGCACAATCACTTGCTTCTTACCATGCCAAAGTGATTGAGATCATCCATAAGGAGCCCCCTCATTCCCATTTCCCATTACAGCCATTGAGTGCACCTTGGGCAGGGACCTATTGTGGTCCAATCTATGAGCTTCAGAGTGAAGTGGTTTAAGATTTTGTGAAAGGAGGGAAGGAAGGAAGGAAGAAAAAAAGAAAGAAGGAAGGAAGGGAGGGAGGGAGGGAGAGAGAGAGAGACAGAGAGAAAGAGACAGAGAGACAGAGAGAGAAAGAGAGAGAAAGAAAAGAAAAGAAGGTAGCAAGAAAGAAAATAAAAGAAAGAAAGAAAGAAAATGAAAGAAGGAAGGTAGAAATATAGCCAGTAGACCCCAAGTTAAATGGGCAGCTTCTGGCCATCAACATTTCCCTTTTTTTTGGAGAGCAGGAGAGTCAGAGGGAGAGAGAGATGACAAGCTGAGTTACCCAGTTAGGTGGGTTCCCATTCAGGCAGCCTGGTCTACTCACAGGTTGTGTTTGTCCTTTGTTTTCTAAGAAATTATGGCACCAGGAAAATGGTGATATGACATGCAGTTGACTTTGATTTGAGTGAGGAAAGGCTGAAGCCTTTCCTAGTCATCACCCATTTATTTTCCATTCTTTCAACAGTTCCTCAGTAAAACTACATCTAAATACATGCCTCTACTATAGGTCCAACATTGAGTAAAGGAACAAAGACAAAAGGATATATGTGACCCTTGGACGTCAGAAAGCATATATTCTAAGTGGAGTGGGGAAAAGGGGCTCAGGGAGATAACATGCACATGTGAAAATAAATATGAAATATATACAAAATGAATAATGTTTCCTAGCTGTGTGACTTTGGCCAAATCTCTTAATTCCTGTGGTCTATAAAATGAGAGTGTTTGACTGGACCAGAGGTTCCCAAACTTCCTTGGCCTACTGCCCCCTTTTCAAAAAAAGAAATAAATTTCCTCAGCATCCCCCTGGAAATGTATTTTTTTAACCCTTTAGCTTTTTTGGAAATTTGTATCATTTCAAAAAACATTATAGTTGTTTTTTTAATGATACATTTTAAATTTAATAATTTATTGTAAATTTGTGTTCTCTTCCTGCATTGAGATTTTGATGACTCAATATTGTTTCATATAACCCTATAGTATCATACTGTAAACAAGTAATTGCATGCACATATTCCCACTGATACATAGTGGACATCCAAACAATGTGCAACAGCCTCTCCTGCCAACCCTTGTTTGTTAAGACCTGTCAGTGGTCTTGACTACTGATGGGTTATAACTTGCACTTAGTGTGTTTATTTGGAAAATAATGTAATCACTATAACTTTAACTTAGTTATACAACAGATGAAATATATATGAATGATTTTTGAAAAAATTTTTATCTTCTTTGCTTATGCTACCACTGCCACCTTATTTTTATTCAATGCACCCCGATTGCATCTGAAGCTACTACTGCCCACCTCCCCACCCCCCGCATCATTCTAGTGCCCTTCAAGGGGCAGTATCACCCACTTTGGGAACATATGAACAAGGCAGAATCTAAGTCCCTTTACAGCTCTAGATGTATTATCCCATCATCTCAAATATGAATTAATTTGGGGAACTGCAGCACCAGAAACAGAAAATCAGAAAAAAAGGTTTTCATGGAAGTCTTCAAACTCTTTGACCTCTAGACCTTTTGACATTGCTAACTACTGTCTGCCCATTTTGCCAGGAGAAATTTTTCTTTGTTTGGAGTAGGAATCTCTGTAAAATCACCAACCAGTTTCAAGTCTGTCAGATACTCTCAACCTGGTTTAGCCCATCTGCCCAGGAAGTTTACGAGGCTGTGACCACTCCGTGACAGCTTCTCAGAGCCACAGGTGACAGGTAGACACCAAAGGTGGCTAAGCAGCTCTGAAAAGGACTGGGCAAGCCCTCTCACCTGAGGCACTAGTCCTCCCCGAATACCCATGAAAATAAGTGCTGTGGAGCACTTAGAGCTTGGTCAGGCATTGAAGACTCCAAGATCATCCACCACATACCAGACCATTGACAGTTGACTTGTGTTTTGCCACTGGACTTCAGTGAATCTGGAAGAGAGTGAAGCTGCCAATCTGAACAAATATGCCTCAGCTAAATACAATGCACACTCAAGTCAAGACATTATTCATTTGGGATATCATTGATCTTCAAAAACAAAGGATGAACAATTCTTTCTGTCAGCTTCAGTCCTTCTCCTACCTCTTTATCTGGTCCTCTTTTGTCTCTTCCTCTGGCTCCTTATTCTCTTTCCAATTCCATATCTGGATGTACTTCCTGTGTCTGTTCTTAGCCCGTTATCTCTCTACCGTCTCTCCCTTGAGGGGAATGACTGTGTCTCCTCTACCCTCTTCAAACTGGCACTAAGTTGTCTTTAAAGATCTATTTCGTATTATGCCTCTATAGAGGCTCTTGTGACAGACTAAAAAACTCTCTTCCACCTAAAATACAATGTGTCTTCACAAGTTGACATGTAAATACTTCTTTTCTTTGTTAAAGACTTAAGGAAAACACAGTTTTAAATCCTGCCTCAGATATTTATTAGCTATTTGAAAAGTCATTTAACCTTTCAGTCTCATTTTCCTCATCTATAAAATAATAGCACTTATCTCAAAAATGTTGTAAGAATCAAATGAAATAACATAAGTATAGCACTTTCCAAAATTTAGTGGAAATACATGTTCATTATCGTTATTATTACTATTATCATTGTTATTACATTGTTCCCTTTCCCTGAAATGCCCCCTCCCTCTTTCCACCAAATTAGTTTCTACACATCCTCTAAATCCCACTTGGATTGTAAATGTCCCCATGAAGCTATACTTGATGCTGTCTTAGCATGTAACAACCTTTGCCCTCAGACCTCCTCCTATAACATTTGTAAACCCTCCAATCAATCAACAAGCCTTTAGTGGAAATCTGCTCTGGGCCACCAACTATTATAGGCGCTGTGCAAAGATGAAAATGAAACACTTTTAGTGGCTTATATTCTCTAGGGAGAGACAACACATGCAATGTATACGTATATACATATATACAAAATAAGTAAGTAGGAAATAATTAGTAGATGATCTGAGTTAACGGAGGAAGAACAATAGCTGAGCAATCAGGAAAGTTTCCATCAGGTGATGGCATTTAAGATGAACTGTGATTCTATGTACGTTTGTTTATTATTATTATTATTACCTCTTTTGGTACCTCATCTTCATGTCAATTGTAACATCTTTAGGGGAAGGGAATTCCACAGCAGAGTGCCCTACACAGAGAAGATTCCTAATAAATGTTTGTATTACTAAATATTCTGTTGAAGTATCTGCCTTGCTACTCCCTCATATTAACATCTCTTTATCTTTTCTACCAGAGGTTTGTATATTTGCTATTTCTGCTTTCTCTTTTTTCTTTCAAATGTTCAAACTCTTATGCTCTGACATCTGCACCCATCTATTGATTTCGTGATGGACATGTACAAATGGATCTTTCTTGGGCTTCTTTCTGCATAATTTGACTCCCTCTTTGATAATATCTACCTCTCTTGTATTGCATGACAAAGGTCTTTCCTAGTCCACTTAACCTCCTCACTATTCCCTCAAGAAGCCCTCCAGTGGATTATTTGAACCCCCTGATAAATGTGTATTTTTCTAGGTCTCTGTTTTTTTTACTAAGTATACTTCCTCCTTTAGTAATCTTCCCAATCAATCACTTGCTACAATTATTAAATCTATGAATATGATACCCAAATTGATACTCGCACACACACATACATACATACATATACACACATTTATAAATAATTGTGAGTTGTGGTTGTGGATTGTCCTTCATTCTCAAAGAGGACCATGACATCAGGGAGATGATGACATGACTTGCAATTGACTTTGATTTGAGTGAGGGAGGGCTGTGCAAAGTCACCAGCTTCACTTTTTCCTCCTGAGCTATCTGGGTCCAGTGACCTGATATTGATCCAGGTGACTGGAGATGACCCAGAATGCAGTGGAGATTTTTTTTTCATATATAATATGTTTAGACTCCAGTGACATATTATATTGTAATGCATAGATCTGATTCAGTCTTAGCTTAAAAAAATTCAGCTAGCTAGCTATCTTGGTGTGGGTAAGAGTGTATATGTATATGTATGTATATATACAGACATATATGTATATTATGTATTTGAGTGAGTGTATATGTATATATATTTATGTGTGTATGTTTATGTGTGAATGCCTTTATATATGATTTGTAATGTACAACTGTGATCATATCAGTTCTCAGATTAGAAACCTTCAGTGGCTCTCAGTCTCCTTTATAAAAGACAAACTCAGTGAATAGAGCACCGGCCCTGGAGTCAGAAGGACCTGAGTTCAAATCCAGCCTCAGACACTTAACACAAGCTGTGTGACCTTGGGTAAGTCACTTAACCCCAATTTGCCCTACCTTCCCTCCTCCAAAAAGCAAAAAGCAAAAGAAAATCTAAAAAAAAAAAAAGACCAACTCTTTAGACTGACAGCATTCAAGGCCATTTAGCCCTCATGAATATATTTCATGTACTATGTACAAAGTAAACTTCCCTAGCGGATGCTCCCTCCTTCTGTTTGGCCCTCTGCTGCCTCCTTGCATTTGTGTATATCATCTCCCTGTGTCCGTTGCCTGAAATGCACTCTCTTTTCATTTCTGTCCCTAAAAATAACTGTTTTTTTTAAAGCCCAGATGAGGCCAGTGCAACATACTCATAGGATGAATCCTCCCTTTTCTGAGCAGTTGGAAGCAATCTCTTCCCCTACATTTATCTGAAGTGATCGTGTTGTCTCCACTTTATATTTATTCTATTCTACCTTGTCTCATATTTTCTTATGTACATGTCTTATCTGTAAGATTTATGAGGGCAAACACTCATTTTTCATCTTTGCATCACTAGAAACCAATTCAGGGTCTTTCACATAACAAACACTTAACAAATTTTTAATTAATTGAATTGTTGCTGAATTGTAATACAATTATTTAGAACCTTAGGAAAATAATACCCAAAAGAAATTTCTGCAATAACAGACTGGACAAATAGTTATCCAAAATCTGCTTGAAGATCTTCAGTGAGAGGGCATTCAAAACCTCCTGATATTCAAAACCTTCACTTTTACTACTATTTTTCTTAAGCAAACATTTTCTATATTAGATATATATTTTAAACATTTTCTATATTAGATATATATTTTAAATATATGTGAATCCCAGAGTATCAGTTATCTTGGGCACAACAATTTATTGTGGGAAATAGCTCTGATAGCGTATATACTATCATTCAAAAAAGTTTTTTTTATCATATGCTATTATTTTTACACAAATAATTTTTTTAATTCCTTCAAGTAATTTGATTTAATACATTACCCATTTATTTATTTAGCTTTTACAATTATTAGGAAAATCAGTGTTACCTTGTTGAGGCTTCCGGGAGGGGGGTAGTGTCAATGGAGAGGGGATTTTATTTCAGCAAGCAAGTTTTGCCTTACAATGTGTTATTTTAAATAATTACAGTGTTATTTGTCATAATTCCATCGCCATGATTTAAAGTAAGAGCTTCTAAAGGATTATTTTTTTTTCTGTCAATGGCCCCAAAATTGATGACAAAGTCCTCAACAATGGAATGATGGTTTTATGTAACAACAGAGAAAGTTGTTGATTTACTGTGTCAACTCTAGCTCTGCTTTAGACACTATTATCAGGTAAAATTTATGATGCTTGTGTGAACTAAATCCAAACAGTAGGATTATAAGTGTGAAAATATTTTAAAACATTAATTTGACTACAGGTCCTAAGGCACTGGTGCTAAAAATACATGATAATACACATGACAACATAATTATGTTCACGTGCATTTGGATTGCTTAGAAAAGACACAGCTACAATTTCTGGTTTCACAAATAAGATCTTTTTTCTTACAAAGTTGTGTATATTTTCACACCTGCTCCCATTTGGGGGCTGAACTGACTTGGCCATATTATGAATAAACTCTATTTTAATTCCATGAGTTATTTAATGATTTCATGCTTTCAGTTAATTTCCACATTTGAATTATTGTATAGGTAGCCACCCTAAAGTAAACAGGTCGTGTTGAGTTTTTAAGCAGTTCCCTTATCCCAAAAGATAATTAATTTCATAGTTTTACAAAAGGATGATTCTTGAAGCCCATAGAAGCAATTCTTCAGCACTATTATTCTTATATTTAGAGCTTGAGTGAATGTAAAGAGCTGAAAGAGAAAAATCAGTTTGCTAATAGGAAGTTACTGTGTCAGTTCTTCACCAATCAAATTGCCCATTGCATCTCATTAGTTTCCTAATTAAATTGTATATGTCATACATATGTATATATAGGTCATGTTTTTGCACTGCTAAAATATGATATTCATTTTCCAAAAGGTTAATCATATTAAATCATCAAAGCTGGGAATAGCAAAATTGTATATATGTAATAATTCAAAGTTGCCATCTCAATACCACATTTCAAAGAATAAAAATGTCTCTCCAATAATAGTATTGTTATTCTTTGGAGATTATGTTTTTTATTCTGGAGACATCAGATTTTAATTATGTAAAAAAGCAAAAGATGTGATAAATGGGGAGGGGGGAAGAGGGATGAGATTAAACCAGATTGCTATATCTTGCCTTATCTTGCTTTTTTCTCCTGCTTTTTCTTCTTCTTTCTGATTATCCTTTGAGAAAAGCAGAAGAGATTCTTTAAATCAAAGTCAACAAGAATTAAACATAAATGGTCAATGGAGATAGTGACACTCTTTTTAAAGCCTACAGGCACAAGTAGCTATTTCTGCAGCATAGCTGTAGGGATGATCTAGTTTTTGAAGCAGGAGATACTTCTGATTTGACAATGAGCTGTGAAAAGTAGTTTTCATCAATAGAAAATAAAACACATTGGGACAGTATCTTCCGGCAATTAAAAAAAGTGAACATCTATTTCAGTACAAAGAATTGTCGAATATAGTAGAAAAGAAAAGGCAATAAAATGGTAAGGAAATGAGTTTTAGGTGTACAAAAAAAAAATACAAAAATTAGTTATACTGGGATAGATTATGTAGTTCATTCCTTGCAGGTCAATCTTAGATGAAGAAAAAGGGTTTTAGTTACCTTTTCTGTTAGTAAATGTAGTAAGTGAATGGCTCAATACCTTATATTTATTTATATTTTATATTATTATTATATTATATATTATATCTATACCTTACCACTTGTTTTGGTTTTTTGTTTCTAGTGGATATTTTCTCTTTAAGACTAATGGTTTTTAGTCCAGTTTTACTATGTTATGGGAATGGGAATTTAAGATCTTCCCTGCCCTGAGGCCCTTTGATAGGCTTAAGTGACTCTGAGAACCTTCCTTGATTTGAAAATATATTCTGTCCCACAATAGGCTGAATGTGGTCACATGGAGCCTGTAGTGGGAAGCTTGTTTTTCAGGAATGCCCACACCTTGGTGCTTTGTGATTGGGCAGTGGGACAAGAGGGTTGTTACATTCTCTGATCCAGGAGAAGGCTATATATATGTATGTATGTATGTGTATGCATGTATATATATATATATGTATGTATGTATATGTGTGTGTGTGTGTGTGTGTGTATTCACTGATGTGAGGTTTTCTTTTGGGGCTCACTTTGAGAAAAGTTATGTGATTTGACCAGATGAGACTTTGGTCAGCTATTGAGCTCCCCGGCTTTGAAAACCCAGATGTTGGTTCTTTCCTCTCTGGTAACTGACTAGGTATGGATGTAATGGTCAGACAGTTGGAAGCCTATCTGTTTCTATGTCTGCTAGTAACTTCTGCTTGTAACTTGTTTGTATTCTCTGAAGTTCGGGGTGCTGAACTTTTACCCCCAAACTAGGTAAATGACACATGTTTGATTAAAGCAAGATTGTTTACCCATTTTGAGTTGCTTTCCTTTAGAAAAGCAGATGTAAGAACCTGTGTTGGCAGCCAGCCTGGGTATGCTAGGGTGCTTGCTGCTACGTATTGATAGATCAAGTTCACAGTTATTGTTTTAGCCATTTGTATGTCAGTCACTGAAATGTGGCAGTATTGCATAGCAAGTTAACTACTAGAATATCCCAGCAGCAATGGCATGAGTACTCCAGTAAATTTTATAAATATGGGTTGATAGAGACCTAAGTTAGACATGGGGGAGGGTCACGTCAACCAGCAGGAAGGAGACTGTAAGTTGAGAGCAACTATGTAAAGAGAGACTGGGAGAACTAAATGAAATTATTCTCTATATTAATTTTTCTAGAAATCTTCTGATTTCTTTTCTTTTTTCAATTCACTCTTGAAACAATTTTATTTTCTATACTTATCTGTGGGGATTTTCTGCTTCCTTTTTTTGTCTTCTCTGTGGTAGAATTCTTAGATTCTTTCCTGTAGTCCCTCTAAGCACTAGGGTGAAATTGGTCCAAAAGAAGTCAGTGAATTGCTTCCACTTGTGTCAGCAGTAACAAGTGTGTGTGAGTGTTCAGAGCAGAGCAGTAACCAAGACAAGGCAACCCAGGTTTTGTCCCAGGGTGTATGTATATTTTCAACATATTGACATTGTGCTTTCTTCCACCTAGCTTTCCTTGAACTACAATTGCTCCCCTTCCCCAGGGCCCATCTTCTCCACTGTGAACTAACCACTTATTTTGGCAAAAAGCCTGAATCTAAAGCTTAATTGAGATAAGATCCTGAGTCATTTGGAATGGTCCACCCTACTCAGTCCCTTGAGTGTAATCTTCCAATTGTTCTGGAGTGAACCTGGGATTTGTCTCCCTCCTTTCAATATCCATCTGAGGACAATGTCCTTGGGGTCTCTTCCCCTTGAGGGCCTTGGGTTCCAAGGTCCAAGATATTTCCCAAAGGTCTCTTTCTACCTATTCTCCATCTGCTCTGCTTCTGGTCCTAATTCCAATCCACATTCTTCAGTGTTCTCAATAATGCCCTCAATAGAATATAAGATTCTTGAGAGCAGAGTTTGTGACACTTTTGTATTTAAACTTTTTCACACCTTGCATGGAACCAGACACATAGTAGGTGTGTAATAAATATTTGTTGATTGATTAGTTCTTGTTATATTTTTCCCAAGTCTTCTTGTGTTACAGCTTTCCTTAGATGTCTTTCATCTTAGCATGGTAGTTATAGATGACTTCAGTTGATTCCATTCATATAAAGCTTCCCCTAGGGTCTACTCCCTTGATTCTATTGCTATAGTCTACAAAGGCACCTACAGGAAGGTCAGACAATCAATTGATTCTATGAATTTACTGAGCATAGTCTTAGCTTAGACTCACAATCTCCACCAAACCTGGACTAAGCACCAACACTCCTTCTATTGTGTTGTGAGGGCCTCAGGACAATGCCTCAGTATACAGTAGACTGACATTATATTGCCAAGTACTTAGGAGAGTGTGCTACATGCCCGGAGGGTGCTAAGTATGTACTTATTTGACTGACTGGAAATTACCAATTAATTCAGCTTAGTTTTTTTTCTTTTGTCTTCTTGGAAGAACTGATAAATCAAATAATAGCAAGACCTGGAGAGAAGCTTGGAGGAGACAAAGCTGAGGGCAATAAGGGACCATGATATATAATACAACTAAAACCTTTATGTTTACACACACATGTGTATGTATATGCATATGTATTCATATCTATCTATACACCTGTGTTTGTGTGTATATATGTATATGTACATGTATATATGTGTGTGGGGGAATATATATATGCTCTGTGTGTGTACACTTGCACATATGTATACACACGGAGAAAGATAAAATAAAGAGATAGAGAAAATCTGAATTTGTGAAGGGAATATATATAAGAATTTTTTTATTTTTATCTGTTGTTTTCAGAGGTCTCTATTGAGAAAGATTTTCTAGAGGTGTTTGCATTTTTGAGAGTATCATTTTGACCTTTCTGGATCATGGATAAAATTGAACAAACACAGTGTTTCAGAACCTAAGATGAATTATGAGGACAAAATTATATTTTGGTTCAGTGGAGAGAGAACTGAATTTTGTGTCAAAGGATCTGAGTTCAAGTCCCAGAGCTGCCTTATACTGCTATGTGAGCTTAGGCAAGTCACTTATTCCCTGGGCTTCAGTTTCCTTATCTATAAAATGAGAAGATTGAACTAGAACCTTTAAGATCCCTTTCCACTTTAAGACTACAATTCTAAGATCATCATATAGTTTTGAAAATGCAAATTGTTTCTCACATTCTACTGAAATGTTTATCTGAAAGGGGGAGTGAAAATTTGAATTTTGTAAATGAAACTTTTTATGCTATTAGTGTGAAACTATTTTTCTAGGATATTTTAATCTTGATTTTTAATTTATTTCCAATTTTCTTTCATCCCAAACATATTTACTTTGAGATTTTCTGATAAAAAATTCTCTATTGACAACCAGTGATCTGTGAACAAAAGGGGTAGTGTGTTTTGGTGGAAATGTTGGCAACATCAGGCATGTTGGTTATGTATGTAGCTCTGCCACTTGCTAGCTCTAAGATTGGATAAATCACTGAAATTCTCCAGGACTCACTTCTTCATCTTTAAAAGGAGGAGCTGGGGTTAGTTGCTGGCTCAGTGGATATAGTGCTCTGTATGGCATCAGGAAGATTTGTGGTCAAATTCAGCCTCAGACACATGATCCATGTGACTCTGAACAAATTACTTAAACTCCGTCTGACTCAGTTTCATAACTGTAAAATGGGGATAAAAATATCACCTACTTCCCTGATCTACTGTGAAGACGAAATGAGATTATATTTATAATGTGCTTAGCGTAGTACCTAGTACATAGTAGGCACTTAATAAATGCTTGTTAATAAATGCTTGTTCCCTTTCCTTCTTTTTTATTACCTTTCCTCCTTGAGTCCAGGTCATATGAAATTGATTAAAGAAACTGGGGATATTCAGCTTAAAAAAGAAAAGTTTGGGGAGGAGGAACAGGGAAAATTATTGCTGCATTCAATTATTGTTGCATACAAGAGCATTAAATGTGATATTTGTAAAGCCCTTAGCACACGGCCTGCCAAATAGCAGACACAGAATAAATGTTTGTTTTCTTCCTATCTTCCTTATAAGCTCTTTGAGAGTCATGTTTGCTTCTTTCTTTCCTTCTTTCTTCCTTCTCCCTTCCTCTCTTCCTTTCCATGTTTCTTCTTTTCTTCCTTCCATCCTATCTTCCTTTCTTCTTTCTTTCCTTCTTTCCTCCCTCTATTCCTTCCTTCCTTTCATCCTATTTTCTATCTTTCCTTCCTTCCTTCTTTCCTTTCTCTCTTCCTTCCTTCTTCCCTCCCTTCCTCCCTCTTTTCCTCATCCCCTTCCTTCTTTCTCTTCTCCCTTCCTTCCTCATTCCTTTCCTTCTTTTCTTTCTTCCTATTTTTCTGCTTCTCTCTAAATCCACAATCCCATGATTAAATGACTTAGAATGATCCATAAATACTGAAATGGTCAAAGGGATGAGTCCTCTAGTAAATAGATGAAACTTCATAATATCTATAATAATATCCCAATGTTTCCTGATTGTAGGTTAGAGATTCATCAAGGCTCCTGGTTACTTATCTCTTTGATTGCTTCCAAATATGAAGTTTAAGCAGGGCAGCCAAGGTCCAAACCCATAATGTTGTGCTTTTGATAATTTTAAATCTCATACAGGAATGAGGGAACTATCATCAAGAAGCCAACATCAGGAACTTTGAGACTTAGGAATAGTATCTCTAGTGGTTTGTCAGGCAGTGTTAGTCGAGCCTAAGTTTGGAGTAACTTATGACTCATCCAGCTAGTTTTTATACACACACACACACATACATATATGTGTGTATATATATACATATATACATATGGATGGATAGATAGATAGATATTTTTCTTAAAATGCCTGTGTTTAAAAAAGATCAGAAAAGAGGTAGCATATACCTGGGGTGTGCTAAAACTAGCTGGGGATAAAAAAAGGAGAGTTGGTTGTTAAATTTTTGGTATGCTCAAGTATAACTTGGAATTTTGCTACAAATTTGGGCTTTTTTTTAATTGCCTAAACTCAAGAAATTGATGGAGAAAATGTAAATAGTGCAAATTAACTATAAAAGTGTGCCCTGCGTATATACCCACTCTCCTCAAGCCATTTGTTAAATGTTTACCAGTATATCCTTACTTATGATCTTTTCTATCATCTGGAAACAACAAAACAAAGCAAACATGCTCAATTGAACTGGTAGCCTAAAGTATACAAGGTGATAAAAGCTAGCATTTACACTACATTAAAATTTGCAAAGCTCTTTACCTGTGTTATCTCAATTGATCTTCACAATAACCTTCATAAGTAAGAGCTATCATTAATTCCATTCGACAGTTTAGGAAACAGGCCTTAAATGTGTAAGTGCCTTGCCCATGGTCATACAATGAGATCATATTTGAGCTCAGGTCTTCTTGACTCAATGACTGGCTCTCTTAAAGTCTTAGTAAGGTAGAGAAGGGGCAATGATAGGGGTACGAAAGCAAGGAAAGGATTTTCAAGACCTCTTCTTTCTCCGGACTCATCCCCAAAATTTAGTTGTGTTTAGTTGGCCATGAAAAGTGTGATTCAGCTTTAGGACAATTTCTAATTTTCTTTAAACATAACCCCTCTCCATGGCTCAAATAAATCTCTCTGGAACTTTTTTTTTTAATTAGCTTTAAATTTCCTGTGAAAACTCATGATGTATGCAGTGCTTCCATTATGTACTTTCCAAAGTTAGAAGTTTTTAAACCTTGAAAAAAGATACATGATACAGTAGGAAAAAGGACAGTCTATTTTTTTTTGACTTGACAAAAGAAATCCCACTCCTTTTCTCCTTAAATATAATCATATTGTTTGTAGTTAAATAGAATTTTACTGCAGCTAGCAACTGTTACAGCAAGTCCCTGAAGTAGTTTCATATCTTTATTGTCTATAATTTCCTAAAAATACTTGCTTTATTCAGTGAATAGAGGTGACTCAGCTAATAACTAGCAACAATAAGGAAACTTGATTTACAAAAAGAATCAGTGGCAGAATCTGAAATGAGGTTGAACATTCGCCTGGGTTATTTTAGCCCCAACTTTAGAGGTCATAACAAATACAATGTTTTTGTTCAGGCCAGCCAGGTGGCAATAGATTCAAAATCATGGGATTGTTTGAGTGACTAGTGACTCTTCCAAGTAATGAAAGAGTCTGAATTGAATAAGGGCAAACTGAATCTCTCCTTTTTTTGGTTTGAAACAGTAAGTAAAATAAAGGGGTTACACATTCTCATTTTGATGATGGCAGAAATCACATCATTCTGAGATTTCCAGGATTGAGACAATTTGATGGAGAGAAAGTACTTCATAAATTCTCAAAGGGAACTGGGGAAGGTACTTTGGGAGAGTGGGAAGTACACCAACACTCAGTGGTTTTTGCTTTGCTTTGTTTTCATCATGGGCTGTATATTGCAACAAACTTGCCAGCTCTAAACTGATGTTTGCGGTCACCTTATCCAACTCCTCTATTTTATGGGGACAGTGAGGCCCTGGAAAAATAAAGTGACTTGGGCAATATCACCCATGGTGGAAGTATAAAGAACGTTATATGACCATCCACTTTTACAGCATGGAAGTTAGACATAAATGGGATTATGTTCACCGCAGGGCCTGACACCTGGGTCAGTTGTTCTAGTATAACAAATACCTAATGGTTTCTGCATCTTTATGTTGTAAAATCTTTACCTATTTGCCTCACTCAAAGTTGTACTGCTTCACAGGGTGACATAGTATGTGTCCTAAAACTTTCTACTTTTCAGGTATTTTGAGATGCTTCCTTTAGAAAGTTAGGAGAAATGAGCTGAGTTTCTATGACTTTCCCATCATTTCTTTGCCCACCAGAGGAAAATGGGAAATATGTCTTACCACTCCTAAAATATTTGTATGGGGCAGTGGCTAACATGAGGTTTTGTAGAAGCCCTTGTTTCTGATTTCTCATTATCACGTTTCATTTCCATTACTACAAACTGATGGACTACACATTGTCTGACTCTGTGTGGATTCAAATGAGGAAATTAAGGCCTAGCTTTTTTTTTTTTACTGACTATCCAACTAGAAAGCATTTTTTCTCCTCATTAATCTAGAAATAAATATGAGTTAAGTTTGCTGATTTATATCAATTTAAATGTTAAGGAATTTGCTTTGGTTATGTCAAAACTTTTATTATCCTTATTGGGACAATCTAATAGTGAGTAATGGTACATAGGCTTGAATTAAAAATAATAATAACAATGACTTAGGATGTTACAATATATATGGATAATTTTTGAAACTGGAGAGAAAGGAAGAAAGTAAGCACTGTTGAATAATGGGCATACATTTTAATGGATTTCTAAAATTGAATGTAAGTGAAAAGTTTATTTGAATTTGTAAAGTGGTCACCCAGGAGGAAAACTCAGAATAGTCATCTTAAAGTTCATACAACCTGTATGCTTTTGATAATATCAGATTTTACTTGTTAAATTGGACAATAAAGCAACAACATTATTATTAGTCAGCAAATTCTAGACTACCCTTGGGAAACTAATTGATTTTTTTTTTTGGTCAGGGGACATTATTAGGGCCACTTAACATTTCTGGGAAACAGGCTGTAACACAAGGGTAAAATGGCTCCTTAGATACCTCTCTTATGATAGATGGACCATGTTTAGTGTTTGGGACTTTTCTCTAGTAATAATTTCTTTGTCTTGTCTTTTCCCCACCCAGAGTTTCCCTGGGAACATCAGAATTTGGCAATTTTTTAAAGGATTCCCTGATGAAAGCATTCAGGCTAACAAAAGCATGGGTATAAAAAATATTTTATTTAACTTAACAGAAAACAGAGAATTCTCATAAACATTTAAAACAATTCTCTCCTCTAGTGGACCCCATCCTCTTCGAGATTTATACAATAGTAGAGTTAAAGATACACCCCCACTCCCACCTCCACCCTCACCAAGGTTAGAAACATCTCTAAGTTTCTAGAGAATGCAGAAATTCTGCAAATCTCTCCTCAAGGTGCCCATTTTTCCTCAAGACCCTCGTAGTCCTATGGATCCAGACATTCTAGAGCACAGTTTTGAATTACTACAAAAAGTTGCTGAATGATATGCCCTTTGACATAGCTAGACCACTAAAAGGCCTATAGCCCGAACAGATCAAAGAAAGAATAAAAGATGTTGTACAGCTAATGTGCTATATATTAGATATCCAAATATATCTAATAGGTACACAAGGATTTATAGCATCCTTTTTTTGTGGTGGCAGAAAAGAAAGCAAAAACAAACCCTGGAAACTAAGTGAATACCCATCAATTGGGGAATGGATGTTATTGTGCTGTGTGAAATGGGGGTGAGGGGATGGGAGGGAGGGTGATTTCCAAGAAACATGGAGAGAATTTCTAAGAAATGATGCAGAGCAAAGTGAGCAGAACCAGAAAACTTTTTAAGATCAAAATTATATTTAAAAAATTTAAAGACTTAAAAACTATGATCAAATAAATGATCAATCATGATTCTTAAGGACTGATAAAAATATTGCTTACTTCTTAAAAGAGAGATGATGGACTAATATGCAGAATAAGAAACGTCATTTTGAACTCAGCCAATGTGGTAATATTTTGTTTGACTATTCTCATGTAATACAAGGGGTCTGTATTCCTTCCATTCCTCTTTCTATCTTTTCTCCCTCCCTCCCTCTCTCCTTTCTTCACTCACTTCCTTCCTCCCATCCTATCCTTCCATTCTTTCTTCTTATTTCCTCTCCTTTCTTCTGCTTCCTTCCTTTCTTCTGTTTCCTTCCTTCCTTTCTTCTTTCCCTCCTCTCCATCCTTTCCTTACCTCTTCTCCTTCCTTCATTTCCTTTCCTTTTCTCCTTCCCTTCTCTCCTTCCTTCCATGCCTCCCTCAGTCTCCCTATTTTCTTCTTCTCTCCCTCCTTCTCTTCTCTTCTTTGTGGACAGAGGGAGATGAAGAAGAAAGGAATGCTTAATAACTGAAAAAATTTCTGCATAATTTTTTATAACACACATAAATTTCTTAATAACACACAAATTTCTGCATATAAAAATACAGTATCAGTAAAGGAATGGGTTGCTTCTTTACATTATGTCGCTTTGTTTATTCTAATTTTTCTTTCTCTTTCAGGTTGTACCTATGATGTGGACCATTGATTTCCCTGAGACACTCTCCCATATTTTCTTGCAGTGGCTGCTTGACTTTCCCCTAGGTCAAAGTTAGCTTGGAATCTATTTTATCCTCTCATATTTTCTTACCAAGGCCATCTTTCCCTGAGGTCTGGTGATGACACCTCATGCAAGATACATAAGCATCTTTCTAGGCCTCAACACATATGTCTCTATCTTCAACTCCCTATTGGTCTATGTTTCTGGTGATTATTCTTCCTAGCACAGGGCTCTCCAAAGGGCCTACACTGATTTAAGGTGTCTTTTCAGGCTCTGAGTTCAGCTTTTCTATTTAAGTCTGACATCTCCCCCCCTCCCTCTAGACTCCCCACACACCTTAAAAGAACAGTCCTGGTATCAGCTAAACCTATGGAATTCTCAACTTTATCAAGCAGCTGGAAAGGGCAAGCTCAATGTTATTCCAGCTGTTTTCATTAGAATCTATTTTCAATTCAAATCAATTTAATTCATTATTTACTAATTTTGCAGAGTCCTCTGCTAGTAAGTAGGAGAAAAACCTAAGAAAAGATAAGGTCCCTGACCTCATGGAGCTTACATTTTAGTCAGAGAAATATGACATTTGCACATCATGTATAATATAAAGTAGCTACCAATAAATATCGAATATATGGTAAAAAACAAACAGCTAATTTAGCAATAATAATCACTATTTACTATAACAAACTACCTCAAATGCTTTGAATCCTGAAGTCCAACAAGAATTTATCCACTATGTTGCTTAATACTAGCTTAAAATGCAGGTATCAGGCACATTTTACATATGTATCCTATTATATCTTCTGTTACAAATATAATCATTATAATGATAGTAAAAATAGTTCTCCTTAACATCATAATATAAATAGTATGATGATTATTGATCTCCATTGTACAGATGGGGAAACTGAGTGATCCAGTAAAGGTAAAGAACATATTTTCTATTTAGACAAAACAATTCTAATAGCTCAATACTGTCTCTAGCTATTTTTAGTGCTGTTCATACCCTCTGTTCTCATTTTAAATTAGTTTTCTGATGTGTATATTTAGACATAGCCATACTTGAGTCAACCTGTAACTGTAGGTCTTTGGGGAGCCATTGTGTTCGAACATCTGGACTCACCACATGTTTGTTTGTTTGTTTTTTAAATAAATCATCATTTATGAAACTGAAAGAAAAGGTGATAATACTCTAAAGATATATTAGATTTGGGGGGATGGGTAATGCAATAGCCTTGCATACTAACTTTGGCTATTATGGTAAAACATGGGGACAGAAAGATAATGAGAGTATTATATAAGAGAGCATTAATGGAATTTTTTTTGTAATTTGCTTTCTCCCTAATTTAAGTAATTAAATGTAATAACTGTTATTTCAACACAAATAATAGCAAATTAACTTATATGCCAATCAGTATTAATTTCTACAAGAAAATAATGATTTTACATGCTCCAAACAAAAATATTCATTTGAATTCAGTAAAATACTCAAGAATGCCAAATCATTTATTTTTGTAGAAAGCTACAGTAAATGCTTATACAATGTTTTTGTAACAGCAATTAGTAAATTTTGCATTCATTAAGTAACTTCCTGGTGTTTGGGCTTTTTCCTTTTGTACTTAAAAGAGAATATTGATCTTAATTCTCTTTTGTAGGAATTGAATTAACCTCCTTATTGGAACCCTATGGTTTTTATTTACAATATACATATCTGACAGTGGGGCCTAATTAATTGGAATCTGTCACCATCTCAGAGCAACCTTAAAGCCAGGAATATGTGCCTGTGCAGATTAAAGGAAAACACAGAGAGCTAATTTGAACCGAACTTTTCTAAAATGTCAGGAACCCTTTAATCTAATAAAGAAAGTTCATGTAAGAAAAAAAAAAAAACTCTTTAGTCTCTGGTTGACTTTTCATGTGCTACAAAACTGTCAACTTAACCTTTCTACACCCACATGCATGTATGCCTCTCCATTATTTACATATCTGTGTCTTATGAAATTCCCGTTGAAATATTAAAATTAGAATGGGTGATTCCTCATGTACACCTACCTAGAAATATACAAGAATATTCATATAAATGTTTATTTATAAAACTATAAATGTTGGTGAATGAATGTATTGTTTTACATAAAAATGTACAGTTCACATGCCAGGTGTATTTTAAATAATATTTGTATTCTTGAAAAGTTTTTAAATTTGTATAAATAAAATAATTTCAAATCCTCTAAGGGAGCCATTTGGAAAAGAGATTCTGTGTGTGTGTCCACATATATCCCTGTATTTTCATATTCTAAGATTTTAAAAATTAATTTGCTCTTGTATCAGTATTTTAAAAATATGTGTACAAAAATATATGAAAAATGTATGACACTCAGTAAAGAATTAAAGACTAATATATGCTGCTGTATGACTATGGATAACTCAAATGACTATATGATCATTTAGAATTGAAAATGTACTTGTTCTAAAACATTGAAATAAAACCGATGATTATTCATTATTCCTTTGGACAATCACTTCTCTTATGGTTCAACAATCCTAAACTAAATATCTATTTTAACCTTAGGAATGATCCCATGGGAAAACTGATTAGCAGTAGTGGAATAGCATGAGGATATGAATTCTATATTAACTCCCAGAGAGAGCAAGAGATGTCAGTCTTCAGGGTCCAAATAAAGATCTAACCATTAAGAATATCCTAAGGTGAAACCCCTAGACCAGACATCATCTAGTGTTCTCTCATTACTTTTTTTCCCTTGTTTTAGAAACGTTTGCATCTTGCTAGTACTGTTCAAGCTTCAAAATAACTATCAGTCCATAGACAGATTTTGGATTTTCGTTGTTGTTGCTTTCAAGCTCTTGTGGAGAGAAGTTCCATGTTACCTGATGAAAGTACTGTTGGAACATATCAAAGAGGCAAAGATGAGTTCTTAGAAAAATAAAAAAAATGAAAGTCTGACTAAAGCTATCGTTACATCAATGGACAAGTAAAAATATATTTGAGAATTTATTTCAAAGCTTGGCCATTACATTTAATACAGAGGAAGTGTCAGAAGCCAATCCCAGAGAAAAGAAAATAGATTATAATAACAGTAATCATTAAATATCCTTGTAAAGTTATCATTTACCAGTCTTTGCCTTTCCTGTATAAAACATTATCTTTCCTAACATGCTACATTCCCTATCAAGAATAAATAAATGCCATTCAGAATGTAATATTGCATATGGCAATTATTTCATGGATATCAGCAAAGTCTCTGCTAACAAAGTCTCAACTTCACAGTGGTGAAAAGGATGGTATCCTTCACAATTTCAGATTTCTTGAGAATAGATATTACTTAAAAGGAAATTTTAATGGAAGCAACTTGAGGGCAAGAGACATATCTCTCAATATATTTTATATTGTTTAAGAGCAATCACTGCCCACATAATACTGATGAATACGGGCTTCATGATCATCCATACACATGCAAAGAGTATATGTCTACTTGTGAGCCATTCTAATACCCTATAGAAACTTAATTGTCTGACCTTAATTAGGAACTTACATATCAGCCTTCCAAAGCTGTACCATATTTGTAAAGAAATGTGAAGGAAAATGGTGGCAGCGAAAAAAGAATTAAGTATAAAATAATATTTAACAATAAGCATTAAAGCCTCTAAACATTAAACTTTTACAATATATTGCTATTAATTGGGGATGGTGCTGTCTCATTGCATTCAAGAAGCAAGATCAATCTCTGCCATGGTCAATATTATTTTGGTTTTTAGAAGATGGAGTGGTAGAGGAAAGGGAAAAGGGAGAGTTGGGGAGTGAACATTCACTGAACATTTAACTAGCTTCAAAATAAATCTTTAAGCAAAGACTTATTCACCATTGCCCTAGCACTCTGACCTTGGTAGGAAAATAAAAAATAATTAAATATTCTAGAATGATGAAGTTAGAGCTGTTGAACTTTTAAACATTTCAGTAAATGTTTAAACATTGTTTTCTCTCCTTTGCAGGCAACTGAATTAATCAATCAAGATACAGTTTTTGTAGTTTGGATAGAGTTTAGTTTTAAATGATAATGTGCAAAAACTGAAGTTCATGTCTGTGAAATTCATTGTCAAGTTTGCTAGCCATTTCTGTCAAGGAAGGGTCCCTGTAAACACAGTCTCTTCCATGTTTAGAGAAAGAATTCTATTATAAACTTTAGAGTACTCCCAGTTTGATTCACTCACTTGTTTCTATGACTTGAAGAGTTTCCAAATATCTTTTGACATCTTTTACTCCTATCTTTCTCAATCATTACTCCAGCCTTCTAAAAGCTCTGAAATCACTGATTTTTTTTTAACCTGGAGTCCAAATGAAAACTACTAACTGAAGCAAACCAAACCAGGAATTCTCACATGCTAATTCAATCGAGGATTTTAAAATAGCACAAAAACTACCCAGGGAGCTAAACTTTCTGTAAGTGAAATTGGAAAATGAAAAAAGCTAAGCAGAGAGAGAAAAAAGAATCACACATCTCTCAATGAATTAAGTATCCTTGCATGCAAATTCTTCTATTTTCACAATACTTCACTGCAGGATTTTATCGTTAAACATGTGCCCTGCTAGGAACTGCTTTCATCAATTGTCTATATATTTTATTGTCTGTCAGTGTTAAATCCAGAAACCACCTCAGCATCATCTCTGTTTTTAGACTGTTATCATTTAAATACCTGATGTGAAGTAATTCAATCAGAGCAATACACTAGCAATACATGTGTGTGTGTGAATAGGAAGAAGTTGCAGGGAGCACATTACACTTGTGGGTAGGGAGAGATTTATTTATAAGTTGAAATAAGTTCATTTAAGTTAAAAGAAGGGATGACCACCAGGAATGGCTTGATGATTAGGTCAGGCTAACTATTTGCACTGTGATCCCAGACAATGATTTGAGTCTACTTTTTTAAAGATCAGGAAAGTGAAATGTGAACACCTGAACACTACACACGTATGAGTGGCTAAAACAGCAACAGCTGCTCCTGTCAAAACTCAGCAAAGCACAATTTTACAAACCTGTTGCCAACCTCTCTCTCCTGTGCTCTCAGGTCATGTAGATGACACATCTAAATATGCTTGTTGGTGAGCTAGTTGCCCAGCAATGTCGGTAACATTGTGGGACCTCAGTAATTAGCTAACCTGGTAAAGAGTTATTGAAATGTAAAGATTTTTCTGGAGCTCAAAGAACAAAGTTAATCATTTAGTAAAATAACTCAGACTTCAAAGGTGCATTACACGTAGCTTTTCTCTTTCAAAAAATACCCCACAATGCTCACATTGATCACACATCCCTATGTCTGTAATAACAAATACAAAAAGTAGATGAACAAACACCATGCTCTTTGAAGCAAGTGCATTACCCCTATACAGACATGAATTTCCCAAACTAAACCAAGTTAAGTGCTGGTATCACTGGAGTCCCTGAACTGTAAAAGTTAAACCCCACTATTGCACTGAAAATAACGGAGTGGCCAGTGAATGATTACAGTTCATTAAAATGATAGTAAATAAGTCTATACATTCTGAAAAGAAGCATATCAAGGCATGCATTTCAGGTCACAGTTTGAGATCAAGTTGCCAGCTGTGAACTCTAAGCTCATGGAAATGCAAATACTCACGGATGCTTTCTGCTTAGGAAAGATTTAGTAGGTGTTCTTTAATTTAATTGCAGGTTTTCTTATAAAATTACTTATTTGCAGGTAGACTAAGATGAAGATAAATGTACACAGCACTTCAACATGAGGCAGGCATTACATTAAAAAGTAATCATTGTTAAAGGGCGTTCGCCTGTAATGATGTCACAAATGGATAAATCTTAGCTGCGTCTTACCTGTCGTGGCAGAGTCTGTCTTGATAGTGTTTGGTCTGCTTGTAAAAGCTGCAAAATCTTTATCAGTCAGAAAACAAGGGGGGGTGTTTGAACTTCCAGTTCTGGGCAGAGCTGAAGGGCTCTATGCTTAAGTAATAGATTGCCTCCTCAAAGTAGCTCTGACCATGGTATTAATGGGGAATAGTTACAATCACTGCTGGAAAGCTTGCTGATGCAGCTCCTTCTGCCTCCTGCCTTTGCAAAGAGACCTAATGTATGAATGAGCCAGAGAGCATCCTTCTCTCCCTCTCTTGCGTGCTCTCTCACTCCCTCTCTATCTCCCTGTGTCTCTCTTCTCTCTCCTCTCCTCTCTCTCTCTCTCTCTCTCTGGCTGGCAGTCAACCGTTCAGTTCGCCCACCCCCCACCCCCCAGCTGAGCCACATGAATGTGTTGTGAATAAAGACAAAGCCCTGAACCA
>NW_027186372.1:17896314-17963618 GCF_028583685.1 Petaurus breviceps papuanus
GCTGAGCCACATGAATGTGTTGTGAATAAAGACAAAGCCCTGAACCAGTGCACCACATCATTCCCAAGAAAAGAGCTGCAAGGATATGCTATGCTGCTCCTCTGCAGGCAAGCAGGGAGACAAGGAGACACACTTACCTACCTTGTTCAGCTTGCTACACACCTGCACCCATAAGTTTTTCTCTAGTAGAGTACTGTGTTTTGATTTGTTTCATTTTGCAATGTCAGTATTTCTATTCTTACCTCCTCAAACCCCTAGAACAAAAAAGTTTTTTTGTTGTTGCTTTGTTTCATTAACTTTCAATTTCCAGAAAACAGCTCCTCAGCCTGCTGCCAAATGTGCCTGCCTGGTCTGTTGATAGGAGAGACTGAACTATGTTAGTCCCCCCAAAATTAGAGTGTAGCTCATAGAGTGGAAAGTTAACCAGGCTCAAAGTTACAAGATCTGATTTCCAGGACTTCAGGCTCTACCATTTACTAGCTGTATAACCTTATATAAGTCATTTCCCCTACTCTTGGCCTCAGTTTCCCTATCTGTAAACCCAAGAGGATGAGCTAGGTGAGATTTAAATTCTCCTTCAGTTAGTTCTGGCATTCAATGAGTTTGTGGGGCTTTTTTTATTTATTTGCTTAAGTTTGTTTTCAATAAATGTTCACCGAAGTTGAGGCTTCCTTTCCTTTGGTCTAAGGAAGTCACCTGGCGCCATAGACTGAAGACAAAAGTATGTAGGGGAACAAAGGAGAGTGAGCTTCAGCCCCAAGTGAAGTTGATGAAACAAGCTCAGCATCAGAGGAGAAAAACAATACACAAAGATCTAACTTAGTTCCCATTGTAACTGGTCCAGAGATCCAATAACCCAATTTGGTCTTGATCTTCATCATAAAGCAATCCAAACTAAACCATCCCCAAATATGACTCTGGCTGTGGGCCAGCGTCTACTGATGATCACCTCCAGGTGCTTGTCAGCAGGTTGTTACTGAAAATCAATGCAAAATGAAGGCCAATGTCCCTGGTAGAAGTGATCCCAAAGGAACTTTGCATACACTTACATATTTTAGAGGAACACACCTTCCTCAGTTGTTCCTCCTTGGGTGACAGTAAGCAGTCTAATAAGTATGGAAGGCTAAATCTCTTAAGTCAGATGATGCTATCGGAAAAAGAAGCAATGCAGATCACATTTTGGAAATCTGATCAAGTATGGGAAAGTGTGTGTGTGTGTATAGAAATGATAAAAATGAATTAGTAAAGATGACTGGTTTTTCTCTTTGTCCTGTCACCAATAATAGACTACGGTTCTATTCTGGGTCACCTCCTACCTGTCAAAATATTTATTTTCTTTCTTCTTTGTTGGGTCTTCATCCTATTTCCAACCCCTTATGTGGGTATTTCCTAGGGGTCTGTCCTGGGTTTTCTTTTCTTTATTTTCAATTCTCTCCTTTGACAATTACAATCGGTCCCTGTCTTCATAGAATCACCAAAATAGAATTTGAAAGTTATGAGGGACTTCAGTGGCTGTCTAGGTCAACCCATACATGAAAGACTAAATTCTAGTTCTCTGCCATTGACTTCTGAATCTTTATCTCTATCCCTAATCCTCTTCTGAGAACTAGATCTGAAGTTCCAGCTGTCCATAAGATAATGCTCCTCTGTGTCCCCAATACCTCAAACCATATCCCAGATATAACTCATTTTTCCTCCTCATCTGCTTATTCTTTTGATTAATCTCTGTTTCTATCTCTCTATGTCTCTGTCTCTATCTCTATGTGGTCTTTTTCTTTGCCTTACGATCATTTACCTGGTTTGTTATGTTTATAATCTGGGAGTTATCTTTGGTTCCTTTTGTATCCTTCACCTGTCATATCAACCAGGACTTGCAGAATGTCTCCTCAAAAATCTCTTTTTCATAGAAACTTATCTCTCTTACCACTCCTACCATCAGGCTATCATTAATTATCATTAACCTCAACTACTAAAATAGCATCCTAAGAGGTCTTTCAATCTCTCCATCCTCCATGAAAACATTCTTTACACCACTGTCAGAATAATCTTTCTAATATATAAATCTGGTCTTGTCATTTCTCTGCCCAAAAATATTCAGTGTCTCTCTATTGCCTACAGAGTGAAGAACAAACTCCTATGCCTGGCCTTCAGTCTGGTATCTCCCTGCCTTTCCATTCTCAATGAACATTACACCCATTCTGTCCCAACTGAAGTACTCTCTGAACTCTGGAATGAGTCTCTATGTTGCTTTTGTGCCCTTACTCAGTTAATTCTCTGTGTGCTTTGTACATCTGCCTTTTCTTTCTCTGTCTCTGTCTTTCTCAGTGTTTGACTATGTGGCTCTGTCTGTCTGTCTCTCTTTTTTCTTTCTGTCTACCTTTGTCTTGGTATTTCTGTCTCTGTATCTCTGTGTTTTTCTATGTCTCTCTCAGTGACTCTACTTTTCTGTCTCTCTGTCTCTGTCCTTCTCTCTTTGTCCTTGTCTCTGTCTCTTTCTCTGTCTCTCTCTGTGTCTCTGTCTCTGTGCTTCTGTCAGTCTTTCTGTCTGTCTATGTCTTTCTGTCTCACTCTCTGTCTCTCTTTGTCTCTCTGTCTCTGTCTTTCTCTTTCTCACTCTCTGTCTGTGTCTCACTGTCTCTCTGTTTCTCTGTTTCTCTCTCCCTGTCTCTCTCTTTCTCTGTAACTGTCTCTGTCTCTGCCTCTCTTTGTCTCTGTCTCTGTGTCTCTGACTCTGTGTTTCTGTCTCTTTGTCTCAATCTATCTCTCTCCCACCTCCCTTTCAATTTCTACCTACCTTCTATCTTCTAAAGCCCAACTCAAAACTTATCAAAACCAGGAAGATTTCCTTGTTTCTCCTAGTCAGTAATAATCTTTCTTCTCATTCATATCTTACAGACCACTTTCTTCCTTTTTTCCCCTGGACCTCTGGTTTCATTGTTATAAGGAAACTCTCTCTATCAGTGCAGATCAATATCAACAGCTCAGCAACTTATAGTCTTACTTAGAGAATGTGAAGTGACTTGCTCAGAGTCATATCGAAAGTGTGTGTGTGTCATATGATTTGTCAGCCTGAATTTTCTTGGTTCCCAGGCCAGTTATCTATCTACTACACCACACTGCTTCTAAAAAAATAATGTTGCACCTTTGTTATGTACTTATCACACAATGTTCTGTATTGTACACAATTCTGTTCAGTTCAATACTAGTACATATTCATTATTTATTAAAATAACTTGTATCTGTGCTGTGTATCTCCCTCATGGTCTAACATAGTATTCTGCAGGAATAGTAGGAGTTTAAGGTTATTTTTTTATTTGAATTGAATTAAGGTGATGAATGTTAACATGTTATGAGAAGTGTCATTGCATTTGTCAAAAAGTCAAAAGACCTGGCATCAAATTCTAAATTTTTCCCCCACTGTGAAACTTCAAGCAGTTACTTATCTTTTCTGTGACTCAGTTTCTTCATCTGCAAAATGAGTATATTGCATTGTAATGACCTCAAAGATAGCCCCAGATCTAGTTTTGTGATTCAATTAATGTAATACCAACCACTGCTCACACAGGAATGAACAAATTAATGAATACAACAACAGTGTGAACCGTGTGGCATTTTACAGATATTTGAAATAGTGAATGAGAAGCATTTTAAAATTGCTTATTACATGCCAAGCACTATGCTAAGTACTTGGTATTCAAAGAGAAAAGCAAGACATGCCCTCCAGAAACTTACATTCTAATTCAGTGGGAGAAAATGGGGGCAGTAGTTGTCAAGGCAGAGAATTCTAGTTTGGAAGTCATAAAGATGACAGGTAGGACAATAGACAATGGGCATATTTGTTCCGGAGGCAGTAGTAGCTGTTTTGATTATAGTTCTCAAAACCTGAGGTGGAAACAGGAATGAGGAAGGTTGATCATGGCAACAGGGAAGAAACGGACCTAGTGCAGATGCTGCTGCGTATTCTCAAGGACTGCTGAGCTGAGTGGAGACACTAGTGTGATGTCATATATCTTTTAACTTTTCCAGTTCTGATAAGTGAACCATTTAAACACACTTTATGACCTTCTCTCTTCCCTTCCACTGGACGCCCAGATGTCAATATATTCCCTTAGCACCATATGTACTAAATCTCTGAAATACCTTCCCTTCATTTGCTTCCTTAATATACAATCGCCTTTCAGAATAGTCTAACCCCAACCTCAATGTACAAGAAGTTGTAATATCTATTTCAGTGCCACAGAATATGCAAGAAGTGAAACAAAAACATTTACTCCTCTCTTGCAGAGCTACAAATTTTTTTTTAAGGTTTTAAATAAGTAACTTGTATGAACAGCCCTACAAAGCCCTGCCTTTCAGTTCTATGAAATGGCTTCTCCTTTCTCTGAAGAAACTTGCCATATATGCATGTGTATTTAAAGAGCATCCTGAAAGTCTTAGTTCAATTTTAAGTGTTAAATAGTTTTAAACTGCATTAAGATTTTGGGGACATCTAGCATCATCCACAGAGCCAATTCTACTTGGTCAGCAGTATGTAGGAAATACAGGAATTCATGGAAAAGTGCTGTATTAACATTCCAGAATATATTTCTTTCAGTAGTGGGACCCTAATCATGTAGAATAACATTCTTGCTTTTAATTTTTAAGTAATGGGAGGCTATCTTACAGGTCTATCCCAGTCCTCCTGCACTCAGAAGTGCTCTGCTAATGAATGATGACCCATAAACAGACAATTAGGACAACAGAATAGACTAATAAGTGAACATTAGTCATGCCTACTGAATAGGGCAATCCCAGCTCAAAGTGATGTTTAGCAAATTAATTCCTAATACTGTACAGGGAAAACCCATTAAATCATTGACATTGTGTTTTCAAGTAGCACATTAAGCTTCCATATAAAAGTGATATTTATAATCATATATGGGTGATTTCTTTTTGTTTGAAGATAATATTAGGCAAATTCTAATGTACATGGCAGGAAGGGAGGTCAAGAGAAAAGAAAAGGGTGGAAACCAGGATTAATGAAATCAGTGCATGATCTAGTTACTGAAAAAATTCTATGATGTTGAAGTTGAAATACACCTTTCAGGATCTATTCTACTTCCCTCATTTTATAGGAGAGAACTCTGGGAACCAGAGAGCTAAAGTAACTTAACTAAGGTCATATAGGAAGTTTCTGGAAAAGCAAAGACTAGAATCCAGATCCACAGACTCCTATTCCACTGTTCTTTACAAGACATCACACTGCTTCTTGGTAGTTCATTCATACCACATCCTCATAGATAATGTGTGTGTGGGGGGGGGGGGGGGGAGGGGAGTGCTTTGCTAGCATAAGAAGTGCCCTTGCAATCTGTCATAATTCTATTTAAAATTCATTACACACTTCTGTATATATCATTCTTAGTCACAAGGATTATAAATTTAGTTTAATAATGAACTTCATTACTGTGATCTCCATCAATTCATATAAACATCCCTTTATTTTGATACATAGCTAAGCAATGGTTGTACAAATGCATTCAATACTAGGACCTCATGGGAGACAATGTGATACAATGGAAAGCTCCATTGCTTTAAGAAGATCCTGAGTTTAAATCCTAAGTCTGTCACTTACTAACTGACTTCAAACATGTCAATTTGTCCTTCAGGGTCTTATGCTCCTTATCTATAAATGGACATAGTTAGACTGGATAAACCCCTAGGGTGCTTTTTTGGCTTTAAATCTATGGTCCTATGTAAACAACTGCATTGTTGGCTCATCTCACCAAATTTTTGGCCACTTGGTCGGGTTGTTTGTAGTGCTAGAGGACCCATTCACTAAGATAGTCAATATGCCTGTTATCCTTGCTATGCATTCTTATGGTTTCATATTCACTTTTAAAGCTGACCTCATATCAGATTGATAAAATAGCTTAGGATGACAGACATGATATTTCAATAAATTAACATCAATAGTGTAGTTTCACCACTACCAATGCCTTTCTCATAGCATTTTTATTTTATTTTGTGTTTAATGACATATTGCCATAACACTTTTTCTATCACCTTCTCAAAGCACAGCTTCACCTTGACATGAGACTCCCTGATTTACTTACTATCTTTTTGTGGGCAAGATACTAGAATTCAGGGAAAGCACTCAGGATTGTCCCTGTTGTTTGGACAAAGCTTTAACTTTTTTCAAATTTTCCTCATAAAAGCAAAAAAATTATATATATATATATATATATATATATGTATATATACATATACATATATATATATATATAAAATGCAGGGGTTTTTTTGTCATTCTTTAATGTATACCATTTCTAACACTTTCTGACGTTTTTTAAGCAATTGGGGTTAAGTAACTTGCTCAAGGTTACATAGATACTTATTTTTGTGTGGGTGCCAAGTATCTGAGGCCGGAACCAATCCCAGGTCTCCTGACTCTGGGGCCAGAGTTCTTACTCACTGCACTACCTGGTCGCCCCATACTTTCTGACTTTTAAAGTCCTTTAGAGCCATGGTCTCAAATTCAAATAGAAAGAGGTGGGGCACTAAGGATGCTCTTGGGCCCTATATTGACTTAGAAAGTCACATATTAACATTCTGTTCCATTGTAATTTATCTTGTTAAATTGTTTTTTTTTTTTCAATTAAGTTTTAATCAGGTTTGGGAGACATTCAGGAATACTACTGGCATCAATGTGCTGCTTTGGAGGGGGGCTAGTGTTTGACACCTCTGCTTTATAACCTGGTTCCATTTTACCTTTCCAGATTGAATGAAAATTACTTCACTTTACACACTCTATGTTCAAGCCATGTTGGCTGGACACAATATTCTGTTTCTCATCTCTGTGCCTTTATATTTCTGGATCATTCTCATTTTTCACTTAGGGCTCTTGGAACAGATCAGGTGTTACCTACAGGAGGCCTTTCTCCTATGAGAGACAACTCTATCATAACCTTTCTCACAATTGACATTTCTCTTGACATCTTGAATATCTACTTGTATGTACATGTACTCTGGATTTACTTATCCGTGTACATACTAACTTCTCCCCCAAAAACAAAACTTGTTAAGGATGGTTGTTCCATTTTTTTTCTTTGCATCCCCAGAAACTAACATAAAACATACTTGGTACTCAAATAAATGTTTGTTGAATGATTTAATTGCATTCTTGCAAATGTAGTGCCAGAATTCAGTCATCAATACACGAAGCTCCTAAGATGTAGGTTTTATTAAGATATCTCTAGATGGTTGAATCTGTACAACTCTCCACAATGTCAATAATGTCATGAGAAATAATTTTTTCTTGTCCTGTTATATTATCAAATACTTCTAATTAGTAAGAAACAAACAAAACTATTACTATTTTAAAATTCATGTCATTAGTACAATAAAGAGTTGGATGCTATAAAATCAATTATAAGATGTTCAGATATGCTACCATCATATGATTTTAAAATCATAACGTACTTTATATAGTATACTGATATTCTTAGAAAGACTGCTTTTAAGCAATAATATAGCAAAGATTATGTCTTATCTATAATTGTAATTTCTTCCAAAATGTAGCATGGTGGGCTGCATATATTAAGAGCTTAATAAACATTTATCAAATAATTACTGACTGAAATAACTAATGAGTTTGATTCATATGCATGACATGTAACTGGATTTGGGTTTAAATTCTGCCTCTTTTATTTGCATTATATGATTATTCTTGGGTAAGTCATTTAAATATTTTACACCTTAGTAATCTCATTTTTTAAATGATAGTACTGTATTTGATGACCTCTAACCTTCCAGTTTTAAATTTATGGTCCCAGGAAAATGTAGTACCCTGATTTTAATGGTCAATTCCATTTCTTCTTTTAGCTGAAGAAAAACAAACTACATTCCTGTGATAGAAGTGTGGGTTAAATTTGCATTCAAATTCTAGAAGCATGTAGGTGTTAATTATCGTATTGGCATTCTTGACTGACTGGTCAAGAAGAATAGCAAGCAAGATCTTGCCAGAAATGGAAAGTGTGGAAAGCTGGCATGACTAAGGATGACTGCATTTTTAGTTACACTGTAAACCTTGATTTTCTAGAATCCAAATAACCCAAATCCTCAATTAATTGTGATATGTCGTCTGCACTTAACTTTTAATAGAAAGAGGAAAATGACTTTTTTTAAATCAGAAGATTTATTTTTTAAAAGATTTTCAGGGCATGTCCTGAAGACATTGCACATTCCAACTCCTTTTCTTGTTCTTTCTTTATCACTAGCAAGGATTTAGAACTTTGTATTTTTATTTTTCTTTCTTTTTTTTTTTTAATTGTGGACCATTTGGGGTGTCTAGTGAAGGCTCTGAACTCCGTGTGAGAAAATGTTTTAAAATGTAGGAAAGAAAATGGAATTAAAAAGAAAATGAAGTATATTATGACACATATGAAATTATTTATCTGAAAAAATAAAATCATAGACTTCAACTTACGAACCAATGATCAGTCTCTTTTACAAAGGCAGCATGGGCAGAATGACCAGACTGAAGCAATGAAAATTCCACTATTACCAAAAAAAAATGTAATTATGAAAACTGGATGACTTATTTAGACTTTAAAGTATACAAATGTATTTTATTTATCTACCTATTTATTTGTTTATTCATTTTTATTAGTTATTAGTTATCTATTTGCTTGCTGATTGAGGAAATGCAACAGTCATTCCTTGGCTTGATACCAATGTGGATTAGCCTGGAACACATAACCTCTCCCATTTTTCTACCAAAGGCCAATCCATCTCTTCTTAGACAGCCTAGCTACTCTCCACTCCTGGTGGCTCACCACATTGGTGATGGACTTAATGCAAATTTATATGATTAGCATTCACTCTATTGTACCTGAGAATTAAGGAATTCAAGCAACCCAGCAGCTGCCTAGTCCCAGCAGCAGGAAAAGTAGGGTTTCACCACCATGCGCAACTGAATACATTTATAAGTATAGCATCTTCAATTTAAAAAGTTAAAAGAAGAGGCGTGTCCTCACAATTTGCAATTGCTTCTTTTTTTTTTTTTTTGGAGGGGGAAGGCAGAGCAATTGGGGTTAAGTGACTTGCCCAAGGTCACATGGCTAGTTTTTGTGTTAAGTGTCTGAGGTCTGATTTGAACTCAGGTTCTTTTGACCCCAGGGCTGGTGCTCTATTCACTGCACCACCTAGCCACCCCTCAATTACTTCTTAATTCAATTATCTAATATTTATATTATTTAAGCAGTCTGGTATTTCAGGGTTTTCCTTTCTATTTCTGATTCCTCTTAATGTAATGACCATTATCTTCCTTACCTCTTGACTTAAGGGAAGTGAGAACATTTTTTACAAATCTAAAAATAAATTCATTAATATTTGGGGAGAAGTTTACCAAGAAGGGTCTCTTTTGTCTTTTGATTCAAATCATCTTTGTGACAACCAAAAGAAATTGCTGACAAATAGATAAATATATATACACATAGAAATGGAGATCTATAGATCTATATTTATAGATTTTACATAATTAGATTGATCTATCATCTAAAGTCACTCAACAGCTATGGGCAATCACTTATATCTTCTCTTATATGCGTGTATGTGTTTATGCATGCACATATTTTGTGTTGTTGTTCACTTATTTAGTTATATCTGACTCTTTGTAACCCCATGAACCACAGCACATCAATGAGGTCCATGGGGTTTTCTTGGCAAGGATACTGGAGTTGTTTGCCATTTCCTTTTCCAGTGGATTGAGGCAAACAGTTTAAGTGACTTGTCTAGGGTCACATAGATTGTAAGTGTTTAAATACAGATTTGAACTCAGAGCTTCCTGATTCTAGGCCCATCACTTTATCCACACATCCACACATATACACATATACACATGCATACATACATATACCTACATGTATACATACAGCCATAGGTGTATATGGTCATGAAGCTGTATATACCTGTATACATACAGGTATGTAAATATCCATACATTGTCTTATTGTTTATGAGTAAATAGTTTGGCAAGGTCTTTAACATTACCATGTTGCATGTAAGGACTTTTAGTCAAACTATAGCAAATGAGAAAGCTTCTGTTTTCCTTTTTGAATGACATTTATTTTCTTTCATCATTTATCATTGCTCTTTTGAGGTGACTATAAGGCAGATATGCAGGCACCCCATTCTGTCATTCTTGAATCATTATTGTATGTATGTATGTGAACACGTCCATACATGCACATATGTATAAATTATATAGATATAATTGATATATATCACCATAGAAATACTGATTATAGAGAAAATCATTACATATAACTATAGTATGTGTGTATACACAAATATATACATATATATATTCACAGATAGTGAATATATACTGTAGAAAAGCTAGGTGGTACAGTGGATAGAGTGCTGGGCCTGGAGTCAGAAAGAATCTTTTTCCTGAGTTCAAATCCAGGCTCTAACACTTACTAGCTGTGTACCCTGAGAAAGTCATTTAACCCTGTATGCCTCAGTTTCCTCATCTGGAAAATGAATTGGAAAAGGAAATAGCAAACTACTCCAGTATATTTGCCAAGAAAATCCCAAATGGGTCATGAAGACTCAGGACAGAAATAAATTACTAAAGCAATGTGTGTATGTACATAGGCACATACACATATGCATGTATATGAGGACATATGCAGACATACATATACATTTGTATATATTCCAATCATAGGTCTAATCACAGTCTTTCTATCTGAGACTAACATTTTGCTACCAGTTTTCATTGTATCTTTGCACTAAACTAGGAATGGCAACAGATTCCAAATTTCATAACCCAATGAAGCGCTTTGATACATTGACAATTAGAAATGAAACTTGTCAGTTTTGAAAAATAGTTCACTAAAACTGTAGTCACTACATAATTTATTCAAATTTCAACGAAACTTAAGTCTTTCTCTTTACATATACTACCAAACATGAAGCTAAATACACTTGAATCATTTCTCCATGTCTTTTTCTGAATGGTCTCATCTGCTTATTAATTCATTAAAGAAAAAAAAATGCTATATATATTAATTGCTGATTCCATTAGTTCTTCACCTTCTTCTGCTTCAGCTGCCCCTTAGATCTTACTAGGCTTTGCATGTTTATTTCCATAACTGCATAATGCATTTCCCTGAATCTCTTGCTTCCTTACTCTACTAGTTCTATGTCAGTGATGACCAATAGCCAAAAAGTATTAACAAAGTCTGAGCATTCACTGGTTAAAATACCTCTCTCATTCTTCTGTTCCCTAATCTATTTTCTCTTCTTTTTTTTATTTATCTCTGATTAATAACAGTAAAAGCTAGTATTTATACAAGTCTTTAACTTTCACAACAGGCTTTAAGAGTAGTATCCTAATTTATCCTCATAACGACCCTGGGGCTATTGTGTGTATTATTATTATTATTATTGTAGCTCATTATATAAATAAGATGCTGAAGCAGACCAAGGTTAAATAACTTGCCCAAGGTCACACAACTAGTAAACATCCGAGATCACATTTGAAGTCTTCCTGATACCAGTTAGGGCCCTATCCACTAGGCCACCTCCCTGCCGAGAAGGAAAACTGACTCTCTTAAACACCAAACAGGAAATAACTTCCTTTATTTCTCTTCAGTATAAGTGGCTTGTCAAAAAAAGTCTTAACCCATTTCCACAGTGAATGTAGATTCTTTCAGAATTTTAACTTAAATTAACTTTAATTAAAATTCTTTCAGAATTTTAATATTTGATATAAATATTCTTTATATCAAATAAAGAAGCTTATATTCTCCCGGAAATACAATATTTCCTCCCCCGGCCCCCCCCGCCCTGCTCACCATTTAGATGTGGTACTTTGAGGTGACCTCAATGAAGACAGGCATATTTCCCATTGCGGTATTCCTGAAATTATCTTAGCAATGATTTTCCAAAATCATTAGAAACACTAATTGATCCACAAATTACATGTTGTCAAGGATCCGTATCAAGCCCCTCTCTCAGAGTCATTTCCATTTCCTCATTCTGATTGTTTCATTAGCCATAGAGAACAAAACTTGTTTTTCATTAAAAAAATGACAAAAACGACAAAAACAAAGAGACAAAGAACAACAAAATGCTTCTTACAATCCTGCTCTACCCCAGGGGATGCATGTTGGTGTAGTGGAAATACCATTAGATTTGGAGTCAAAGCACCTGGGCTGAAAAACCCTTGGATGTTTCCTACCCATGTCACCTAACAAAAGTCATATAACCTCCTCATCTTGATTTTCCCATTTAAAAATAAGGGAGTTGAAAAAAAAATAAAAATAAAAATAAGGGAGTTGGAGTAGCTGACCTATTATCTCTAAATCTGTGATCATCTGATCCAGTCTTTCCCATTGCTATGCCTCTATGTCCATATCCTCTGGATATCCCCTCCCAGTTCTATCCATCCTAAGGCCTAGTTCAAGTGTGAGCTCTTCTCTAAGACTTTCCCTTACTATTCCAGCCAACACTTACCTCTCCTTCCTCCAAATTCAATTCAATTTAATTCAATTCAAGACCATATCCATTTATCAAACATTTCTTACATGCCAGGCACTGTAAGAGGTGCTGGGGATAGTCTGACAAAAATGAAGGAAGTCCCTGCCTTCAAAGTGCATGTGTGTTCTACTGGAGGAAAATAAGATGTACAGAGATTAGTAGATACAAAATAAAAGCAAAGTAAAAACAATTTTCCCTTAGAAGAGTGAGAGGGGGAGATAGAACAGGAAATGTCTCATGAGGGAGGTAGCTCATTCAGGTTTTTCCCCAAAAACATCAATTTCAATTTTCACAGAAAAAAGAAGTATTACAAAGGAAAAACAGTGATTATTAATTGTCTTATAGGCTCACTGCCTAATTTCTAGATTCCCTTGATATGATTGCTAAGACTTCTTTCAAGCAGCAGAGTCAAAAAAATCTGAGTATTCTTGACCAGTTAACACATTTTACATTTTTTCCTTGGGTTTCCTTTTAACATTGTTGTTTTTCTTTCTATAATTCTACACTCCTAGTTTTATCGCCCTCTAAATAAAATCTATAGACCAAGTCACCTGCAAACTGGTGACAGTTGAAGCTAATGTTCAAAGCCAATTAAGAGAAAAAGGTTGCTTAGCTGCAATTTGCTTTGGGTGCTACTAGCACAAGCACCAGCCACCTCAGGATCTTGCTGTGAGTGGTGAAAAGTAATTCAATAATAAGATTTTTTCCAAAATACGAACAAGCAACTCAGTCATATTCTTCTGTAATACTTTTTTTTTAATTTTAGAAATCTGTTCATTTCTGCATGTGGTTTTTAAGTAAAATCAATGAGCTATATATGTGGGTCTTGCTTTCTTCTGGGATAAGTCCTTTGTGAAGATCAGTCAAGGACATTTATAAAACCCCAAACCCAACTTCCTGTTTCTATCACCAAGTTTCACCAAAGGAAATGCACAGATGTTCAATTTAGCTTTGAAGTTCTATAGCGTATAATTTGGGCATTCTATTTGCATATCTGTTTAACCAATAAAAACTAACTGTATAGGTCTTTTAGAGGATGCTATGAAATTCTGGATTTTCATTGCACAGGAACTTTTTTCCCTTCCCCCACAAGCCAAGAGAAACGAATCAATTCATCTAGCATAATGAATTTTCTATAGAGAGGCGTAAATATAAACATCACCTAAATTTTACTGCATCCCATTCTGATAGCATTCTTTGAAGTTGAATGAAATAATAAAAGTAATTAGGAAATTGTAAATAGTTTGACAAAATGGAAAAAGAATCTATGGGAAAAAATTGTACATTTTTAATATAAAGCTATTAAAATATGTTTCAAGTGGTCATTGTAAACTTGGATTGTTTTTAATTATTCATCTCTTTTCTTTTGGAATTAAAGCTAAAGGATATATTTTAAATGTATTTTTTGTTCTTCTGGTTGATTTTATTTTTGTTCTGTTTTTTGCTTTTATATTCACAGGGTTGCATAATAGGCTAATATTCAGTAAAGTTAGGTTGTTCGTCTCTTAGACCAACTTGGACTTTTTCTAACTGACACCTTCTATCTCACCCGCAGTTAGATCACTCGTTACATAGTTCAGATAATTGAATCTTTCGGTTACGGTGTCAGATCGAATGTATGGTTTGGGGTTTTATTTCTCATAGACAATCCAGCTTCTCCTTTTCCTTTCCCTGCTTAATTTTGGTTCTCTTTTCTCTCTTCTAGTCCTCTTCTCTGACCTCCCCACTCACTCCCCTGGCTTGTTCTTTTCCTGTCTCTTCGTTTCCTCTTCTTTCTCATCTTTTGATTTGTGTTACTTTCTCTGACATAAACTCCCTAAACTTTGAATCATACAGCCACAGAGGTGACACAGATCTCATATATACTATGATAAAATAGATGGTTCCTTGGCCTTTGAATCAGGAAAAACTTGGCTATGAATCACTCCCCAGAAATGTTCTAGTATGTCACTCAATGTCTCAGCTTCAGTTTCTTTGTGCATAAAATGAAGATTATAATAGGTGTAACAGTTGATTCATGGGGATGTTGTAAGGATCATTTACTCCAAATATGTAACTTATCTGTCTTCTTCTCCTCCTCTAAAATCCTTCTTAGATGCGTCATTATTGACATGTGGTACAGAGGTGAACTTGGTTCCTTGGAAGCTTGAGCAGACCACAAACTCTGAGAGGTCTAAGCTTATATTTACTATCCAGTGACTAGCCGAGCTAAGTTCAGAGGTCATCATGACAACATTGGATATGTAGTCATGCATTTCTGGGCAACAGCATCTCAAGATTGTGTACACCGACAGAAAGAACAATATACCCTTAATGGATTTGACTCTGAGGTAGACATAGACATGCATAGGCTGAATTTTTCAATTTTTCATATGCTTACAGTTTTTTTTTCCCCTAAAGACTTAAAATGAAAATTCACAGACTTTGAAAGCTTTATTAGTCAGCTAAGCTGTGCAGTTGCTAGAGTTACTGAATTGGAGTCCGGCAGCCCTGAGTTCAGATCCTCTCTCAGATATTAACTAGCTTTGTGACTCTGAGCAAGTCACTGAACCTCTGTTATCCTCAGTTCTCTCATCTTAAAATCTGGACACCTAGGAGGGCTCCTATGAGGATTAAATGAGATAAGCTAGGGAAAGTGTTTGTAAACCTTAAAACACTGTGTAAGTACTACCTATCTCATGTTTTCCTCTAGCTGTTTTGTTTGTGTGTTTGGCTTCATACATTAGGAAAACATTTTTTTGATGTCCACACATAAACTAGATGTCAAAACATAAGTATAAATAGTGAGTCATAAACTCACTATTAGGAATTTGGTCAGGTTCCTAAATTCTGCAAAATGTTTAATTTTAATTGAAGTATCTAGGTAAGGAATATCTCTTCATAGTTTTTCACAGGTACGGTGAGGATAGATTAAAACAGCTAATGTATCAAAATGTTTTAAGTTCCTTGAAAGCGAAGGGGTAAATAGTAATTAATATAACAGTTTAACATTTATGGAATACATCTCTTTAACAAGTACTACAGGTATTAACCCCTATTTTTTACTGCTTAGTTTACTCTGAGTTTTCCTCCTTTGTGCATACTGTGGCCAGGCATATGCCCCTTAAACAAAAACATTTAATGACCCCTTTGAACCGTAAGATAATTTCATAACTAAAAGAATCCTAAAACAAAACAAAACTAACAACAACAGCAATTACACATCTTGGTTTGGCACTTTTGCTGCATGGCCCTTGAAAACTTCCCTATTTCCATAAAGGCCACTGCCATCCAAGTTTGCAGCCTCAGCACTGTCTTTAATTTTGCCCTCTCCCTCCTCTCATATATATCATTATTTGCCAAGTCATTGTTTCTAGTTCTATAATATCTCTTGATTTTTCCCATACCATATGTGAACAATTATTTTTTAATGATCATTGTCTTGGAGACTCAGAGCATCCTCTAGTCACATTCTTCTGAAGTCCTGATTTTGAAGTTCAGTTTTGATTTTTTTTTTCTTCAGAAGGACATTACTAGTAATGAGATTGTTTTGACTATCCTTATCCTGGTTAGCCCCAACCCAAACTAACAAGTAATTTAATCAAAGGTAAAGAAGCCCCTTTAGGTTCTGGCCAGCCTTGGGCGGAGACAGATTCTTCTGTCTAGAGATAGTCCAAGGCTGGGGGTGGTCTGGCGTGGTAGGAGGTGTTCTGATAAAAGAGGTATTTCCTCTGTCCAGAGGTAAAGTGATGATAGGGTGACATCATCCCTGTGCATCCTATATAAACTGTGTACCTTAACCCCATAATGAGCCCAGTTCTAGACTGTAGCTCCCATGCAATTCATGCTTCCCACTTTGAGAGAAATAAAACATGGACTAAGGAACCTAATTCTGTTAGTTTTTCTTAGACCAAACTCTGTAGGTTGACACATCTTATCCCAAATCATTGTTTCTGTGTCCACATCTTAATTAGACACCTTCTTTGTTTAGATTCCCATGGCAACCATAATAGTTTAGGTAACATTGCCTCTTTCCCAAACTAGTACAATGGCTTCCTAATTTGAATCCCTGCCTCCTCTCTTCCTTATCAATCTATCCTGACATACTCCTTCCAAGTCTGACCTCATCACTTTTTTCCTCAATCTTCAAACTCCCTTTTGCCCCTAGAGTGAAATATTTGTACCTCTGTTTATCTTTTAAAGCTTTTCACAACTTGTTCCCAATTTACCTTTGCAACTTTATTATACTTTCTTGGCCTTCCCACAAAATGACTTTGCTCTTTCCCATGTGTAGCAGCAAGCACCCCAAGCGTCCTCAGGGTTTGCTGCCAACACAGGTTCTTGAATCTGCTTTGATAAAGGAAACAACTCAAAATAGGTTAACAAGCTTACTTTAATCAGTCAGATATGTATCACTCACCTAGGTCAGGGGAAAAAGGTCAGCACCCTAAACTTCAAAATATACAGACAGAACTATCAAGACAAAAACAGGTCAAGTAGACAGATTTCCAAACTGTCCAACCATTACATCCATACCAAACAACATCTGGGTTTCAAAGCCGGGGGGCTCTGGACAACGGCTTCCCAGAATCCAGATCAAATCACAGAACACTTCTCAAAGTGAGCCCCAAAACAAAGCTACACATCAGGGCTTATATAGCCTTCTCCTGGCTCAGAGAATGTAACAACCTTATTGACTCACTGGCCAATCAAGAAGTATCTACTAAAAAACAAGCCTCCCACCCCAGGCTCCAGGTGCACTTTAGCCTAGGGGCAGGGAAGATCTTTAAATTTACATTCCCATTACACCATGGCACTCCATCTCCCATCTTCATGACTGGACATAGGTTATTCCCCATACATAGAATGAATTCCCAGCTCACCTCTTCCTCTTAGAATGCCTTATTGTCTTCAGAATTCTGCTTAAGCCTTACCTTCTCTATAGGAAGCTTTTCCCAATTTCTCAGGTTCCTAATTCCAGCACCCCACTCCCCAATTTGAATTGTATTTATTTTAGATATATTTTAATTTGCTTATTTATATACATGTTTTCTCTCCCAACAGAATTCAAGTCCTTTGTGGGCAAAGACTACACTCGTTTTTGTCTGTCTAAGCAACTAAACTGGCAGCAACTAGAAAATGTATGGTATACAACAGGCACTTAATTAGGACTTGTTGGGTTATTGATTAGAAAGCTCCCAACTTTCCAATCCCTCTTGAGCCAGATGTTATTAAATTGACTTATTTATTTGATTTGAAGTATAGTGATTTTCAAAAACATCAGAAACCCAATTCAAATGTGTATATGTGTATGTTCCAAAGTAGTGTGTAATTTAAAATTATCAATGGTATTGACTTATTGATTCAGCTGTTATGTAGAGGTAGCTAGGTGATAAAATGAATAGAGCATTTTAACCTGTGTTCAATTCTAACCTCAGATACTTATATTTGTGACCCGGGGCAAGTCGATATATCTGCCTCAGTTTCCTCAGTGGTAAAGTAGGGATTCTAATAACACCTCCCAAGGTTGTTGTGAAGATCAAATGAGATGCTTATAAAGTATTATCATAGTGTTGGTATCTGTCTCCTACCCTCCCTCACTCCAGCACCAGAAGAAAAAGACAATAGCAGCAATAAACAGGGTGGAACCAGGTCGTGGGCCATAGTGGCAGCAATAGCAGCTGGAGCACACAATCTACAAGAAATGAGAGTCCATCAGAAAATTTTGCTGACTGTTCGATTGGATGATGCCAGATTAAATATAATATGACTAATTAACAGACTTGTAGACAGATGCTGTTTACCTTGATTGTCACTACCTCCTTCAGCCTCTTCTCCCCTCAGTTTGCAAGTGGAATAGTAAACTCCTCCCAATGCCTTCCTTTATAGAGGGCAGAAACTGGACATTCAGATCACCCCACTTTGTACTTGATGCTCTACCTGATTTCATTTCCACAGAACAAGATGCTCCCACACTGAGTACCTAATGGTGTCCCCTACCTCCTTGATTTCCTGTCTTTTTCGTTTGTTTGTTGTCTCCTCCCATTATACTGAAAACTCTTTGAGATCAGGAATTGGCTTTCTTTTTACTGATTGTATGCAGGAAAAGAAAAAAGCCACATGCTAGGTCCCTAAAAAATATTTATTGGATTAGATTAAAACAAGGTATAAATTTTATCCCCCAGTTGATTGTGCTAACAATAAGTCATTAGATTCTTCCCAATCATGCTATGATTCTTAACTGCTTAGTATTCCCTTTTCTTAATAAGAAGAAACTGTTTTAATATTGGATTCATGATTGTTCACAATCTATCTTTCTTTGATTCTCTTTTTGCGGGGAGACTAGAACCAAAGGTGGATTTCTTTCTTGGGAATTAAAAGGAGGGGGTGGTAAAATGAGACACTGAACATTCTAATCCCCTTTTAGAATAACAAACCTCAGGATAATGAATCCAGGTCAAAACTTGAGGAACAAAAAAGAACAGGGTTTGTTGGAGGTTGTTAGTCCTGGTTACTTCGGCTGACTAGTGTCCTCTTGCCATTGTGGTAGAGATGTATTATTTTCTCCTTTTTATAGGTTATAAAACTGAGACTGAGAGGTCATGTTTTACTTGTGTTCGCACAGCTTGTGTTTATTGTCTACTTAGTACCCAGGTCTCCTGCGGACTGGAAATCTGAATGTTCTATCTGTGTCAGAGTTAGAAGGGAACTAAGAAATCAGTCAATCCATTTCTTTCATTTTCTAGAGTCTGAGGGCTTTAGGGGTCACGATTTGCCCAAAGTCACATAGAATTAGCATAGGCAGTAGCTTCAGTCAAGGTTTTTTTTTTCCTAGTGTGATAGTAATGGAATGTGGAGATTCCCCTGTATTGGGCTTGGTTTTCAAATTGATTGTGTTAAAACCCAGAGTTTGTTAATCCCACCTGTGGGATGGACTTGTTGATGTGAAAAGAAAGTCCTGAACTGGGAGGAGCTGGTGATGTAGATTTGGAGAGACAAGAGAGAAGCAGAAGAACTTTTTTTTTTTGGAAGCATCACCTCGTGGAGAGAGAGAGACTAAGAGAATTGCTGGTGGCCGCTTTGAATTGCCCTGGACTTTTGAGACCTGCCGCTCTGAGCTGCCAAGGACTGAGGAGACATGGCTGTTTTGCTGGTACTTTGTCTGTCTGTTTTGATGTTGTTTTGCCAGATTTGTCCACTGGTGAAAGACAGTCCTTTTGTTGAAGAAGTCCTGGAACCTGGCTGTTCACTAAGAAGCCCTGAGACTGTCCTGCAGACAGAGAGTGAATACTGTCCACTGGTGAAGGACAGTGCTGTTGTTGCAAGGGTCTGGAGACTGTCCTGCAGACAGAATGAATACTGTCCACTGGTGAAGGACAGTGCTGTTGTTGCAGGGGTCTGGGAGCCTTTCTGTTGGTTCAGAAACCCTGAAGAAGGATTTTCTTGTTGTATGTTTACAGAAATCCTGGGAGAGGGCTTTGTTAATGTGTTCAGGGGTTCTAGGACTGTTCTACAGACAAAGGATGAATTCATGAAGGGACTGGCAATGTATCTTATGGCCTTGCTAAGCCTTGTCTCCCCAGGAACTAAGATTGCTGAGAACTTGCCTCCTGTCAAGATGAAGAAAAGACCTCCATTTGGGTATTAAGTGCTGTGTTTAAACTTGATGTAACTCTGGGGTAGATTCAATTGTGATCCAGGGGTGGGGAACTTTTGACCTTATGTTTGGAAACTAATCTCCATTTGAGAAGAGGGACTTTGTGGTGGACTAAATTAAGGTATAGCCTAGGGGTGGAGAAGTACTTAGAACAGAGACTTTGTAATTGATTGAATGATTGGAAGGTCCTGGGGTGGGGTAGTACTTGGAGATTATTTAATCACACTTAGTAAATGCTGTATTTGGAATGATGTCATGTTTTGATCTTCTCTGTTCTTGGTTTGTCACTGAATAAAATGGAGAGAACCTATGCTGGTATTCTGAACCTTGGGAAGTTGCCTTTGCTTGGCATTACATTACATTACACCTAGAAGATTTTGTAAAATATTAAATAAATGATGTCACTGATATCTGAAGTAGATTTTTGATTTAACCTTTTTAACTGAAAAGGTTTTTTGTTCTTAATATTGTTTTGGTGTTATCTATTAGCATATATAAGGCGAAGATTTTCTTCAGCTTTTTTTTAATGAATTGTATGGTTAATATCTATCAAAGACAAATATTCTAGGTATTCATACAGTTCACTTTGAGCTGTTTTTCAATATTTTAATCTAGTGATGGTCTACTAGCTATAGGAAGTTATTTCATCATGTTTATTGACTTATAATAACTACTATTTGAAGATATATTCAACAACTGAATTCAACAAATATTTGTTCAGCACGTATTATATGCAAGTCCCTTGTAATCAGTGCCAAGAAAATAAAAGAAAATTCAACCCAGACACTACTTGCAGGATGGTTTCAATTTAACTGGGGCAGGAATAACAAAAATTACAGAAATAACCACAAGGGAAGGAGATACAAGTGAAAAGGAGAGGTACTTTCACAGCAAAATGCCATGAAACATTTTTAAAGAGAAAATTCACTTTCAACTGGGGTTAAAGGAGATCAGAGAGATATTCATTTGAGTTGAGCCTTAATGTGTGCATGTTTGGTTGGAGTGACTTACACAGACTAAAATAGATCAGAAAAAGTCTATTCAGAGATGGAGGATCATTGACTAGGAAAGACATGTGTTTGTTTGATTCATTTCTCTCTAAGCTTTACTCTCATTTCATCTGCCATGCCCCAGCTCTTCAGCCTTGAGCCTCAGTTCAGGCCTGGAATTCACACATTGGAAGTATTCTCTGTTCCTAAACTCTCTTCCTAAGATTGGATGACTTTTCTCAGAAACTCCATTAATGGAGGGCTCCTAGGCCAGACATGTTTCATTGCTCTCCAGATTGCAATCAAATTTTTTTCTACCTTGCCCTCGTGCTGCATATCTTTGTACGCCTCTCCACACTTACAGCTTCCTTCTAAGTGTATTGTCCTCCCCCATTAGAGAGGAACTCCTTGAGCACAAAGACTATTACTTCTAATTTTATCTATATTCCCAGTGCTTAGTTCAGTATTTGGCACATAGTAAGCACTTTATAAATGTTAGTTGAATAACTTACAGGGTTTTAGCAAGTTCTTCAAAGAATTTCTCTATACATGTTGGCACTTGAAATTATTTTCATAGTAGTCTTTTTGCAAATACTTTTCATGAGCATGACACTCCACCTCCTATTTCTGTGCCTTGGAAGTGGCCCAACATCATGCCTGGATTGTATTCCCTCATTCTATATCTATAAGAGATTCCGTCTTTTTATTTAAGATGTAAGTCAAACATAATCTTCTTCATGAGGCTTTCCCTAAATCCCCAATACTCTAGTGTCTTTCCTCCCAATCTACTTTGTATTTAACTGCTTTGTATATATCCATTTTATATTTGTGCTTATGTGTATAATTCTTGCTTCCACTATTAGAATGCAAGTTCCTTGTGAGTAAGGATCTGTTACATTAAATCTATTTTCATGCATTGCATCTCTAGCACAATCCCTGGAACACAGTAGTAAAACAAACAAACAAAACACCTTGATAACTGGTGGATTATTGATTAATACAGAAATGGCAAAAATTGCGATACAGAGATGGCAAAAAAGGTTTCCTGTCCTTTCTGTTTTTCAATTGTTTAACCTGTAAACATATCAGTAAACCAAATGATCCAAGCCCATGAAATATGGTTTCCTATTGACTTGTATGATGTATATAAACTCAAGTTCTGCTATTTGTTTAGCCAAGAAGTGCAGGTGAATCATGTATCCATTTTGCAGCACATCCCTACTGTCTTCTGGTTTCATTAACAGTAAGATTATCAAGATTGATAAAATTGAGGTCTTCTCCAGTCGTCATATGTGTAGTTTTCCATCTTTGAACAAAGATAGTACATTTAAGATATTAACAGCTGGGCTAGATTTTTGTTGTTCTTTTTTTTGTTTTGTTTTGTTTTTGTCTTTTTACAGAGCCTGAAAACTTATAATTCATAGAATCTTTTTTGTACTTTTCCACTGCTCTGACAAGGTCACTGCAGAAGAGGAATAGGGCCATAGAGGACTTAGGGTTATTTTAGATTTTTCTTTGTTTTATAGGTTGGCAACACCAAAGAATTCATGACCAAGTGATCCATGATGAGTTTCAACAAAAGTAGTTAGACTAACCCTTAGAGAATGAACATTAACAAGACCAGACTTGAGGCCTTTGCAGCATAGTAGAACCTACTATTTGAATTCTTCTATTAGAGCTGTTAAGAATTTAGGGTGACCTCCCTATCACAATGAAGAATAGGTCTTTGTGGAGGTGAATCAATTATAATATAAGATCTTAGATTTTCCTATACTATCATCCATTTAGAGTTGGAAGGCTGGGGCATCCTTTAAAATTCAACTCAAATATTATCATCACCAAGAAGACATCTCTGATTCCACTCATCAAGAAAGATCTTGACCCATACTCAACCCTCCATCACAAAGCATATTGTTTTTGTTTGGAGGTAAGGAAGGAAGTACTTATCTGACCTGAGATTTCATTGCGATGAGGAGTTCCAGCGAGAAAATTTTCTCTGGCAACATAGATCAACAACTATTCTGGAATGTATAGTCTTAGATAGTAACCTGGGGCACTGATAAGTTAAATGGCTTGTTTATGGTCACATAGTATGTGTCAAAGGTCACCTATTTGATCAAAGACTATGGTTTCTGTCCTTTCTTTTTTTCTACTTGGTTTTATTTTCCTCTAGATTTTCTTGATTCCCAGACCAGCTTTATATGCACAATGCTATACTTTTCCTAACATAATCTAAAATGTAAATGAAATAATTAAAAATAGTTGTGTACAGCATAATTTTTACTAATATATGCAGAGCATTCTATTATTTTATAAATTACTTCAGATATTTGAAGCAGCAGGTATTGTCATGAAAGGAAGGAGCTTTTAAGATGTCACAAATGAGAACATTGTTCCAACTTCAAATGTATTCCCATGAAACATCTTCTAAAAGGTCAATGCATTGTCATAAGCTTTGTTCTGAAAAATTTTCAGTGAATTGGGGCCTAAGTTTGTCCAAGAGCTACCTGCTTTGATTTCTCAAGTAATCTTCTATCAAGATAAGAGTGTACATGAAATTTCTACAATTTTGTCTTTATACTCTTGACTTTTTTTTTTAAAGATCACATTACTCCAGTGTTATTATGTTTTGAAACTTATCAAATTCTTGGCAGAATTAAACACCTATTTGATCAAAGACTATGGTTTCTGTCCTTTCTTTTTTTCTACTTGGTTTTATTTTATTTTTAATTAAAGTAACAGAAGCATTTCCTTAATATATTAGAATTTAAAAAAAAAAGATGATTGCACATGAAACTGCAAATCTATTATATATGTCTTGCCTTTCCTTTTAAATACATAATAAAGTTATCATGTAAATTCTATTTCTTCTTCTTTTCTTCTACCCCCACCTGAGAGATGGTTTTTGTCCTCTAAGCATATCAGTAAAGCAAATGATCCAAGCACTTAACAAAATAACTATTTATTTAAAATGAGGATTTTTTTTTAAACTTCTCTCAATAAAAATACCAAAAGAAATACCATTAGGAGTAAGGGTCACAGGAGAAGACTTGTCAACCAATGTCACATTTCTTCCTTGTTTACTTATATTATTTTAAATTATGTATCCTTCCAGAGTATTTCAGTACTCGATCACTCAATCACTCCATCAAAAACTACTTATTGACTGGTATTCCCAAAACAACAGAGGAAGAATAATCAGAGTAATGAGAGGGGGCCCATGATGATTTAGTAATGTAGAATTTTAAAAATGGACAGAAGAGGAGAGACAGAAAAGCAGAAAGTACATTGTCAGTGGATGGAGTCCTATAAAATTTTTTGTTCTCTGAAGTGTGTGCCTAGAAACTCCATTCAACTAAGGGTCCTAATATATGTCAGTAGTTCATGTGTCCTTTGGTACATGTTGAATGTTTGGCAGGAAGCTACTAATTGTCAATGAAAGCAAATGAGTAACCTAACTTGCTCTTATGGTTGAAGGCTGCATAGCTGCTATAAATAAATAATACCTCACTTAGAAGCCCTCAGAACAAAATTTCCAGGGAGACAAACAAGGAAAACAAAATACTTTGTCATGAGCTTCCTTAGGAGTTGGCCATAGGAAGAACAGAGGACTAAAAATCATAAGAATCTTAATCCCACCAAGAATAGAGGCAAGGAGAATCTTTTAATGTCCTGTACACTGTTCACACATCTTTCTTTTCTTAAAAAAATACACATACATATTATATATATATACATATATATCTGTATTTATATACATACAATTATTTGTATAAGTGCACATAGCTCTACTCCAAAATCTTGGGGCAGTTTTAAGCTACTTCACTAAATTTTTGGACCACTCTAAGATTATGGAACACTATACACTTACATGTATACATATAAATATATATGCACAGATTAATGTATTTATATATTACATGTATACATTTTTAATATCACCTAAATTTTCCTAACATTTTTCCCTATACATTCCCAAAGAGCCATCCAATATCATAAGAATATTTTTTTATTTTAAAAAAATAATAACAATCAACATTACATTCATGTACCACAATATTTTTTTACCCATTTCATGATGATACACAATATCTTTGTCATGTTGCCTAGTAACTGTTTTCTGTACTACAGGTATGAGTTAATCTCCCAAGAAGTGAAGATTGATGATCTAGAGGATGACAGTGTAAAAAGCACTAGATGTAGAGTCTGAGGACATGGGTTTAAATTCTGACTATTCTAATTACTATCTATGTCTCCTTGAGCAAGTCATTTATCTCTGAGCCTCACTTTGTTCATCTCTAAATTGAGGAATAAGTAAGTTTCTAAAGTCTCTTTCAGCTATAAATCTATGATTCTCTAAGGAGGAAAAAGCTATTATACTCCAAGGAACAATGATGATAATGAGAGAGACAGAGAGAAAGAGAGAGACAGAGACACAGAGAGAGAGAGACAGAAAGAGACAAAGAGAGACAGAGAGATGATTTAATACAGACCGGAGGGAAAAGAGAAGAATAATGGTGATTGGTGATTCCCTGTTGAGGAACAGTTATTTGTCAACCTGACATTAACAGTTAAAAGGTCAGTTGTCTTCTCGGAGGATGTAGTCAGGATGTGCAGAACATCCCTAACCTGATGACTATTACCCACTTATGTTAATTCATGTCAAGACAATTTAAACTGGCAGAGGAAATAATTTCTTGGGATTATGAAGTACTGGTCAAGCCTTAAAATTTAGAGACATTGAAAGAGGATATTCAGGAAGCAGTGTCCATCAGTTCCCATACTTAAGATATATGGAGGTATATTATGAGATTTTCTTAGCCTGGATCTTAGAAAAATTAAGGAGAATTTCACCCACTAGCAGATCACATGACTTTATGTCAAATAAAGTGAGTAACTAAATTGAAAGGAAAAAAAAATAATTGTGGACTAAGGAAGATTGCTTGTAACAGCCTCAGATTTTTATGATACAGATTAGGTTTTTATAACTTTTTAGACTCACTTAGAAGACACAGTCAATCAACAGTATTCCGTGCAAGAAGTGAAATAGGGAAAAGTGTATATACTTTGGGGCATAGCAGTTACTGATGATCAAGTTTGTATCTAGGGACAAATATCTTTTCTCTGGCTAATCTTATCTAATTTCCAAGGCTGTAAAGCTCTATGATAAAGGAATTGTTGCCAGAATGGAGATGGGAATAAAGTACAGTGAAATGGACAGGTAGAGAAAAATGACCCCAAGCCATGCCAATTGTTCTTAGCATGATTTTATTGAGCTGGCCAGCGACAGTCTCCCAAGCAAACCTTAGGAGAGCTGCCCCAACCATCAGGAGGGGAGGAATATTTAAAGCAAAAACCACAAAACAGGCGTGGGAAATAAAGTTAGTCTTGTAGGAAGTAAAGTTAGTCTGACAATGGTACATAAGCACATCCATTGTAGCCAGGCCTTGGTCTGGACAGTTGTATAGTCCTTACCCTGATTTATTGTGAGACCCAGATGTCCTGGGTCATTCTGACATCTTATCAGGAATTATGGCCAGGTCTTTTTCTCACAAGAGAGGGGCTCCTGGCTAAGCATGTACAAGTTCAGGAAGAATTCAGTAATTTCCAAACTTGTTACATACAGGGGCTTAGTATATGAGGCCATGGGCTTTTAACAGACTGACGGTCTCTGTACAATCCCCTTGCTCTGCTTCTTTGTCCTTAGAAGTTACTTTTTTTGTGTGTAGAAGATGTTTTCACAAACTTCCTGTACTCATGATCATTCTCTTCTGCCACAGAATCACAATTCTCCTAGATCATGTGCTTCTTTCGCAAGATATCATGGCCAATGACAGAGGGAAGAGAGTGTGGGGAATAAGCTCCTTGCTGTACTCTGGAAGAGACCAAATGATAAGGGTGAAGAATGAGTCTTTAAAATTTCACTTTGTCAAGAGCTCTGTCCTTTATGCAGATCTGATACTCCAGACATGTCTGCTTGATGCCATCAGTCATTTTCCTATCCACTTCCCATTTTTCACTCTGAAGTCTGTCTGAATTCTCCAAGCATATAAATGGGTGGAGAAAAGATACAAGTCAATCCACATGCGGGGAGCAAATCCATTGTTTCTGTCTACCACTCAGTCTCACCCTTTCATTTGTAAATGTAGCCACTTGATGCCTTATAAACTGCAAATGGACCAATCAAAATCTGATTAGGAGCCAATCTAAAAGAGTCCTTTTCCTATATAGTGCAATTTTATAGTTTCTTTGAAGACCCACTCCACAAAAATTCTTCTGATGAATCCTCTGCTAATTAAGACATACTCGTGTCTTAATTGTGAGGAAATGGAGTGATACAAAGTAAAGCTTCCTTAGAGAAGCATGTTGGAGAACATTTGGGTGAAGATCATTGTATGGATGTTTCCAGAGTATGGTATAAACCACATGGACAGAAGGAAAATATTGATGAGGTATTCAGGAAATAGACCACAAACCTGGCATGAAATTATGATTACATAGTGATATAGAATTTTAGCCCTCTGGATACCTGCTTGTACTTTTCTCTCTGTCAAAGGGAAAGAAATTAATGCATTATAGATATCTTTAAAAATAACTTCAATTTTGACAGATGCAGATGGAGGGGATAGCAAGAGGGACTACTATGTGGGACCTTGTTTCTTTCATCAAGAAGAGACTGATTACAGAACGAAAAGTGCTGGGGATACTGAGGAGTGACTACTCCATCGTAGAAATTTTGATAGGGGAAGAAAGGAACTCTGAGGACAGTTTCTCATGCACGGTAGATGTGGAGAATGCTTGTTACAGAATGTTTACAGATGAATAACTGGGATAACATGACCTAAATTCAGTATAGAACATTGACACAAAGGAGATGAAAAACTCTCAAGAATGAAATTCCAATATCACAGAGACAAATAATCCCCATGAAAATTAAAAGGAAGAGCTGTTGGAGATGCCTTTAATAAATGAAAATGGAATTGAATTGATACAAGGAAAATTCATCTCTTGTTTACTCAATCATGTTTTTTAAACTGATAGAATGCTCAAACAAAAACTGTTTAGAGACCACTGTTATAGCAAGATTAAACATAACACAAGATTAGGGGTGGCCAGGTAGCACAGCAAGTAAGAGCACCGGCTCCAGTGTTGAGATAGACCTGGAGATCAAATCCCGGGCTCAGACACTTAGCAACCACCCAGAAACACCTGGCCGTGTAACCTTGAGCAAGTTACTTAACCCCAATTGCTTAGGGGCAGCTGGCTCAGCGAGTAAGAGCACCGGCTCCAGTGTTGGGACGACCTGGAGATCGAATCCCGGGCTCAGGCGCTCAGCACCACAGCCAGAAATAATTGGCCGTGTAACCTTGATCAAGTTACTTAACCCTGATTGCTTAAAAAAAAAAAATAACACAATTTAAAAAATAAATTCTCTACAATACGATTGGCACATACTCTGCAATTTATATTCTTAGAGACTCTCCTGGGACCACACACAAACACACATACACATGTGCATACACACATTCAGATAAATGCATGTGTGCAATGTATCATTATACATGGAACCTACACATATGTGTATACTACCCTTCCATGCATATATGCACACATATGTATAGCACAAACATGTGTGTATATATAGGTTTACATGTCTGTGTTTTTTTAAAGTCAAGCACAAGTAACTCCTGAGGACTGCTACTGTGAATAACTTTAAGGTTCTGATTGCATAGTACAGTGAACTCTCTATTTATTAAGCAATAAACTAAAGCAAAACATTCACAACAATAAAACATATAACATGTTACTAAAGTGACCACATAGTCCTAAACAAAAGATATCATTCAGTAAGTCAAAATCTCCTAAATCAATATGAAGTATCTATCTAAAGTCTGCTTTCATCTTGATTGGAGGCTGACTTCCTCATTATTAACTCAATAATTCTTAAGGAGTAGTCATCCTTAAATACCTTAAAGGGTAGTGGAAGGTACAAAGGTCTTCCACCCAGTATCACAATGAACCATAATCTCATCTGTCAGCAAAAAGTAGTCAAGTAAAGGTCCTTTCATCTTAACTCCAGATAGACTTCCAAACTCCATGGCTCTTCTTCCATGCTTCCAGTTCTTTCTTGGATTTGCCCTACTGTTGCCTGGATCCACAGGGGAGTGGTTTTGCCTCTGCTCCTGGAGCAAGAAAAAATGGTGCCCTCCTAATAGCTCCAACAGCTGCAAAACCCCCAGCAATTTGGGACAAAGCTCTCCCCTCTGTGACAAAGAGCTTAAAAGTCTAGTAATTGAGTGGCAACATGAGCAAGCAAAGGAAGCAAAGCAAGCACAGCAATACAATATTAGATTCCTTTTTGGGGGACAAAAAGGATCAAAGCATGGAACAGGAGGAAGACACAAAAGTCAGAACTCTTACACCAAAAGCTTCCAAGAAAAATATGAATTGCTCTCTGAAATATCATATTACAAGCCCTTTTATCCCTTAAGGTAGAAGCTGCTATATCTTGTGTTATCCTGATTGTGTTTCCACAATAGTAAAATTATTTCTTCCTGACTGCTTTTAATATTTTCTTGACCTGGAATTTATTATTATAATTTGGTTATAATATCCCTATGAGTTTTATTTTTGGGATCTTTTTCAAGAAATAATTGGTGGATCCTTTACATTTCTATTTTACCTTCTGCTTTTAGAATATCAGAGCAGTTTTCCTTGATGATTTCTTGATAGATGATGTCTAGGCTCTTATTTTAATCATGGCTTTCAGGTAGTCCAATCATTTTTAAGTTATCTATCCTGGATCTATTTTCTAGGTCCATGGCTTTTCATTATTTTGGATCTGTTCTATAATATCTTGTTTTATCATAATGTCATTGGCTTCCATTTGCTCCAATCTAATTTTAAAGGAATTATTTTCTTCAATGAGCTTTTGGATTTCCTTTTCCAATTAACCATTTCTGATTTTTAAAGACTCTTCTCTTCATTGGCTTTTTGGACATCTTTTGCCATTTGAGTTAGTCTATTTTTAAGGGTTTTTTTTTTCCTTCAGTACTTTTGGGGGGGTCTCCCTTAGCAAACTGTTGACTCATTTTTCAGGATTTTCTTGAATGTCTCTCATTTCTCTTTTCAATTTTTCCTCGATTTCTCTTACTTGATTTTCAAAGTCCTTTTTGAGTTCCCCCATGTCCTGCAAACAATTTATAGTTTTTTGGAGGATTTTGATGCAGGACTTTTGACTTCATCGTCTTCTTCTCTTTCTAAGTTTTGCTCTTCTTTGCCACCACAGAATGATTCTATAGTCTGATTTTGTTTCCTCTGTTTGCTTATTTTCCCCAACCAATTACTTGACTTTTGACCTCTTTGGCATGATAGATCTCTGCTTCCAGAGTGAATAGTGCCCTGTTCCAAATTTCTGGGGTTTTGCTCAGCTGTTGTCAGAGTTACTTCTAGAAACCTGCCTTAGAACTGTGAGAAGAATTCCCTCTCTAAAGCCACCCTAAGCTCTGCCACACCAGCACTCCTCCTCACCGTAGGACTGCCACTCATGACTGCAACCCAGATCCAAGCAGGGCAAAGAAAGAGAATCCTGCCTCAGTGCCAGCATTTGCTCTCTGCTTAGCTGATGAATCCCCCCACTTAGAATTTTCTAGTACAGAAACTTGAGGTTCTTGTTCTAAGTTGAGTTTATTTTGATATTTGCTTTTAATGGCTATATTCCTATATGTATGAGATTATGGGTATCAGAAAGGACATGAATTATGTAGAGCTACCATGTGCTCTATGAATGCTAACTTACAATATTAACCATAACCAAGGCTAGGCCTTTTTCACTACCTCCAATGATTTTGACGTTTTATCAGTTAATAAACAAGCATTTATTGTTTATCATGGGGTAGACACCGCACTAAATTCTGGAGATACAAAACAAAAACCAAACAAATTAAACAAACCATTGGCCCTGCTATTAAGGAGTTCATATTCTAATGGAGGAGACAACATACAGATAATTATTTAAGTCCAAGATATATGCAATGTAAATAGCAGGCAATTTTAGAAGGAATAAGGTGGGGGTACACAGAAAGAAAGACCTCCTGTCATAGATTTTGTTTGACCTGAACCATGAAGACATCCAGAGATGCTCAGAATTAGTAGTAAAGCAGGAAAGAATTCAAGACATGGGAGACAGTGAATGCAAATGTGCTCAGTTCTATGTAAGGAACAGTGAATAGACTGGATAGAAAATCTGTATAGACAGTTCACATTCAAGGATGAGAAAACTGGAAAGGTTTAAAGAGGTCAGCATTTTAAGGGTTTTAAATGACATATTCAATATTTTGCACTTGGTTCCAGAAGTAATAGAGAATCATTGAAGTTTAATGAGTAAAAGAATAACATAACCAGATCTATGTTTAGGAGAATTATTTTGGGAAATGACTGGAGGATATGTTAGAAGGGGGAGAAACTTAAGCCAGAAAAAACAGTTAGAAGGCTAATGTGATAGTTCAGATGAGAGGTGATAATGATCTGTAAGAGGATGGTGGCTATGTAAATGAACAGGACACAAAGGACAACTGTGGTAAAAGTAGAAATCACACGATTTGACAACCAAAAGGCCGCTAAGTGGAGATCTTAAAGAATGAACAATAAAAATGTTACCTTGGTAATCTGATGGATGGCTTCTAGGTGTAAAATCACAAAGATTTTGAACTGCTTTGTCCATAAATGGTTTCTGCTTTACTTTAGCATTGAGAGATACAGAAATGCTTCTTATGGGAAATGGGACACACATTAATCTGGATACCTGAAGTAGCTACTCTTATCTTGCACAGGATTGGTGAGCTCTGATTATGTATTATTTGGGATATCATTGATTGAAAGTGAAACCAAGGACACACTAATATTGGTATTCTTTTATTTCCATGCTGAGAGGAGCATTGCCATGTAAACTTATTTGATTAGAGTGAATTTATACTGTAGACTTTGGTGAAAACAGAACATCTAACCTCTTCCTTCTGGGACAGTTAAATAACTCTCGCAAGACCCAAATTCAAGTATAGAAGATGAAGGCAAAGCAAGTTGATTGAGAATGAATATAAAGGAGTGTACTTTGTTCTGTAAGAATAGGATCAAAAATGCCAAAGAAAAGAACAAGTGAAATCTGGTGATGAATGTTCAGTACAACAAAAAGATGTGGAGATTTGTTTGTTTGTTTGTTTGTTTGAACTATATTGGGAAAGAAAAAGATCACAGAATGGAAAGGACAGATTTTTTTAGGTAGATAAAAATGATAATAAATGAAATGGAAGACAGGACTATTCAACTTATGTTTTCTCTATAAGGAGAATATTCTATTGCTTGGAAAGAATAGAAAATAAAAGGTTAATAAGGAGTTATAAACCAACATAATTCATGAGTAAAAAGAACAAACACTTGGTTACCCTCCTTGAGAACAAGTTGTTAGGCATAGGCACACTGCATATCAGGATGCTCAAACAACATGTGGGTATGATTGTTGAGCCTTTGCCAGGGATCTATGAAGTGTCCCAGAGAATGGGGGAGGCCGTCATTGGAATGAAAGAGGGAGGTTTTTTTTTATTTCCAGAAAAGGGAAAATAATTTAGAGGATTCAAATGCTGACCAAAAATTTAGAGGATTCAAATTCTGGTTCACTCATATTCCTGGAAAGATTCTAGAATATAAGGTTAAAAGGAAAGTTTGCAAACATCATGAAACAAAATAGTAAGAACAAGTCTTGTCTGGTTAACTTCATTTCTTTCTTTGAGAGATAACTATAGTGGAAGATCATGAGAATTCTAGTCAGAATATTACCTACATTTCAACAAATAGTTTAGCAATGTCTCCAACCTTATCCTTCCATAATTTCAGATTAAGAAACTTTTCCTTAAACTTCTGTATGATGATGAAACATTGTCTCCCACAGTATAGAATGAAAATATTATTTTTGTTTACTAATTCTATATAATTATTATCTAAAACTGATGACAATATCTGATCCAATCAAAGTAAAGCCCAATGGAACCACTTTCTCCCTCAACCCAACCACTTTTTTTCCTGGTCACTAGAATAATGAAGGTTAATAATAATAATAACAATAACAATAATAATGAAGTTAATATTAGTTTCTTTGTCTACCATATGTTTTGGATGTTGACTCCTTGTTCTGTTTGTCCACTTCTTCCCAGGTAACTTTTTTTTAAATGCTTTATTAACTTCTGATTTACATCAATCGTTTCCGCCAGATTTTGAGTTACAAATTTCCTCCCCATTTTCCCCCTACCCACTGCCCCAAAACAGCAGTCCCACCAGATATCCCCTCTTCCAATCTGATCTCTCCCATATTTTCTCCCATGCCCCTTTCGACTTTTCCAGTGGACTTCTATGCCTCAGTGTCTGTATATCTTATTTCCCAATTACATGTAAGATGGTATTAATAATAGTATATGTGTATATATGTATATACATACACACATGCACACACACACACACACACACACATATATATATTTGATTTTAAAACTTTCAGTTCCAGATTCATTCCCTTCCTTCCTTGTCACCCACCCTTACTGGGAAGATAAGCAGTTCAGTATAGGTTTCCCAGGTAACTTTCATTGTCTATCCATGTCTTCCTTGTCTTATACCTTTCTAATTTACTTCAAAAAATATATGCAGTGCAAGATTTTTTGATTTCATGAGAGGATTGCTTTTATCATGGAGTATCGTGTTTAAATCTAAAAGGGCCCTTAGAGATCATCTGGTTCAACTTCATCATATTACAAATGAGAAAACTTGGGCCTAGAAAGGCTAAATTATCTGCCCAACATCACAGAGGCAAGTGACAGATAGATATGGAATTTTAATCCATGTCTTCTGACTCCATAAAAAGTTTTCTTTCTATTATACTCTATGGTATCATTATAGCTATATCAATAAAAGAAAAAGGATCATCAGGCCTTCAACGTGCTTGAACTTTATTAATAAATTTCAACTTCAGCAAAGTTAATTAAAGGCCTTCTATGTGTTGAGAAGTATTGTGAGCACTGGTCAACATGCAGAGGTCCCTACTCTAATGATTTTAAAAATCTAGAAGGGAAATGTGATACACGAATGAATGGCTACACTAAAATTATACATGGTAGCTGGAGAAGTAGGAAAGGTATTAAAACAAATCATGTTTTGAATCAGAGCTAGGAAAGGATCATTGAGCTAGCTTGGGGAATAAGGTTAAGTTTTCATGAAAAAGATAGTAGCTGGTTCTTAGGGTGTGAACAGGTAGAGTTGGGGAAGACATTGTCTTTAAACATGGCAAGTAGCACAAGGAAAAGCAAGTTGGATTTTCTCATGCTGATATCCTTACTTGCACTTTGACCTCTTCCTTGTCTATTTAAATCTTATTCATGTAAATTCTTCTTTTCCCTAGTAAAGCCATATGAGTAATGCTGTGCTCAATTCTCAGTGCCACCTTTTAGGAAAAGCATTTACATGTTAAAATATGTACAAAGTAAACTGACTGGGATAATGAGAAATCTGAAAGTGAAGCATAAAAAAAACAATTAAGGTAACTGGGATTGTTTTAGCCTGTGGAAGAGAAAATAAAGGGTGATATGATTCTCACCTTTTAACTATTTGAAGGTCTATCATGTAGATAACAAGGACTAGATCAGATCTACTTAATTCAACAGAAGAAAATGAGAAGCAGTCAGTCAACAAGCATACATTTAGTGCCTATTTTGTGTCAATCACTATGCTAAACTCTCCCTAGATAAGAAAGTTAAAAGACAGCCCCTGTTCTGAAGAAGCTAACGTCAAGAAGCCTAGTTAGGGAGACCACTTGCAAATAGCTACACACAAACTAGATGCAGAATAAATAGGAAATAATCAGCAGAAGAAAGACACTATCATTAAAAAGAATTTGGAAAGCATTTAGATGGGATTTTAGCGGAGAGTTAAGGTTAATAAAGGAAGCTGGGATGCAAAAATAGGAGGGAGAGAATTCCAGGCATCATGGATAGCCTATGAAAATAGAGATTTTGGAGATGGAGTGTCTTGTGAAAAAAAACAGCAAGGAGGCCAAGGTCACTGGATCAGAGAACACCTAAGATAAGTGAGGAGATTATTAATTGATTTTGTCCTATAACTCTTTTTTTCCTGTAATTGCTTAAGTCATGGTTCTTTGTCTCTGAACTTAGTTCAGAATTCAGCTGGTCTATAATGGGTTAATTTTAGAAATGCTGCTCTCCTGCTAATCACTGATATATCATTGCCTCAAGGAATTTAACTGACTTTGAGGGATGCATGTGAACACAAGGGAGTTGGGCCTAATATCTTTACACCACCAAGCTATCCTTCAAGGATGTCTGATTTGTTATCTTCTATCTGCACTCTCAGGAGTGAAGGAGAGGATTTTTGCTACTAACCAAAATTACCAAACTTCCAACCAATCATGTTCCTCACTGCACCTGAGTTTTGTAACCAGTCCTGTTATGCCCAGTCCCATGATGACATCTACTTTGTTCTGGTCTTTGTTCTGCATTCCTCAAAATCTATGAAAGGGGAACTATCTTTTGACTCAGGTTATTTCGCATAAATGGAGGCAATCCCTTGACCCATTTATTGACAAGCAGTATGTCCCTGCAGATAAATGTCAACATAGAGAATTGCCTCAGTTTATCCTTTTGTTAAATTACACTCATGACATAAGTAAAGTAGAAAGGTAGGAAGGAGGGTTAAATATAAAATAGAAGATTTTACATTTGATCCTGGATGTGATAATTTATTGAATTAGGCAGTTTGGGGATGGGAGGGAGGGATAAGTTATATTAAACCAATACTTTAGGGACATAAATTAGAGTAGGGAGAAATCTGAGGCAGGGAGACCAACCAAAAAGTTATTATAATTGGTAGAAGGTACAGAAAGATAAATATTGGCTTGACATAAGGACAAGATGCTAAACAAATACAGATGTCCAGGAGTAGAATGGGAGACAACAAGAGATGACTCCTCATCTTTGGGGGTCTTTGAAGAAAGGAGAGATTTGTCATTTGTCTGTGATGATGTTGATGGGCTTCTTGGTCAATAAAGTTCATACTTAATGACTTCCAAGACCCTGTCCAACTTTGAAGTTCTTTTTTTTTTTTTTTTTGAGTAGTCCAAGAGAATGGCTGAGAGAAGGCTAAGATCATTTTTATATTCCTCCCTGGTAACTCAGTATAGCAACTCAAATGGTTTAGGTGCTTTTCTCAGAGGAATCATAATTGTAGTAAAACTGTTAGCTTTTGTGCCTTGCCACAGGAGAATTGGGTAAGAGAAGCCCAAGCTGGAATAAAGGCAGTTGCAGCTCTTCTTGAAGAATGTGAGCATGAAGATACGCCACAAAAGATTGAATAGGAAGCCCTGTCTCTGTAGGACCACACAAAGTAAATTTGGCTTCACTACAATATATCTTTCATATTTTACCCTATGTTGGTGAGTTGTACAATGCTAGAATCCATATTGCTTAAATCTCAGCCCAGTGCTTTTTGCGTTATAATACCTCTGATAATTGATAATATAACTTGGGTGGTCACTTCTATGATAAATTACTTTGCATTTTCTTTAATGAAGGGAAAGTAAAACAATTACTTGTAGAAAAAAAATGTGATAAGGAAATTATGCTGTACAGTAGTTGGGTTAAGAATCAATTCCTGACACTTAAAACCAAACACACAGGTACATTATGAAAGCAATCAATGAATATATTTACCTGCAAAACACATTAATCATTTTAGAACAATGATATACTTGTATGTACAAAGAGGAAATTATGAAAAAGCTTATCCCTGCTTCAGCATCTTTACATGCAGTAGAAAGGGCACTTGATAGCTTGTCAGAAGAAGAATGATATACACCCTCCTAGAACAGCTCAGAATGGGCAGTAGAATCGTTAAACTAAGCAATGGAAAAAATTCCATCCTGTATTTCAACAGATTACAAAGATAATACTTGTCTTGGTCACCAGAAGATACATTTTGCTTCTTTGCCAATTAATTTGGAAGTCGCTAATCTGTGTACTGTCCTTTCATTAGATGAATGTACAAATGACTGCCTCATTTGCTCCATTGCTGAGCTGAACTTTGTCTTGTTCTACATAGGGCTGTCAGGAAGGTGACTTCCATTTTGACAAATTATTCTTTGTTTTATTACATTTAAGATGCTGTGATTCACTCTACTGTGTAATTAGGAGAAGCTGAATATTTTCTATTCTTTGAAAGTACGGCAGAACTGTGAACAAATTGCCTCTATCGCCTTGTCTCCATGTCTGCCGTTCTCATTAGCTGTAACTCAGCATCTCTGATAAAATGATCCTTTCATAAGAGGCTGGCTTTGCTCTTGGATTTCAATATCAAGTAAAGAGTCCTCCTCAACTCTGTTTCCTGGACTGCAAGAACAATATTAAAACAACAACAATATTAAAAAGTAGATTAAAGGACAACTTTGATAAAAAAATGATAGTGATGATAATCATTAAAAGAGACAATTATGACATGGAACATGTTAAGCTTTGCAAAATAATTTGCATGTAGTGTCTTAATTTATCCTTAAATAATCCTACCCAGGTTGATAGTAAATCTATTCCCATTTTACACAGAAGTTAGTTTGCATGGTTTGATTTTTTTAACCCTCACTTGACCTCATATTTACTGCTAAATAGATTCATTTATATGTAGTTTTATGACATGAAAACAGGGAATTTCAAGTCAAATCACTTGAGGAATCAATCATATCTTCATAGCTTCATAGATTTAGAGCTGAAGAAAATTTAGAGATCATCTGATAGAAGCTCATTTCATAGGTGAAGAAAGTACAGGCTAGAGAGCGTCAACAACTTATTCAGCATCACACAGGTGTTGAATGGCCAAGGTAGGATTTGAAGTTAGGGCCTCTGACAGTTTTCTTCCCACTGTACCACAGCCCATCACCAAAACTAGATTTTGTTTTTAAATTATTCTTTTTTAAATATATTTTATTGCTATCTTTTGTCTTTATTTTACATTTGCTTAACACTTTTTTCCTCCAAATTGAACCCTCCCCTTTACAAAGGAAAAAGACCAGAAGACAGCAAATACAGAAATCAGTTTTGAAAATGGAGGGTCATAGGCAACATAGCAGAATGTAGGAAGCAACTCAACCAACTGCTTCAAACATTCCCTTCCAAACAACTTTAAAATTGCACTTCAAATTGAATCATGGAATGGCATAGCCAACAAATGGTGAGGGTGAGACAGTTTCCAGCTCAAGGTAATTTAGGAGTTTTCAGGAAAGGTCTGTGTCACTGGGGTAGAGACACTATACATCAGTGGTGGGCCTCAGAGGTGGCTGCAACAGTTGTAAGGGAACTGGACAAGTGCTCAGAAAAAGATTAAAGGGAACCATGAGCAGACCCTGGGCAGAGGCCTAGGCAATGTTTGACAAGACCATTGCTTATATGTGGTTTTGCATCACAGTTGCTGGAAAGATAAGAGTGCTTGTGGTTGGTTACAGGAGGAGAGGGGCCCTGGTCACAGTTCTAGGGTAGAGAAGAACATTAGCACTTGAGGCTCCAGGAGAGAAGGGAACCTGGTCACAATCCCATGGCCAAGTACTTGTATCTGCAGGAGAGTAAGGGCCCTTTATTTATAAAGACCAGAATATAGAACAGGAGAACAGTGACCACACTTTACCCAGGATAGCATCAAACTGGAAACACTGAAAATTTGTGGGCCCCCAGAACTAACTCTAAAAACAGTAGTGTAAAAATCCCTGAAGTTTGAGGATAGTGTATTCACTCTCCAAAGTGATCACAGTCCAACATTAATTAAAAAATTTTAAAAAGAGAAGAAATAGATTAGAAAAATGAGCAAACAATAGCAGAAGAACCTGCAATAAAAAGTTACTACAGTGGCAATAAAGATCAAGACATAAACTCAGAAGACAACAATGTGAAAACAAGGACAAGAAGAAACTCAAAGAAAAATGCAAATTGGACATAAACCTAAAAATAATCCCCAGAAGAGCTAAATAAAGGGATGAGTAGTGAAGAAAAAATTGGAAAAAGAAATAATAATCATGAAAGAAAATTACTGAAAAGAGCATTAACTACTTGGCAAATGTGGCACAAAAAATACTGAAGAAAACAACAGGTAAAAAAACAAGAACCGAACAAATAGAAGCACAAAATATACTGAAAAACGGAATGCCTTAAAAAGTAGAACTGGCAAAATGGGTAAAGAGATACAAAAGCAGGTAATCCCTTCAAAATTAGAATTAGGCAACTAGAAGTTATGACTTAATGAGACATCAAAATAAAATAAAATCAAAAGAACAAAAAGAAAAAGAAAATATGAATTATCCTATCAGAAAAGCAAATGACATGGAAAATAGGTCAGAAAGAGATAAGTTAAGAGTTATAGGACTATTTGAAAGCTGCGATTAGAAAAAAAGAGCTTAGACATCCTATTTCAAGAGATTATTAAGCAAAATGGATCAGATAACTAAGATCCAAAGGATAAATTTTCTAGTTTGAAAGAATCCACCTATTATCTCTTGAAAGAGATATCAAAATAAAAATTGAGGAATATTTGAACCAAATTACAGAGCTCCCAAGTCAAAATGGAAACACTTTAAGTATCCAGAAAAAAATGAAATATCATGAAGGCAAAGCCAGGTTGACACAAGATTTAGCAGCTTCCATGTTAAAGGAAGTACTTTCCATAGTAAAGGACTTGGAATATTATATTCCAGAAGACAAAATAGTTAGGATTGCAACCAACAATTACCTACCCATTAAAGCTGAGTATACTTCTTCAGAGGAAAAGGAGCATTTAATGAAAATGTAACTATAATAATAATGGAATTTAAAGGTCCCCCTGTACTGGCTTGGTTTTCAGGTTGAGCGTTAAAACCCAGAACTTGTGAATCCCACTTGTGGGATGGACTTGTTGATGTGAAAAGAGAGGGATGAACTGGGAGGAGCTGGTGCCATGGGTTGGGAGAAGCACAAGCAGAGTAAGAGAGGCAGAATTTTTTGGAAGCAGCATTGTGGAGGCAGAGAGAGAGAGAGGATGGCTTAGGGTCAGTTTAAGCTGCCCAGGACTTTTGAGAGCTGCCACTTGGATCTGCCAAGGACTGAGGAGACATGGCTGTAATGCTGATACTTTCTCTGTCTGTTTTGAACTTGTTTTGCCAGATTCATCCACTGGTGAAGGACAGTGCTGTTGTTGCAGAGGTCCTAGGTAGTACATTCATTTAGTCACTCCCAAAGACCCTCTACTCAAATGGAGATTAGTTTCCAATCATAATCAAAGTACATTAATTTGGTCAGTCACAGAGCAGAAAAAAATCAAGAGTTTCCCACCCCTGGATCCCAACTGAAAAGGCTATCTACACTTGAGTTAGAACAATCTTAAGCACAGCATTTAATACCCAAAGAGAGATTTTCTTCATCTTGACCTGAGGCAAGTTCTCAGAAATCTCTGTTCCTGGGGAGACAAAGCTTAACAAGACCACAAGATACATTGCCAGTGTCCTCATTAATTCATTCTCTCTCTGCAGAACAGTCCTATGACCCCTGAAAACATTTGCAAAACCTTATTCCAAGATTTCTGTAAACATACAACAAGAAAATCCTTCTTCAGGGCTTCTAAACCAACAGCAAGTTTCTAGGACTTCTGCAACAACAGTACTGGCCTTCACCAGTGGACGAATCTGGCAATACAATATCAAAACAAATAGAAAAAGTATCAGCATCACAGCTATGTTTCCTCAGTCCTTGACAGCTCCAGGTGGCAGTTCTCAAAAGTCCTGGGCAGCTTGAACTGACCCTAAGCAATCCTCTCTCTCTCTCTGCTTCCATGATGCTGCTTCCAAAAAATTCTTCTGCCCCTCTTCCTCTGCTTGTGCCTCTCCCAAATCATGGCACCAGCTCCTCCCAGTTCAGCTCTCCCTTTTCATGTCAACAAGTCTATCCCACAAGTGGGATTCACAAGCTCTGGGTTTTATCACTCAACCTGAAAACCAAGCCAATACAGGGGGAGCTTTAATTTCCATTACTATTACAGTAACTTTCAAGCATTCCTGTTGAGAACAGAATAGAAAATATGACATGCAAAAACAAGACTCAAGAGAAGCATGAAAATATAAACATAAAATAGAAATGTTCAGGAGCTTAATAAGGTTAAACTGTTTCCATTCCTAAATGGGAAGATGATACATTTACTCCCAAGAATTTTGTCATTTTTAAGGAAGTTAAAAGGAATCTACATAGGAGAGGAGCCAAGATGGTGGCATAGAAGCAGGAAGACTCCCTGTGCTTCCCCGATAACAACCACAAATACCTATAAAAATGACTCTAAAGAAACTTTAGAGGGGCGGCCAGGTAGCACAGCAAGTAAGAGCACCGGCCCCAGTGTCAGCATGACCTGGGAATCGAATCCGGGCTCAGACACTTAGCACCCACCCAGAAACACCTGGCCGTGTAACCTTGAGCAAGTTACTTAACCCCAATTGCTTAGGGACAGCCAGGTAGCTCAGCAAGTAAGAGCACCAGCCCCAGTGTTGGGATGACCTGGGGATCGAATCCGGGCTCAGATACTTAGCACCACACCCAGAAATAACTGGCTGTGTAACCTTGAGCAAGTTACTTAACCCCAATTGCTTTAAAAAAAGAAAAGAAACTTTAGAGCTACAGAAACCACAAAGTGACAGAAAGAAACCAAACTCTCGTTGAAGACAGTCCAGTAGACCGGCAGGAATGGTCCACTGCAGCATGCTGGGAGCAGAACTCAGCCCCATGTGAGCCTGCAATTTTAGCCTCAGGGCAGCTCCCAACCAAGCACTGGGGGAGAGACTTCAGGAGAGGGGATCACCAGCACCTGTGGCAGTTTCCAGAATTATCAACCCATAAATGCCAAAGACAAAGTGAGAGGTTAGTGGACTTTGTGAACAGGGAGTGTGGGAGTGCAGTCTGGCCTCTGCTCCCCAGAGGGAGAAGGGGCTGAGGTGCAGTGGCCTGAAGCTGTATCCATGTGGCTGCTTCAGAGCTCCTGGCCTGCAGATTGTAGAGGGACCAAGCAACCATTCTGAGGGTTAATCTCTCTTGCTTTGACTTGATTGGATCTGGATTACTGTCTAGAGTGGAGGTCATGGGGTGGGTGATGGGATGCCAGAGCCAGTGAAGGCTTCAGAGAGGACAGCCAACTAATAGCTCCAGCAGCTGTCAAAACCCCAGCAATTTGGGAAAAAGCTCTCCTCTCTGGAAGCAGAGGTGTACTATGGCAAAAAAAACTCAAAAGTCAAGTAATTCAGTGGCAACATGAGCAAGCAAAGGAAGCAAAGCAAGCAAAGCAATCCAATTTTGGATTCCTTTTTTGGGGGACAAAAAGAATCAAAGCATGGAACAGGAGGAAAAAAACAAAGTCAGAACTCCTGCACCAAAAGCTTCCAAGAAAAATATGAAATGCTTGCAGGCCATAGAGAAGCTTAAGAAGGATTTTGAAAACTAAATAAGAGAAGTGGAGGGAAAATTGGGATGAGAAATGTGAATGATGCAAGAAAATCATGAAAAGAGAGTCAACAACCTGACTGAAGAATATAACACCTTAAAAATCGACTAACTCAAATGGCAAAAGAGGCTCAAAAAGACAATGAGGAGAAGAATACCTTAAAAAGTCAATTTGCCTGATGGAAAAAGAATCTCAAAAGCTCACTGGAGAGAATCATTCCTTCAAAATTAATTTAGAGCAAATGGAAGCTAGTGACTTTATGAGAAATCAAGATATTATTAAACACATCCAAAAGAATGAAAAAAATATAGAAAGCAATGTAAAATATCTCATTGGAAAAACCATTGACCTGGAAAATAGATTGAGGAGAAAAAATTTAAAAAATATTGGACTATCTGAAAGCCATAATCAAAAAAAGAACCCAGAAACCATGCTTTAAGAAATTCTCAAGGAAAATTGCCCTGATGTTTTAGAACTGGAGGGCAAAATAGAGGTTGAAAGAATCCAACTATCACCTTTTAAAAATATCACCAAAAAGCTCCTAGGAATCTTACAGCTAGGTCCTGGAGTTCCCAGATCGAGGAGAAAATATTTCAAATGGCCAAGACAAAACAATTTAAATATCGTAGAAACACAATCAGGATAAGCCAGGATCTGACAGCTTCTACACTGAGGGACTGAAGGGCTTGGAATATGATATTCCGGAGGTCAAAAGAGTTAGGATTAAAACCAAGGATCACCTACCCAGCAAAACTGAGTATCATGTTTCAGGGAAAAATATGGTCATTCAATGGAATAGAGGAATTTCAAGCATTCTTGATGAAAAAAACAGAGTTAAATAGCAAATTTGACATTCAGATACAAGAAGCAAGAGAAGAATGAGAAGGTAAACAGGGAAAAGAAACCATAAGTAACTTATCAAAGTTGAAAAATTTACATTCCAGTGTGGAAAAAGGATAATTGTAACTTAGGAAACTCTTCTCAGTATGAGAATAGTTGAAAGGAATATATATATATATATATATATATATATATATATATATATATATATATATATATACATACACACACACACATACATGTGTATGTATGTATACATTATACATGTGTATATACATACATACATAATTATTTATAGGATGGTATATGGGTATATGAATGCATACGTGAGTTTGTGTATATATCTGTATAGGTTTACATAGACAGAGGGCACAGGACCAGTTGAATAGAAAGGAATGATATTTAAAAGATGAAATTTAGAGGTGAGAGTAATATAATGAGAGGAGATGGGGAGAGACAGAATGGGGTAAATTACCCCATATAGAAGAGGCAAGGGAAAAGTATTACAATGGATGGGAAAAAAAGGAAGGCAAAAGGGAATGGGTCAACCTTACTCTCATTGAATTTGGCTTAGGGAGGGAATGACATATACACTAAATAGGGTATCTCACCGTACAGGAGAATAGGGGGGAAAGGGATGAAAGGGGGGGCTTATGGTGGGGATGGGGGGGAGGGAAGTTGGAAGCACACACTTTTGAAAGGACAGGGTCAAAGTAAAGAATAGAGTAAGTGGGGAGAAGGATAGGATGGAAGGAAATATAGTCAATCTTTCCCAATATATCCTCTATTGAAATGTTTTGCATACTTACACAAGTACAACTTATATTGAATTGCTTATCTTTCCAGGAAGGGTGGGTGATGAGGGAGGAAAGGAAGGAATTTGGAATCCAAACTTTTAAAATCAAATCTTTTAAAATATATATACATATATATTATTATTATTTTTACATGCAACTGGGAAGTATGATATACAGGCACTGGGGTACAGAGATCCATATTGCTCTAATGGAAAGTTGGAAGGGGTATGGGGGAGCATATAGGAGAGAACAAATTGGGGGAGGGGGTATACAGTGGGATCGCTGTTTTGGGGTGGTGGTTAGGGGAAAGATGGGGCAAAAATTTCTAACTCAAAATATTGTGTAAATGAATGATGTAAACTAAAAATAAACATAAAATTTAATTTTAAAAAATCATTGGATACCTCCCCCCCAAAAAAAGGGGTCTACATAGGCAGAGGGCATCCATATGAGTCAATTATGTTGGGATGATCTAAAAATAAATAAGATATAATAAAGGAGAATCAACTGGGATGAGGGGAGGAGAAGACAGGGAAAATTAGCTCACACAAAAGAAGCATAGAAAGAAGAGCTTTTATAGTGGATGGAAAAATGTGGGGTGGTGTTGGCGGGAAACACTTGAACCTCACTCTCATCAGACTTGGTTCATAGAGAGAAGAGTATATACACACACTCAATTTGGTAAAGAAATCTCTTAACCAACCTGGAAGTAGGAGAGGAAGGGGATAAGGAAAAGGGGGGGGTGTGATAAAACGGCAGATTAAGGGAGGAAGTGGTAAAAAGCAAAGCAGACTGTTGAGTAGGGAGATAGTAAAAAGAGAGAGAACAGGATAAAACTGTAGAAAACAGGATAGAGGGAAATACAATAGTAATCATAGCTATGAATGTGAATGGGATGAGTTCACCCATAAAACAGAAATGGAGAGCAGAGGGGAGGCTAGGTAGCCCAGTGAGTAAAGCACTCGCCCCAGAGTCAGGAGGACCTGAGTTTGGTTCTGGCCTTAGAATACTTAACACTCACACATACACACACACACACACACACACACACACAAACTAGCCATGTGACCTTGGGCAAGTTACTTAACCCCAATTGCCCTCCAAAAGGCCAAAAAAAAAAAAATGGATAGCAGAGTGGATTAAAAACCAGACTTCAACAATATGCTGTTTACAAAAAGCACACTTGAAATAAAAACAGAGAGAGATAGAGTAAAAATTAAAGGTAGGAGCAGAATGTATTAAGTTCCATCTGATGTTAAAAAAAATTACAGGGTTAACAATCTTAAAAGGCAATAAGATAGTCAATAAAATGAGCACTGAACCTGGAGTCAGGAAGACCTGAGTTAAATTTGGCCTCAGATGCTTATGAGTTGGTGTGATCCCAGGCAAATCATTAACCTTTGTTTATCTCAATCCACTGAAGAAGGAGATAGCAAACCACTCCAATATCATTGCCAAGAAAACCCCTGGAAAGTATTGGTGTGCTATGATTCATGGAATCATAGAGAGTCAGATACAACTGAATGACTGAACAAGACCATGCAATCATGATCTCAGATGAAGCAAAAGCAAAAATAAGCCTAATTAAAAGAAATAATCAGGGAAACTCTATCTTGCTAAAAGTCATTCTAGACAATAAAATAATACAATTTTCAAAAGTTTCTCTGATAAAGAATTATTCTCTCAAATATATAGGAAACTCTCAACTGTATAACAACAAGAGCCAATCCCCAATTAATAAATGGTCAAAGGATATGACAAAAGTCTTTTTCAGAAGAAATCAAAGATAAACATAGTCATATAAAATCTCTAAATCACTATTGAGGAGAGAAATACAAATTAAAACAACTATGAAATACCACTTCACACCTACTGGATGGTCTAACATGACAGAAAAAGAAAATGACAAATGTTCCCTGGGATGTGGAAAAATACAGAAACTAATGCACTGTTGGTAGAGTGGTAAAGTGATCCAACCATTCTAGAGGACAATTTAGAACTGTGCCCAAAGGGATATAAAACTTTCCCTATCCTTTGACCCCAGGATACTTCTATTAATTCTGTACCCCAGAGAGGGTTAAATAAAAGGGAAAGGGGCCATATGCACAGAAATATTTATAATAGTTCTTTGTGATGGCAGGGAATTGTGAATTGAGGGGATCTCCATTAGTTGGAGACTGTTTGAACAAATTGTGGTAGATGACTTTGAGAGAATACTACTGTGGACAGTGAAGTGAGCAGAATCAGGAGATCATTCAACACAAGTAACAGATATATTACTATGATGGTCACCTGTGAAAGTCTTAGCTACTCTCATCAATATAATGATCCAAGACAATGCTAAAGAACTCATGATGAAAAATAGCATCTACCTCCAGGGAGAGAACTGATGAATGAGTACAAATTGAAGTGTGATTATTTTTCACATTCTTTACTTTTTTTTTACAACATGGTTAATATGGGAATATGTTTTGCATGATCTCACAAGAATAATATCATAGTGCTTACCTTCTTAATGAGTGAAAGAATGGCTGGATAAAGACAATTTGGAACTCAAAAATGGCATTAATCTATTCATTAGTGATCCTTAAAAATGATAGCATATACCATATGTACTAGCTCTATGGAATGGAAAGAGTAAGGGATAAAAAAGGAAAAAATGATGATTTAAAAAACAAAATTCAATAAAAACTTTTTTAAATCTGAAAATGAATTATATATGTATGTATGTATGTGTGTATTTTTTTCTCTCCTAGAAGTTGCAAGCTTTTCTGCTGTGAGGGAACAAGTGCCTTTCATTATCTCTTTGTTGAGACTTTCAATAAAATTCCTTTACTCATAGTTCAACTTCCTTTTAGTGATCAGTTAGTTTATTCACATTGTCGTTATCATGAATATTATTTTCTTCATTATTTTTACTTCTATTTGTGTTACTTAATACAAATCTTTCAATGGCTTTCAGAATTCCTCACAGGAACAGGAAATGACAGGGATAAGCACAAGAATAGAGATAAGGTGAGGGACAGATATAAGGATTACACCTGTGATTCCTGTGCTAAAGGAAATTTTTAGGTGAGTAAACTCTCTCTACCATGGAAAAGAGGCAATTTAAACTCTCTACCACGGCAGGGAGACAGCTTCTCTGAAAAGGATAATCTTCGTATGGGACAGAGAGAACATTTAAATCTATGTTTTCCTAACTCTGGTAGCCAGTTTTTTCCACTAGATACAGGGGTGGGGACCTTGCAGCCTCAAGGCCATATGTAGCCCTCTAGATCCTCAAGTGGGCCCTTTGATTGAATCCAAACTTTACAGAACATTTGGAGTTTGGATTCAGTCAAAAGGCTGCACTTGAGGAACTAGAGGGCAACATGTGGCTTCAAGGCTGCAGGTTCCCCATCCTTACTAGAGAATCTACCAACTTTTTCATTTTTATAATTTTTACTATATAAAAAATTTTTCATTACAATCATATTCAAGGAATTTTTAAATTTTTTTTTTCATTCTTCTAAGCTTTTTTCAACTGGAGTGTTTTATTTCTAAATTTTCTTACTATGAGGAATGTTACTATAAATATTTTGGTGCATATTAGACCTTTGTTTTTCTCTTTGACCTCCCTTCTTTGGGTATTGTGCCCAGAGGTATAATTTCTGGATAAATTTGTGTACATTTTAGTTGATTTTCTTGTATTTGTCAAGAATCAAAGTGTGAAATATATAACTACATTGTGTTAAAAGTATGGAGTACACATAAGACTATAAAACCTACTTCCAACCCTTGAAAAGCTTGCAGTTTTTAAGAAGAATGAGTTTAATATACATTAACAATTAGAGAAAAAATGGAAAACTACATGATGAGGTCCATGGTTCCACTATTATTGTCTGATGACAATGGCCTCCTCACTGTTTCTCAAACAAGACATTCCATCTCTAGGCTCTAGGAATTCTTTCTGACTTTTTCCCATTCCTAGAATACTTTCCCATTTCTGCTGGACTATTGACCTCCCTGGCTTCCTTAAAGTCCTAATTAAAATCCTGCTTTCTACAGGCAAAAAAAAAGAAATCTAAAAAAAAAACCCATCTAATTCCAAAGCTGACTTTCAGTTAATTTTTTTCCTATTTATCCTGAATGTAGGTTATTTGTGTATGTGTTTGTTTGTTGTCTCCACCATTAGACTGTAGCCTCCTTGAAGGTACCGAATATCTTTTGCCTCTTTTCTACCCCTAGACCCCTTACCACAGTGCCTGACCATAGTAGGTGCTTAATAAATGTTTGTCAGTTGATTAACTGAATTATGGAATCAGAGAATTAAGATCGAGAGAGACCTTAGAAAACTTATCTAACTAGCCTAGTTTACTTCTAAAGAAATTGTGACTTAGAAATTACATGAATTGCCCAAGATTATATGCACTTTACAATTCTGCGAATGCTTTAGCTTAAGGTAGAGTGGGAAACTTTTGATGAAATAAATAGGATTTCTACTCTACCTTAAAGAACAGGTTACAACTGAATAGTAGAAAGGAGGATATTTTATTCTAAGAACATATCAACCAAGAGAGTTTTTTTTTCTCCTAAAAAATAAGAGGCAGCTTGCTAAAGAAAGACTGAGCCTAGTCCTAGCTCTACCAATTGCTGTAAAAAGGGGGAAGGAGGAAGGAAAAAAAAGGTGATGGAGGAGAAAGAAAGGAAGGAAAGAAGTAAGAAAAGAAAAGGGGAGGAGGAAATTTGGAGTATATTATTTCTAAGGTTACTTCCAAATTTTTGTTGTTGTTGTTTTTTGCAGGGGGGAGGGCAGGGCAATTGGGGTTAAGTGACTTCTCCAAGGTTACGTGGCTAGTAAGTGTTAACTCTCTGAGGCTGGATTTGAACTCAGTTCCTCCTGACTCCAGGGCCAGTTCTCTATTCACTGTGCCACCTAGCCTCCCCATTACTTCCAAATTTAGCATTCTATAACTTAGTGATTTTATCCCATAGTAAATTCCAACATTATGACTTGAAGAATCTTAACTTTTATTTTAAAGATATGACAAATCAGGGGATCCAGTCTATCGTTTTCCCTACTATTGATCTATTAGTTTTGCCAGTTCATTTTTTAAAAAATAATTTCTTTGGAGCAATGTGAGCCTTTAGATCTGAAGTTAAATTGAACACACACACACACACACACACACACACATGCACAAACTACAAAATATCACTTCAGGAAGGAATTTTCAACATAAAGCTCATATGTTGAACAGATGAATACCCCATAGCTAGGGTCATAGTCTCCCCATCCTTCTGTTTCTGAGACCCTCTTCCCCCTTCCACTCCCAATAATCCAGGTATATTTCTACCCTTGGAGAGAATTAGAACATGGGCCCAACACATTCTGATGCTCAGTTGGGGGAAACACATATACAGGAAGGAAAGTAAAAGAAAAAAAAGGTTCAGTGAACAAAAAAAGTATGTTTTCTTTTCATTTTTTAAGTGGTAGATATCAATTTGTTGTGCCGTATGAATCTTGACGACTACTGATAAATGGATCTTTCGGGGAACTCTTATCATCTACTCTTCATCATCATTGGATTTCACAATTAAACAAAAACCCCACAGCAGATGTTTGTCAATTGTTTTCAGGTTCAGCTTCCTTGCTGCAATGAGCAGTCCTTCTTTTCCTGTCAATCACCTTTTGTAACCTGAAGAAAAGGGAAAGTTACTGACTGACACCAAGGAGAATTTCTTTACATTCCATTCTCAGTATCAGAAGGGTTCTGGGATTTGAGACTATCAAATTAGTGTCAATTTGAGGTATTTCTAAGAAGAGGAGGGAAAAAAAATCTGAGATTACCTGAATTCATCTTGCATGTGGACCACTGCTAACTCCCAATCATAGAGCTGTCACTCACTGAGAAGGACACTATATTTCAATGACTGGTATCTCTTTAATTATAAAGATGAATAATCCATCTCTCTTCTTGCAGGCTGCAGCCCATGAAATGAAAAGGTTGAATTTGAAGCATCAACAAAAAACAGAGTTTGCAGCAATTTCTATTACTAGTCTCTTTTACTATTGTCTGAAAGCAATATTTCCTTACTGACAAAGGAAAATGAATGAGGTCTGGAAATATTCTTTTTTTCTAAGCTTCAAAGGCATTTAACAGTATTCCCTTTACCTTCTAAGGATTTGAAATTGTGAATAGCTTAAGAGATCGATGGTCTATTCCTCATAGACTTCCACCCACCTTAAAAGAGAGACAGAAAAAAAGAGAACACCCCCAAACTGTAGCCAATGCAGAAACTTTAGGGTTGCATGTTATCAGAGAGGCAGTAAAGGTAGAACTTGTTCCTTTATTTCATTCAAAGAACTTTTATTAGATGTATGGAATTGGAAGTTGATTTTTCTTGGTACTGTTGGGACTCAGCAATCTAAAAGTTATTAGAGTTCATAATTACAGATTCAGTGTTTAAATAGAATTTAGTGGTCAGTTTTCCCACTCCTCTCATTTTACAGAGAATTGAACTTAGGCCCTAAGTAATTAAATGGCTTACCCAAGGTCTCTCAGTCTATAAGTGGCAGAATTAGGATTTTAACCCAGATCATCTGGCCGCAAACCAATCACATAGTTGGTAGCCTCAAGAAACTTATTACCTTGTAGGGAAATATTTAATTTTGCAATTAAAATACTTGGAATGATGAATATATAATGGAAGTACAAGAGGCCGCATATTGCCACGTATAGAGAGCTGTTATCAGAATCAGGAAGACTTGAGTTCAAACTCTGCCCCAAAATATACTGCCTTTGAAAACCTTGGCAAGATATCATCTTCTTTCATTTAGTATAGGACCCTGTAAGATCTGGAAGTCTACCATTCCCTTTCAAAGTACTTGAGTAGTCAGATTGCCTGAACAGTTATAACAAATCTGTACTCAAAGGAAATGAAACATTAATAATGTTTCTTGTTGCAACTGACCCAATAAATCTTGAAAATTAACCTCTCTACTAATTGTAATTATCTGATGATATTATATTGCTAAAGATTCAATTTTCTAGGCGGGAACAAAACTAACAGTTCCATAACTTATTCGTGTTTGTATTGGGGTTCCTTAATTTTTCTCTACTCCCCACTTACTGGGGAACACCCACAACAAGAGTCAAAAATGGAATTATTACTCAGGACTCTGAGGTATGGGGGAAATTAAAGCACATAAGGCCTGTTTCCCCTATTGAGGACACAGAGGAACTCAGAATGACGAATCCAGAACAAACCACTGGACTTGGTTTTCCTCTGTCCTCACCCTAATGATTCGCTGTTAGATTCTTCTTTTTATAAAACAAAAAAAAAAATGTTATTTTCCCCCTTTACAGGTAAAAACAATTTCCAAAATTAATTTTAAAAATTGAATTACAAATTTCCTCCTCCCCCTTTTATTGAAAAGGCAAGTAATTTGATATGTTATACATGTGTAGTCCTGCAAAACATTTCCATATTAGGCATGTTAAAAAAGCAAACTGACAAACATAAAAATCCAAGAAAAATAAAGTAAAAAAAAAGTATGTCAATCTGTATTCAGACTCCTTTAGTTCTTTCTTTGGAGATTGATAGAGTTTTTCATAATAAGTCCTTCAGAGTTGTCTTGGATCATTGGATTGCTGAGAATAGCTAAGCAATTCAAAGTTTATCATCTCACTAGATTGCTGTTCCTATGTACAATGTTCTCCTCATTGTACTCATTTCATTTTGCATCAGTTCATGTAAATCTCTCCAGGATTTTCTGAGACCATCTAGCTCATCATTTTTTATATTACAATAGAATTCCACCACAATCATATATCACAAATTGTTTAGTCATTCCCCAATTAATAGAAATCCGCTCAATTTCCCTTTCTTTGCTACCAGAAAAGAGATGCGATAGCTATTTTGGCATAGCTCCTTAATTGCTCTTAAGGCCTACATAAACTGCCACTTTCCAAGAAATTTGAATGGTCCTCAAAAAATATAGAGGAAAACATCCTTTTAAAACCAGTGGGTGGCAGGTTCTGCAGACCAGCTCCACGTAAGGGTTGAATCAACTCACAAGTCCACCAGCAGTACATTAATATCTTGATTTTCCCATATCTCCTCCAATATTTATCATTCTCCTCTCTATTCTGTTAACCAATCTGATATGTGTGAGGTATTACCTCAGTATTGCTTTAATTTGCATTTCTCCAATCAATAGTGGTTTAGAGCATTTTTTTTAATCCAAGCTAGAGATAGCTTGAATTACTTCCTCTGAAACCTGACTGTTCATATTTTTTGAGCATTTGTCAATTGGGGAATGGCTCTTATTTTTATTAATTTGACTCATTTCTCTATATATTTAAGGTTCAAGGCCTTTATCAGAAAAACTTGCTTCATTTTTTTTTTACCATTTTGACTGATAAATGTATTTCCCACCATCCTTTTCCCTCCCCCCTATTTATTCTATCCTCTCTCTCTTTTTACTCTGTTCCTCCTCAAAAGTGCTTTGCTTCTGACCATTGCCTCTCTCAATCCACCCTCTTTTCTATGATCACATCCCCTTTTCTTAACCCTTTTCTTTCCTACTTTCCTGTAGAGTAAGATATATTTCAATACCAAATTGAGAGTGTAGATTATTCCCTCTTTGAGCCAATTCTGATAAGAGTAAGGTTCAAGTGTTCCCTGCCACTTACCCCACCAACCCCTCCACTATATTAACTCTTCCTTGCCTCCTTTATGTGAGATAATTTACCCTTTATTACTTCTCCCTTCCCTATTCTTCCAGTGCATTCCTTTCTCACGCCTTAATTTTATTTTTTTTTTAAAGCAATCGGGATTAAGTAACTTGCTCAAGTTTACACGGCCAGTTATTTCTGGGTGTGGCGCTAAGTATCTATGCCCGGATTTGATCCCCAGGTCATCCCAACACTGGAGCCAGTGCTCTTACTCGCTGAGCCACCTGGCTGTCCCTCTTAATTTTATTTTTAAAGATATCATCTCATTATGTTCAACTCACACCTATGCCCTCTTTCTATATATACTCTTAATTAGTCTAATAATAAGAAAGTTCTTATGAGTTACAAGTATCATCTTCCCATGTAAGAATATAAATAGTTTAACCTTATTAAGTCCCTTATGATTACCCTTTTCTGTTTATCTTTTTATGCTTCTCTGGAGTCTGGTATTTAAAAGTAAAATTTTCTATTCAGTTCTGGTCTTTTCATCAGGAATGCTTAGTCTTCTATTTCATTGAATGTCTATTTTTTCCTTGTAGGATTATACTCAGTTTTGCTGGGTAATTCTTGGTTGTAATCCTAGCTCCTTTGCCCTCCAGAATATCATTTAAGCCTTCCAATCTTTTAGTGCAAAAGTTGCTAACTCTTGTCTTATCCTAGCTATGGTTCCACAATACTTGATTTTTTTTCTGACTGCTTGTAATATTTTCTTCTTGACCTGGGAGATCTAGAATTTGGATATATTATTCCTGGCAGTTTTCATTTTGGGATCTCTTTCCAGAGTTGATTGTTGGATTCTTTCAATTTCTCTTTTACCTTCTGGTTCTAGAATATCAGGACAGTTTTCCCTCATTATTTCTTGAAAAATGATGATTAGGCTCTTTAAAAAAAATTATGGCTTTCAAGAAGTCCAATAACTTTAAAATTATCTTTCTTGCATCTGTTTTCTAGGTCAAATGTTTTTCTTTTCTTTTTCTTTTGGTATTTACTATTTAATTTTTCCCAGTTACATGTAAAAAACAAATTTATCTTTTGTTTTTAAAACTTTGAATTCCAAATTCTCTCCCTTCTTCCCTCTACACCCTTCTCATTGAGAAGGAAAGCAATTCTATATAGGTTATACATGTGTTGTTATCCAAAACATATTCATAATAGTCATGTTGTGAAAGAAAATGTACAAAAATTCAAGAAAAATAAAGAAACATTTTAAAAAGAATGCTTCAAGGTGTATTCAGACATCATCAGTTCTTTCTCCGGGGATGGATAGCATTTTTCATCTTAAGTCCTCCAGAGTTCTCATGGATCATTGTATTGCTGAGAATAACTAAGTCATCCACAGCTGATTATCTTACAATATTGCTATTGCTTTGTACCCAGTACATTTTACTGTGTATCAGCCCATGCAAGTCTTTCCAGGTTTTTCTGAAAGCATCCTACTCATCATTTCTTAAAGTACAGTAGGATTCCATTAGAATTATATACCACAACTTGTTCAGTCAGTTTCCAATTGATGAGCATCCCCTCAATTTCCAATTCTTTATTCCAGAAAAGAGCTGCTATAAATATTTTTGTACATGTAGGTCCTTTTCCTTTCTTTTTAATCTCTTTTGGTATACAGATCTAGTAGTATGATTGTCCATTTCCCAACAAATGAGAACCAGAAGCAGGACCAAAACCAAATCCTTTTGAGAGAAATAATTATTAATACTCAATAAATATAATGTAGGGAGCAATCCAGCCCCTCCCCCCTTTTCCATTTGCTTATTCAAAGTCTAGCCTGTGTAAGGCATTTCTGATCCTGACCAAAGAATTCACTTCACCCAGACCATCTTATGTAGGTGAAATTCTTACCCCACCAAGCAGGGAAGTTTGGGAGGGGTGCAGACAGCGGGGAAAGGAGGAGGAAGGGAGGGAAAGAAGTATAGATCTTTTTGTATAGATTGTCCAAAGCAGGGATGGTCTGGCTTGTGATGAGTCTCTTGGCCCAAGAGTCACATGCTCCTCATTAGAATAGGCCCACCTCTCAGTATAATATTCATTCTCTTTTTAATTGCTAATTGATCAGTGATGATTTCCTTCTGTTGGGAACACCTACTCTTCCAAGGGTATATAAATGCTCAGATGCCCCCAAAGCTGATCTTTGGCTTCTGAGATTGCCATTTATCTTATTTTATTAATTATATGTTAGCCCTAATTAATCAATTGTTTATTCTTTACTGAGAAACTATGTCTCTTGTACTTTTTATACATCAGAGTTTACTTGAAATTTAGAAACCAGTGAGGTTTATTGAGTTTCACCAACAAGGGAACCCCACTTAAAAAGGCAGAGACTCTCCAAAGGAGCTAAAGGACAAAGTTTACTTAAATTTCAATTTGGACAGGTGGTGACTTGGATAATGGGGTACCTTGGGATTAGATGAGGCCTATTCCTAAGGTAGTTACAGGAAAGGCTCTTCTTTAAGTTAGTTATTTCTTGTAACCCTACCCTAATAGACAGGACTTTCCTAGTTATTTCAACATTTAAGAAGGTGGCAGACAGTGTGGGGTTTGTGATACAAACAGGATCAGAACTTTTAAAGGAACTACAAACAAAATAAGTTCCTTTAGTTTTCTCAACTACAATTTCAAAAAATGGTCTTTGGCAGTTACTAGAAATAAAATAAAATAATCACCTAGTAGCCAAACTTCTGGTGTTGGACATTTGTGAACTTAACTGTGTTGAGCTTCAGGACACAGAAATTTGAATCTGCCATTCTCAAAGGTCCCATTCCCAAAACAACCTAACAGAGTTTTTATATTACTATTGTTGCCTTTTAGAAAGTTAAGTCATCTCCAAACCATGACAAAATATCACAGGTGTACATTAGTAAAAGAAGTTAAGTAAATATACATTTTTCAATCAAGTGATTCTAAAAATCACTATACTGACCTTATTCATCTGGAAAAATAAGGAAAAAATGTATTCTCACCTTTCTCAAGAGGGAGTGCTGGCCAAATTCTTCATAGTTCTCATACAGTTGGTGACCACCTACAACAAATTTCTTCCTCTTCCATAAAGACCATACTGTGCTTGTTATCTTAAGAGGTATCATTAGTATGGATTTACCAAATTATAATTAGCTCTTACAACACCACTTGCTAGAAGCCCCACTATTTTTATGATTGTCCAACATCTCATTGAGCCCTGGAAACATGCTCTTTGTATAGTAGAGTTCCCCTTCTCCCAAGTGAACAGACAAATATGCTTAAATATTACATTAATTGTTTCACTCTTTTCCATATAATAGATAAAAAGAATAAAAAACACATATAAGCCATCTTCCATGTGGTTTTGAAAGGATGCACAATTTTCAACCTTTGGTGGCAGAAGCACTGCACAAATAACATGAGAGATTCTGGAAATTTGAATGTAAGTATTTACCCCATTGCTATTTACTATTATGTAGTAAAATAAGTAAAATTTTTCCACTAAAGTCCTATTGGGATGCTTGATTATGTTTGATGATAAACCTAGGCTTCTAAAATTTTTAACAATGGATCAGAGGTTCTGGCAAAGTTCTATCAAAGAGAAAAACCTTCTAACATTGATGCTGTGGTAGAGTATATGCCTGTGCACCAGTCTAGCTAAATTCTCCAAAAACTTATCATTAGGTAAGTTGCAGCACCTCTCAATGACTTCCTATTGAGTCATTGTCAATATTTTTCATATTTCTAAAATAAGACAATATTTGGAAGGCTTATATTCACCTTATGTTAAATTCACCTTCCTCTGTGTCAAAACAACAATGCACAAAATTTCCTCTAGGCATTCTAAGCCCCTAATAGAGATTTAGAAATGAACATTGTTTGATTCTCAATAAGAAAACACACAAATACTAATAAACTAAACTTCAATAATAAACCAAATGGCTGCCTCAAAAGCCTGAGCACAAATAACAGAATCTGGAACCACAATGTTCCTTTTAATAGATCTTAAAGTACATTTGAACCACATTAAATAATCCTACCATCCCAGATAGTCTAGTTTTATTCCCTTTTTGCAGATAGAGAAAGGAAAATCCAACGGGGGTAAGCTATTGATTATATAGGGATTTGAAGACTTGACTCAGCACCATTTTTAACGCTAACATTCAGCACGCTTTTTGTGTCCAATCAATATTATTGCTATTAGATAATAATGGGACTGATCTCCTAGTGAGCAGAATATTCCTTAGAACTAATGAACTCAACCCTGTGAAATAAATCAAACTATCTCTTGGACCTAAATGATGAATTAATAATCTCTAGATAACTTTATTCCAGTTTATTGTAATGGATATAGTCAAGTGAATTTCATCTAGAGGCTTTTGCAAACAGGTTTTCCTAAAGGAAACAAATGCAATTTAGCTCTCAAACACTTAATTATTTTACTGTATGTTTCTCTAATCTCCTATTCCCTTTGCTATAAAGAACAGCCATGAAGAAGGTAAACATTTCACATGTATAGTGGCAAATCAAACTATTCAAAAGTCATCTGTATAGTCAATTAGGAAGACAAATAGCAGCTACTGTATTTTTACCATCTGCTTTTCTCAGTGACTCTTTCAATTAATTTGGAATAGGTCTTTGGTGAGAGGAAATGTCTCTAAAGAAAATGTTTTTCTTCTTAATTATAGGCATTTTGTTGCTTTCTGTCTGTACCATGTGAAGCTATACTGGGTTAAATTCCAAATGCATTACAGTATAAAGCTCTCAGAATTTGGAAAGATTAGACAGGGGATGTCATTCAAGGCAGACAATTTGATCTACATTCTGGAAGATTGAAAAGTTCATAGTTGGCAAAAAAATAGCACATTCATTATGTAATGCTTATTCTTTAGTGGGAGGGAAATAATGTTTCTTTCAAACGTACCAGAAAATATATGATGAAAATTATTTTAATGTATTTATCATAGGAACATTCCACCATGTATTTCCATATAGGAAAAAATAGTGAAAGAAGAAATCAAATAATTTGTGAGAATTCTACAAACTGTCAGAATATTTTATGGAAGCTAGTACAATTACTGATAAATTTCCATCAATTGTTAAAAATACTGCTGAGAATTTTAATTAAGGTTAGATAAACCACAAAACATTCAACTATTACCCACATTTTTGTTTCTCTAATACATTGACTACAATTGTTTTTAGAAGTGAATATCTTTTCAAGGACCTTTCAAAGTCTTTGAAATAAGAAAAAAAATATAACCTCAATTCCTTCAATCTTTGAAAAATGACAGGAAACATAAACAGTAAAAAATAAGTGTAATCCCTTTGTCCAACCTAGCAGAGAAAAAGAATAGTGTTGATTAAATGAGAAAAGGTGATTTACCCAACAGACCACGTTCAGCTATGGTTCTATCTCCAAGGCCAATTTTACACAGAAGTAGTCACCAGTAGTGCATGTTTTGAATGGTACAAGGAAGGCCTTTTGCAAAATGGGTAATCATGAGGTCTCTTTTTTTCTCTTTCTTTTTTCTTTGTTTTTGAACCTTCAAAAAACCCATTTATTTTTCTCTCCTACCTCCGACTACCCCAAAAGGAAGGAAAAAAAAAGAACAACAACAACAAAAAAAAAAAAAACAACAAAACCCCAACCTTATACAATTATATACACTCAAACAAAACAAAAAAAAACATTTTCACCTTGTCCAAAAATATTTGTCTCAAGATGTGCCTTGAGTCCATCATCTCTTTGCCTGGATGTAGGTAGAATACTTCATCAGACTTCTAGAACTTTGTCAATTCCCTATATTGATCAGAATTTTTAAGGCTTTCAAAGTCATTTATCTTTATAATGTTATCATTATTGTACAAATTATCCTCCTGGTTCTGTTCATTTCACTCTGCATCAGTTTTACAAGACTTCTCAGTTATCTCTGTAACAATTCCTTTAATAATCCAAAGTGACACCATGGAATCAAAGGGTATGAAAAGCTTAATGACTTTGGGGCTATTATTCAAAATTGCTTTCCAGGATATGTAGACCAATCAATAGCTACAGCTAGTTATAATTAGACTTAGAGCTGGACTTCAGAAATCATCTAGTTCAGGGGCAGCCAGGTGGCACAGTGACTAAGAGTGCTAGCCCAGAGTCGTGAGACCTGGGATCGGTTCCAGCCTCAGATACCTAGCACCCACACAAAATAACTGGCCATGTAACCTTAAGCAAGTTACTTAACCACAATTGCTTAAAAAATCATCAAGTTCAGACCTTACATTTTATAGATAAAGAAATTAAGGCCCAGAGAGGGAGAATGACTTGCCCAATCACACAGACATCAATTGTACAACAGGGATTTCACTTGTGTCTCCACATCTTTGTCTTTCTTCTATACTTCTTCCCTGCCTCTTCCCTACCAGTATCCCAGCTTCCTGAAATCCAAGCATTTAAAGTTTAGCACTTAATATTAATAAGTATATTCTTTCAAAATGGCATTAGAATAAAGAATATTTTAAGTTATTATCATGCATTAACATGTTAGAGTGAATTTTTTTATCATTTCTCAGTAGTGGAGAGTTTAGTGAGGGGCGTCTGGAGAAGAGGAAGTTTATGGAAAAGAAGATAAAATAATGAATGGGAAACTTAAAAAAAAAAGTAGCCCTCAGTGGTTTATGCTATAAAAAAGGAAGGTGGGGAGGGGGCCGAAGAACTAATTCACAATTTTTCTCCTGGTCTTGTTTCTGTATCTTCTAAGCAACAGAATTTTAAATAGCCTCGAACTTGATTTCCATGCAGAAGCAAACTATCTCTCAAATTCTCTGGACCCAGTCATGTTATTGGTCACTGATAGGCTAACAAAAGTTTTGGCTCCTGGAACTTCATAAAAGCCTGAACCTTTTCAATGCTGCAAGAATCCATGGCATGTCCAATATAATCTAAATGAGGATAGGACATCATCCCATCTCCAGCAAAATTCAACAGAAAGGAATTTTTATGTGACTGCTCCCCCTCTTCCCTTTTTGTTTCTTGAAACTGTTTCATTAATGCCAAAGATTAGTATTAGAGGTTACTGAGAAGATGTTCGTGTTTTAGAAAGCCTCATTCGTAGAGGTCAATGGCCCGATTGAGTTGGACTCACCTCTAATTTGTTTCGTCGGTGTTTATCCTTAAACTGGATGAAAGCTGCATTGTAATTTAAAGGTTAAGGCCCAGAGGAGCACATGGTGAGCCTGAGAAATATAGCTTAGCCGTTGAAATTACAATAAGCCAAGTAGCATCAGCAAATTTGCCTCTTAAAATATGGATGCTCTTTGCCTATCATGCTAATTATCACAGTTCAATGGTTTAAACAAAATGATTCCATAGGTTTAGACCGCTCTTTTTTTGTGCAGTTTATTTCACTGTCTCCTATGAGGTGATTAGTTCATAGAATGCATTATTCCTCTGTGTTACTGTTCTGATATGGTGAGATGCAGGGAAGTCTTCATATACTTATTTATTCAACAAACCTTTAGTAAACACCTGTTCTTTCTAGCGTGTGCTAATGTTCTTTAAGACAGATATTATGATAAATAAGTCATGATCCTTGTCATCATGGAGCTTTTATAGATTTATAAAAAAATAACATACGGCCACTTCATAAAATAAGTACAGAGTGAAATGGTAGCTCAGAAAAGTGAGAGATCATTTTTAACCAAGGGGAACAGGACAGATTCCACGGACGTTTAAGCTTGAAGTGAGAATAGAAAAGATATACCCATACATACAAATGGACAGAGGGTAAGGTACACAATTCAATGGGAGAAGACCTAATAGGATAGTAAGCTGAATTGCTTTCCAGAAATTGAAAGATTAATTTAATTCCATTGGAAACTTAATTTCCATTGGAAATAAATTTACTATTTGACTCTTTCCCCAGTTTTGTTCTCTAAGCATAGTAAAGTGTAGATGAACTGGCCATAGGGTGAAAAAGACGTGGTTTCAAGTCCCACCTAGGAGTCATGCTTCCTCTATGGTCTTTGGTGAATCCCTTCAATTCTCAGTGACTCAGGAAGTCCTCTAAGAATATAAATTGAATTACAGTTGTTGATCAGAATTGGTAGTAGAAATTTCCTCACTGGAAATTATTTGTAAAGTTTCCTATATCAACGAAGTGATATATCTGTTGCAAAATAACCCCTTTAAGCCAAAAGAAAAAGAAGAAAGGAAAGAAGGAAGGAAGGAAGGAAGGAAGGAAGGAAGGAAGGAAGGAAGGAAGGAAGGAAGGAAGGAAGGAAGGAAGGAAGGAAGGAAGGAAGGAAAAAAGAGAGGAAGAAAGGGAAGAAAGGAGGGAGGGAGGAAAAAACGATGGAAGGAAAAGACAAGGCATTGTGCTATGTGCTGGACATACAAAGACAAAAATGAAGACCACCTACTCCTAAGTAATTTGTATTCTAGGAAAAACTTAAACAGCTATGGAACATTTATTTCTTCTTTACATGCAAAACCAGCCATCATCATTTATGAGACACAAACTATTTACCACATAAAAGAACACTGTGTCATGCAACCACAGAATGTTAGAGGCAGGAGAAACATTAGAGATAGATCATACATACCGGCCAAAATGTAAAGTTTGGATTTTTCAAACAGCCTCACTTGAGGACCTAGAGGGCCACATTTGGCCTCAAGGCTGCAGGCTCCCCACCCCTCATGGGTAATCTCCTACTGCCAATGAGCCTGACTGATACAACATAGAAACAATACATTCTCCAAACCTAAATAGATTGCTGAAATGAGCAAAGTATTCTCTGCTAATAGGATATGCCATCTGGCATATACAATATCTCTTAATTTCTCATTCTGAGTCCCAAAAAAGGTGTCTTTCCCCAAATTCCCTTCCCTTTGCCTGTTTAGTAACAAACTGTAAGGTTTGTTATATACTATTTTTGCTGTCCTTTTATCTGATTTTTTCTCCTATTTCCTCAATGTTCTGTATGTGTGTCAAACATAAAGAGGTCAGGGTTTAGCTAGAGTGACACCAAAAATTAATTTAAGACAGAAAACTTAGGTGTTAGGAATTTCCCTAATTAAAGGCTCCAAGATATTTTAATTGTAACAACTATTTTTCTGATGTAAATATTATATTGTCTCTAGGATGAAAAGCAAGCTAATTGTTATAATATGTATTGCTTGTTAAATCTTCAGAGAAAGGGGGTCAAGAAGCAACCTGAGAAAAGATCATTCCCTGAACCAAACTCATGACGGAGATGAGAGGCATAGGAATGATCCAGTTTTGTTTTGATCCTTCTAGAACAATGAAACAAAAAGATCTAAGATAAATCATCTAACTTTATAGTCCATAGTGATGTACACCTTGAAAAAGTCATTCAGTTATATTGTCAAATAATTTCTTTATCAATCTGCTTCCATCCTGTCACCTCCCCAAATCAACTGAGATGAACCAGTTTGGCTTTTCTCCCAGTCCATTGTTGACTGGGTATGGTTAACTTGGTAGACAGTTGGATATAAATTCTTAGGAGAGACAGATCTGCTTTTCTTTCACTTTTTGAATCTCTACATCACTGCCTAAACAGCCACTTAATCTCTCACCAGTATGGTTTTCCCAAATAAATTAAATCATTGGGCAACACTTTGATTTACCATAGCACAGAGATGATTCTGGTGCTAGATATGTTGCTTTAACCAAGATAGTTTTGTGTGCAAAATGTATTCATTGTATTCTTCTTTGCTATTATTTATGTATATTTTATGACTGGAAGTTATTCAAAGAATAAAAACAATTGTCTGTCTCTCTCTTCCTTGCTTTCTTTTCCCTCTCTCTCTCTCTCTCTCTCTCCTCTCTTTCTTTAATTACATGAGGTATATTCCACAAGAACCAAGTTCCCTGCATATACATGCTTTGTTTATGAAAGATTATAACTCTTCTATGTCTGTGGACCACCCAAAACTGAATCAATTGAAACTTAACAATAATGTTTTATGTCCCTACAGTATTATTTAATTAACACACTGTGGGGGTTGCAAAAAAAAAGTTTTATTTGTCTCATTGTACAATATGCTGCTTGAGGACTCATCATAAATTAGGAAATAAAATGCAAAATGAATTTCAAATTTAAAACCCAAGATATTGATATTTTGTCATAATATGAACAAAAGACAACTATAGAACTACAATCAGTGCAAATATTTTACTTTACTTTTATCATCCTAAAGGATTACATTGAATAACAAACCTGACATTAAGAAAAATTTAAAAATGTAGATAGAAAAATAGTTTTCTTTATATTACAAGGATTGAGAGTGCATAAAAGAGGTTTATGTCGTTCAATTGTTTTCATTCCTGCCTGACACTTTGTGACCCTATTTGGGGTTTTGTTGGCAGAGATACTAGAGTGGCTTTCCATTTCATTCTCCAACTCACTTTACAGATAATGAAATTGAGGCAAACAGGGTTAAGTGATTTGCCCAGGGTCACACTGCTAGTAAGTGTCTGAAGCCGGATTTGAACTCAGGAAGATAGCCTTCCTTAATCTAGTCCCAGCACTCAACCCACTGTGCCAACTAGCTGTCCAAAGGAGGTTTAAGAGAAAGATAAAAACAATGAGGGGGAAGAGGAGAAAGAAGGGACAAGATGGTCTCTGTGTTAAGAAAATATTCCTGTTAGCTGATAGTTCCTAAGTACAGTTATTGCTATTCTACTATTATGTGACAATTGATTCTTTCATTTGGTGATGACACCAGAGTTATGTTTTTTCCACATATTTTCAGATGATAACACTTTAACATATGAAAGTAAGATACTTCTATTTTGATGAATATGTGCTCTCAGTGATATGAGTTTCCTCTCTGGGAATGCAAATTATTAGAAAATAAGATATGTACTAATAATGGAGTGTTATGTCATCTTTACCCTGCCCATTACCACCTTTTGCAGCACTAGAGGGTAGTACTAAATTTCAAATTGCCAGGGTGACTTTTGCAGCCTAAATTAGAATGCAGCTTTGTCTGGTACAAAGGAACATTATTAAAGTAAAACACTTGGGAAGGTCTAAAGTTAAATGGTCTCAATTCATTTCCTAGTAGACCTTAGACCTTATTGTACATTCACTAAAAAACTGTCATGCTGCAGTCTAGCTAACTCTGGAGGGAGTAGGGTCTGAAAAGGATGAGGGATGGTGAATTCTTCTCTTGTAGGCAATCTTTTCCAAAAAGATTTAAGTTCTTGGTGTTGCAGTGAGACATTGCTAATATTCATCTGTCTGTCTGTGCTTACAGAAGCTTTTATTGCTATTAATATTTAACATTGGCTGAGGACCAACATTGCCTTAGGTGCTGAACACAACATATAGTTAGTCATGGTCTCTGTCCAGCTGGGTTCTTTCCAATAATTCCAGCTGAAAAATAAAATTTGTTTTTATAAATGCAGAGACAAACAAGATGTTTCTGGAGAAAACATGGTTATTTCTAGGCTTTCTGAGCACCATTACAATTGAACTTTCGATTAGTCTTCCACTTAAATCTTGAAACATCTTGTTAATTTACAAATTAAATATATATATATATTTCCTTTTTGGTTATATGACTTGACTGTTCTGTCATTAGAAAGTTTAGTTTCAAATTATCCAGATTTTTAAAATTTGTGTGGCTTCATGAGTTTCAGAAAATCTGATATATTAAGATTAACAGACAAATTTGTCAAATAACAGAACATTAGAGCCTGCAGACAAGATTTTGCATATTTATTTTAGGGAAGCCAGCCAACAGAAATTCACACTAATATTTTGATGCAATTCATCATCTTGATAAATATTCCAGAGTAGCCTTGCAAAGTATCCAAGTAAAGCTATGTTCTTTTTCTTTTCAACTATTCATTCAAAGATGTAGCAATCAATTTCCTACTGAAACTTCAGGGGATATGTATTAGCTAATGTGCTTGTCCACTATCACTGAAAAAAAAATCAATTTACTTATTGCTTTTTGCCAGTTTCCTTTATTAATTGATATAAAGCTGAATGAAAACAAGCCATTATTAGTCATGAGTGTGGTTTTAAAGTAAGTGGAGATATAAGAAGATATGGAAGGTATGGAGATGTGAGAAAATGGAGATGTTGAGAAGCTTTTCATGAATAAACAGCAGTTATTTGTTAATAATTAGTCAGTGATGGAAAAAAATAGAGGGGTCATCATAGCAATGTCTTTAAGATGTGTCTCCTAAAGAGCTTTCTGAGGGACCTTCATAATAGATTTTCCTGTATTTTGGGGATATATTTGAAAAACTGATTTATAAAATCATTCCCAAAAGGCTCCAGACCTAATATTAGAATAGTTGGAAGATATTTGTTTTGTTCAAAATGAATGATATATAACTTTTGAGTAGGCTTTAATATAATTTTACTTTATCAGGACCCAAATTTAAGAGTTCTTATGTAATCTAGCTTTACATACACTCCTTTTTTGGTTGTGGCTGGGTTTTAAAGATGAAAGGGATCAAGGAGCAACATAGATATAGTTCCAGAAGAGACAAATTCCTATTGATAAACTTGATTAATTTCTTTTAAAAATAATAAATTTAGTCTATATCATCTTGATTCTGATGATTCTAAAATCAACTTACCCAATGTTCACATCTCTCCTAAACTCCAGATTCATGTCTCCAATTAGATATATCAGACAACCTATCCTATAAATCTCTTAAACTCAACCTGTGTAAAAATGGAATCATTATTCATCAATCTAAACCTTCCTCTTTTGTGACCTTCCCTATTACTGTTGAGGGCACCACTATTCTCAGAGTCACCTTTTCTCACATGTCACTTTCTTCCACCCCACATGTCCAATTTGTTGCCAAGGCCTTTTCATATTACTTTTATAATGTCTACAGTATCTTATGCTTTTTCTGACACTGGCAATACCATGCCAATATCGTGTTGTGCCTGAATTGTTGCAATCGACTGCTGATTGTTCTCTTTGCTTCAAATCTCTCCCTACTCCAATCCATCCTCAGCTCCATTGTCAAAATGATCTTCCTAAAGCTTTAATGTGACCATGTCTCCCCACTTTCATTCAATAAACTCCAGTGGCTCACTGTCAATTCTGGGACAAAATATAAAATTCTGTTTGGTCTTCAAATTTCTTTGTATTCTATTCCCTTTCTACTTTTGTAGTCTTCTTAAAACTTACTTCCACAATTAACACACTTACTCTGTGACCCAGTGAGATTTGTCTCCTTCCTGTTCCAACACACTCTGTTTCCAAACTATAGACATTTTCATTGCTTGTTCTCCATGCCTGTATTGTTCTTTTTCCTTATCTCTACAACTTGCTTTCCTTGGCTTCTTCTAAATCCCTGCTAAGATCCTTTCTTCTAGGAGAAGCTTTTCTTCATCCCCCTTAGTGTAAATGTCTTCTCTGTTTTATCTCCAATTTATATATAGCTAATATATAATGCCTTTTATCATATCTCCTTCATTAGACTGTTAGTTATGTGAGAATGGGACTGTTTTTTCTGCCTTCATTTTTTCCCAGCATTTTAGCAAAGTGCCTGAACTATAACATAAAACATAACATAATGTAATGTAGCATAACATAACATAACTCAGCACAACACAATGCAATGCAACACAACATAACATAATGTAATGCCAAGAAAAGGCAACTTCCCAAGTTTCAAAATACCAGGATAGCTTCTCTCCATTTTATTCGGTGACAAATTAAAAACAGAGAAAATCAAAATATAGCATAATTCAAAATACAGCATTCACCAAGTGTAATTCAATCAAGTACTACTCCACCCCTGGACATTACATTCATTTAATCAATCACAAATTCCCTCTTCTAAATACTACTCCACCCCTAGGCCATACATTCATTTAGTCAATGACATATCCCCTCTTCTCAAATGGAGATTAGTTTCCAATCATAAGTGAAGTACATTCATTTGTTCAACCACAGAGCACAAAAAAGTCAAAAGTTTCCCACCTTTGGATTACAACTGAATAGGCCATCTACTGCAGAGTTACAACAAGCTTAAGCACAGCATTTAATACTCAAAGAGGTCTTTTCTTCATCTTGACCCAAAGCAAGTTCTCAGCAATCTTTGTTCCTGGGGAGACAAAGCTTAGCAGGGCCACAAGATACCTTGCCAATGTCCTCATTAATTCATTCTCTGTCTGAAGAACAGTCCTCAGACCCCTGAAAACATTAGCAAAACCCCCTTCCAGGATTTCTGTGAACAGACAACAAGAAAATCCTTCTTCAGGATTTCTGAACCAACAGCAAGGTTTCCAG
>NW_027186372.1:17973618-17997186 GCF_028583685.1 Petaurus breviceps papuanus
TTTTTAAGGCATTCTTCTCCTCATTGCCTTTTTGAGCCTCCTTTGCCATTTGAGTCAGTCTGTTTTTTAAGGTATTATTTTCTTCAGTCAGGCTGTTGATTCTCATTTCATAATTTTCTTGCATTGTTCTCATTTCTCTTCCCAATTTTTCCTCCACTTCTCTTATCTGCTTCTTAAGGTCCTCTATGGCCTGTAACCAGCTTGTATTTTCCTTTGAAGCTTTTGGTGCAGGAGTTCTGACTTCACTGATTTCCTCCTGTTCCATGCCTTGCTCCTTCTTATCCCCAAAATAGGAGTGTAATGTTGGAATCTTCTGTCTGCTTTGTTTCCTTTGCCTGCTCATTTTGCCACTCAACGATTTGACTTTTGGCCTTTTTGCCACAGTAGGACTCTGCCACCAGACAGGGGAGTTTTTGTCCCAAACGCTGGGGTTTTCTCAGCTGCCAGAGGTATTAGATGGGTGCCCTCTCTGAGGTCTCCACACGCTCTGGCAAGCTGGACACACACCCCAGGACCTCCACCCTAGACTGCAATCCAGATCCAAGCAGGTTAAAGCAAGAGCGATTACCCCTCAGACTGGTGCTTGGTCCCCCTACACTCTGCAGGCCAGGAGCTGAAGCCGCCATGTCATGCTGGCTGGCTGTGCTGCTGTCTCAGCGGTTTCTCGCTCAGGGGGTAAAAGTCAGGCACTCCCACTTACTGGGTCCCAAAGTCCAGACTGCACTGGCCTCTCACCTTGTCCTTCGCATCTATGTATTGATAAATCTGGAAACGGCCACAGCTGCTGCTGCTCTGGAGTCCCTCTGGCCTGTGGCTGGTCAGGCCTGCCCTGGGGCTAAAGCCTCGGCATGGTGCTGGGCTGGGCTCCCAGAGCGTTGCCCTGGCCGATTCCTGCTGGCCTGCCGGGCTTTTCTCAGCGGGAGGTTAGCTTCTCTGTGTCATTTTGTGGGTTCTGCAGCTCCAAAGTTTGTTTAGAGTCCCCTTTTTACATGGATTGGGGAGGGTGGAAGCTGGAGATGTGGGAGGGTCGTGTTTGTACTCCGCCATCTTGGCTCCTCCAGCCAGAAAATAACTTTTTTTTTTAAAGAAATTAGAATTGATCAAGGGGAAGCTAATGAATTCATGAGACATCAAATCATCAAGAAATAATAAAAGTCAAAAGTTGTAAAATACAGAAGAACACGTTAAAGATCTCATCAGAAAAAAAACAGTTGATCTAGATAATGGGGAAAATAGGGTGAAGAGAGGTAATTTAGGAATTACTGAACTTCCTAAAAGCCATGATAATAAAAAAAAAAGTCCTTAGATGTCATATTTTAAAAAATTATAAAGCCACACCACCCAGATATCTTAGAATCAGAGGAGGAAGTAGAAATTAAAAAAATAATACAAAATACTGGTCACCCACTGAAAGCCATTACAAATGGAAACTCCTGGGAATATTCCAGAATACAAAGAAGATGGGATTACAACGAAGGATAACCTACCCAGCAAAATTACTATCCTCCAGAGGGGAAAAATGAATATTTAATGAAATAGAGAACATTCAAGCTTTCTTGAAGAAAAGACCAGAGCAGAATAAAAAAGTTGACATTCAAACAAAAGAATCAAGAGAAGTATATAAAAGTAAACATGAAAGTGGAATCAGGAAGGACTTCATAAGGTGAAAGTATTCACATCTCTATATATGGGAAGATCATACCTGCAACTCCTAAGAACTGTATTCTTATTAGGGCACTGAGAAAGAGTCTAAACAGACAGAAGGCATGAATGTGAGTCAGTAAAGTTGGGATGATTTCAAAAATATATGAAGGATAGGAAACAGTCATGTACTGAGAGAAGGAGAAGAGAAGGATAGGGAAAATTATCTCCTTAAAAGAGGAACAGAAGAAAGAACTTTTATAGTGGAGGGGAAAATGGGGGTAGTGATAGGTAACATTTAAACCTCACTTTCATCAGAATTGGTTCAGAGGAAAGAAAAAAAGAGTATATATGTATATGTTTGTATACACACATATACACAATACAAACATACATGCATGCATACATACATATTCACACACACATTCACTCAGTTTGGTAAAGAAATCTATCTTGCCCAATAAGGTAGTCAGAGGAGAAGGAATACATGAAAGGATGGGAGATAAAAAAGAACATAAATTAAGGGAGACAGTGGTCAGAAGCAAAATAGAGTTTTGAGAAGGGACAGGATCAAAAGAGAAAAGGATAAGCAGAAGAAAATGGGATGGAGGGAAATACAGTTAGTGACTATAACTATGAATGTGAATGGGATGAACTCAGCCATAAAATGGAAGCAAATAGCTAAATGAATTAAAAACCCAAATCTGACAATATGTTGTTTATAAGAGACGCTTGAAACAGAAACACACATCAAGTTAAAACAAAGGGAAAAGGCAGAATCAGCTATAATTCAGCTCAACTCAAAAAGGCAGTGGCAATAACCATGATCTTAGACACAGCAAATTTTTTTAAAAAGACCTAATTAAAAGAGATAATCAAGGAAACTATCTTTATTAAGTAGTAGACAATAAAGTAATATAAAAATTATAGTAAGTTTCTGCAATAAAGGCCTTCTTTCTCAAATATATGAGTAACTGTGTCAATTTTATTAAAAAATATAAAATTTGTTCCTAAATTGACAAAATATCAAAGGATATGTGTAGGTAGTTTTCAGAGGAAGAAATCAAGACTATAGCTATATAAGAATTATCTAAATCAATGTTCATTAGAAAAATAATGAGGTACCAATTTACCCTAGAAAACAGTCTGACAGAAACTAGGCATAGACAAATATTTCACATTGTGCACCCAGATATGCTCAAAATTTATATATATACACATATATATGTATACACACACACACACACACACACACACATATATATATTAGACAAAAGGGTGATAACAAAAGCAAATTACTAGAACATGAAAAAATAACCCATCAGATCTAATTATGTGGAAGAGTTAATGACCAAGGAAGAGATAGAAGGTTAGTTAACTTAGATTACATTTTTTTGCACAAACAAAACCATTGCATACATAATTAGAAGAAAAGCAAAAAACTGGGGGAAATTGCAACAAGCTTCTCTGATAAAGACTTCATTTCTCAAATATATGAGTATAAAATTTACCTAAATTTATAAAAATAAAAACCATTCCTCAATTGATATATGTCAAATGAGATAAACAGTTTTAGAAAAAGCAATCAATGCTAGCAAAAACCATATTACAAATGCTCTAAATCACAAATAATTAGAAAAATGAAAAATAAAACAACTCTGAGGCACTATGTTAAAACCATAAGAAGGGCTAAAATGACAGAAAAGGAAAATGACAAGTCATGGAGGGGATGTAAGAAAATATATAAAGTAATGCACTGTTGGTGGAACTATAAACTTATTCAACTCGTCAATTTGGACAAAAATTTGGAACTATGGCTAAAAGGCTCTAAAACTGTACATACTCTTTGACCCAGAACACTACCCTAAGTAGATTAAAGTAAAGGAAGAGTAGGCATATGTATGAAAAACATTTATATCAGCTTTTTTTGTGGTGGCAGTGTTAAAATCAAGGGTATAGTCATCATTCAGGTACTGACTTAATAAGCTATGATATATGAATGCATTGGTATACCTATTGTGTTGTGAAAAATGATGAAAAACCAAGGAAGACTTATTTTAACTGATACAAAGTGAACCGAACAGAAACAAGAGAAAAAACTACACAATAATATCAATATTGCAGAGATATTCAACTGTGAAAGATTTAATAACTCTAGTCAATGCTCAATTTAATAACTCTAGTCAATAACTCCTCTAGTCAATTTAATAACTCTAGTCAATAACTCCAAAGGACTCATGATGTAAAATGCTATCCACCTCCAAAGGTAGACCTAATGAACTCTGAGTACAGATTGAGGAATATGTCTTCCTTTATTTTTCTTGATTTTTTTTTCAGAGCATGGTTAAAGTTGAAATATGTTTTGCAGGACTTCATATTATAATGGTATCATATTTCTTGCCTTCTCAATGAGTGGGCTAGGGATTGAAGGGAGAGAAATGATGTAGAACCAAAGATAAAAATAAAATTTAAAAAAATAAAAGAAAATATTTGTGGTGCTTGGACAATTTTCTCCGAAGTTTCCAAGCACTTAGCATTTCTTATTTCTTGTACCTGAACCATACTTTTAAATATATATTTTCTTACTTCATTTATGCCCAGCATTGTATTGAACTCACTACATATTTTTAAAAAATCTATTGCTTTAGTTTGAAGAATTTTTATCAGTTTTTTTCATAGAATTTCTCTTCCTTTTCTTTCTCTGTAATAGATACTGGGCATATATGCTACAATTATTTTCATTTTGGTCATTTTGTAAATGCTTTCCACGAACACTTCTATAAGAGGTAATCAAGTATCCCATTAAACGATGTTTCTTGTTGCCTCTGGATATACAATAAAACCAACTCGACCATCTCCTTTATTTGCCTCAACCTATGAGCCATTCTATTTAGCTGCAACGTGCATTTAATCTTATTGTTTCATTTGCAGTGAAAATGTCAAGATTGATATGCCTCCTCCAGTGGAATGTCCCCTTTGGGTTTCTGGACAAGGCTCTCATGTTTAGAATGCCAACAGTTGTTAAAGTTTATAGGCAGTCTAAAAATTGCATGATATTTTAGCAGCCTCTGCTCCCTTTTCAACCATTCTTCTATTTTCATTAAAGAACAGACTAGAACTTCACAGGACAGAGGGCTATTTCTGATTTTATTTATTTCATAGAGTATAATGGTGAAAGAACCCATGAACAATTGCCAAGCTTTATTTAACTCCTGGTGAGTCTTTCTGTGTTCAGCACACACAAAGGCAGGTCCTTAGAAAAAGATATACTTTGTTGCCAGAAATATAAAAAAAAAATCTTTCCATTTTGTAAAAATGATAATTTTTGAATACCACTGGCCAAGTCCATAAAAATCCATATTTCTCTCCTCCCCAATGATATAATTTTGAGATTCTATAATATAGGTTTGTGTAGTAGTTTTATCTAGAGCTAAAAATAGATCTGGGATTTTTATGACCATGTCTTTTTGGTTCTTGTAAATAAGAGGGAGTCCTAATCAGACATAGTCTGCTTGGCAATCGCATATTGTTAAGTACAATAGACTGATTCTTCAGAAAGGTATAATCCTATAGTGGAAAGGTTAGACTCACAGATGGGAAAGACATAGATTTATATCCCATTTGTATCACTTATCTGAGAAAAAAAAAAAAACTTGGCCAAACTCCATGCCTTCCCTGAATCAGTTTCCTTATCTGAAAGAAGGTAGATTAAAATATTTCTGTTGAAGATTTATGAGATAATACCTGTAAATTGCTTTGTAACTTTATAGTGCTATTTGAATGTGAGATAAATAAATCTTCTTTTAGATAAGTAGGGGGCCACTAGAAAATCAGTTCATAGAACATGTTTGTCATGACCACACATGTATAATTGATAGTATGTTGCTTGTCTTCTCAATGGATTGGGGAAGGGTTGGATGGAGGAAGAGAATTTAGAACTCATTTTTTTTAATACAGTATTTATTTGTCTTCCTTCTGTCAAACCCTGAGCCCATGGCTTTCCCCAGGGCTACTTGGTAAGATGGAGGTGGAGGCACACACAGGCTGGAAGAGACATGGAAGAACCAGGAGGAGAAGGAGGAACATTCAGAAATGTAGGGGGATCGAAATGGCTCCATCACATGGCAAAGAGGATGAGGAAGGCCACCATCAGGCAAAAGAGCCCCATGGCCTCAGACAGGGCAAAGCTCAAGATGGCGTAGGAAAAAAGCTGTTGCTTCAGGAAGGGGTTCCTGGCATAACCGATGATGAGACTTCCAAACACAGTCCCAATCCCAGCTCCAGAGCTGGCCACTTCCACAGTGGCAGCCCCAGCTCCAATAAACTTGGCTGCTGTGTCAATGTCCCTTGAGATGGCACCACTTTGGAATCCACATCTGGGGACAAGAGAGGTCAAGGGACTTGATGGCGCGAAAATGCTGAGGTTTTCATCTGTCCAAACCTCTGGCCATTTTAGCACCACTGCAGACAGCAGTCTACTCAGCAGGGGTAGAGATGAACTTGGTGCAGGCATACTTTCTTAGGGGGTGAGGGGCAAAGCTGAAGAGCTGCTAGCAGAGCAGAGGAGACAGAGAGGGGGAGGCTAGAACTCAATTTTTTTAAGTTTTTAAATAAAGTATATTAAAAAAAAGAAAGATTGCAAAAGATAAGCAGCACTTAGCCCCTGAGTATTGGGTTTCTTGAAGCCCCTACCTGGTGGCACAAGGATGATTCCTGGCAATTTACCAGGGATGTCAGGGGTACTTCACTCCTTAAGATTCTTGTACCCCTTATTTTCAGGTTTTGCAAAGTCAAACCCAAAGAACTCATGAATGAAAGATAACCTTGCCACTTTCCTGAAGCCTGGGAGGTGATTAATTGAAAATGAAGTAAGGTACATGGAATTTGGGGCATGCACAAATCATCAAAAGGTTTTTCCTGTCCATAGTGATTTGTAATATGATTTTGGATTTAGCAGTGGAGTAGACATTTTCAGAATTTTTTTTCTTATTTTGTTCCATGAGACTGAGGGCACTAGGGAGCACCATTTTGAGAAGAAAAAAAAAGTTTTTAAAAAGTAGAGATATCCTATTTTTTGTGAAAATAAGAGAATTGTCTTATGCACTGAAAAAATAATAAATTTATTTAAGATAAATCAAAAAAAAAATCAGTTCCTAGAACTAGTATTATATAGACCTCACAGGCCGCCTAATCCAACCTGTTCATTTTACAGATGAGCAAACTAAGCCCATCAATGTTAAAAGATTTGTTCAAGATAATATAGGGAGTAAGCTTCAAAGGAAGGATTTAACCCAGGTCCTTGGACTTCAGAGCTAATACTATTTCCATCTGTCCTTACTCCTGGCAATTGTGCCCATCTCCTTCTCCCTGCCATCCCAACTGGAAATTTAGACTCTACTCCTACAAGATCAACCTTTGCCTTAACTAGCCCAATTCTCTAATACACCCCCTGTAAATCTCATCCAAGTACCCACACTCCTTTCCAGCAACCCTTAATGTGTTGTCTTCTCATATTTTAATGTAAACAGAGACTACATTGTTTGCATTTGTTTGGTAGGAGGCACATGATAAGTGCCTAACATATTAGTTATTTATCTATTCACAAAACTCTTAGCTAACAATGTAAAATAAAAGATGTGATTTCTCTCCTCTAGGAGGCTTATAGTCTGGACAATCCATATTATAAGTGCAAAGAGCTCTGTACCTGAAATCTCTAGACTTGAATCTTATACTTCTTCACTACATACCCTTGGCAACTCACTAAGCTTCATTTTTGACTAGCTCTAATTCTTCCCTTTTGAATAGTTCATAATGGATAGAGGGCTGGGCCTGAAGTCAGGAAGACTCATCTTCCTGAGTTCAAATCTGGCCTGAGACCATTGTTAGTTGTGTGACCCTGGGCAAATCACTTAATGTTATTTGTCTAGTTCCTCATCTGTAAAATGTGCTGGAGAATGGCAAACCACTTAAGTGTGTCAAGAAAGCCCTGAATGGGGTAGGAGACAGTTACACTACTGAAATGACTGAACAACAATTCTTCCCTTAAGGAAAGCACTTAACTGAAAAAAAAAGAGAGATAAAAACAATACAAGATATTTCATGTCATAGATTTTTTGGATAAAGATATATAAGTTTTGTTCACATATAAATCCTCCCTCTGTTTGGTTGACTCAATGTAGGCATTCTTATCTAATAAAATATCAGGATTAAGTAGAGTGGAATGAAATGATAGATTAATCTGTCCATTGTATCTTACTATTATTGATAAAATGGTCAATAGCATCAAAAATGGCAGTGAAATCAAAGAAGATGAGGACTTAGAGACATTTGGGGATTTTGCAATATAAAGATCTTTGGTAACTTAGATGAAAATGGTTTCAGTCAAGTGGTAGCCTCAGAAGCCAGATTTCCAAGAACTGGTAAGTGAGAAAGTAGAGGCAATGGATATAAAGGAAGAAATATGGGGCAGCATAATGTGTCAGCTAGATGGCACAGTGGACAGAGTGCTTGGTCTGTAGCTCAATACAGCCTTTCAGGTACTTAATTACCGTGTGACCCCGGCAGGCCATTTAACCGTGTTTGCCTCAGTTTCCACATAGTTAAAATGAGGTGCAGAAGGAAATGGGAAGCCACTCCAGTGTCTTTGTAAAGAAAACCCCCAATTAGGTCACAAAGAGTCGGACTGACTAAAAGATGACTGCACAACAACAAGATGTGTATGGCCATCAGGGTCAAGTGAAGGTTTGTTTTTCTTTTTTTTAAGGGATGTGATATACCAGTTTTGTAAAAAATTATTATAAAAATAGGTGAACAGGATTATGATTTAACCAATGTCATACAGATATAGGGTGCTTGATAAAGAGTTTGCTTAATCTAAATCTTATATTCTTTCTCCTGAGGGTGAGAGTAAAATGATAGGATGAGAATGATAAATATCTTATAGTAAGTGAAGGGATGTCACCTAGAAGAGGGATTAGACTGGTTTCATTTAGCCACAGAGTAGTCCTAAAACAATGGGTGGAAGATACAAAGAACCATATTTATTCTTGAGGTAAGGAAAAGTTTCCTTAACTCTTTAGATTTATCACAAAGAAGAATGAACTGTCATGAATTCCCTTTCACTCAAACTCCTTTTGTGTAGGGATTGTCCTTACCTCTACCTCCTGCCTTTCTCTGCTACAGTCAAAATGCACCTCAAATTCTAACTTCTTCAGGAGGGAGGCCTCTCTTATCCCTATACTGTTGCTAATGCCTTTCCACTGAGAATTCCTATCACTTACACTGTATAAATCTTACTTGTATCTTTGTGTGTGTGTGTGTGTATGTGCGTGTGTGTGCACATGTTGTATCTCCATTAGAATATGTCCCTTGCATGACAGGGCACATAAATCTCTTGAATGAGTCCTGTGAGTGATCATTTGCTAATGAATCTCCAGAATTTAGAGCAATGCTTAACATCTAGTAAGTGTTTAATAAATCAATATGGATTGATGATTTTTCTTTTTTCAGCATCTAGAATTGTGTCTGGTTCCGAGTAGGAATCACATGATTGATACATTGGGTGACCACTTCTTAGCAGTACTGTATATGGGATTGTTGTTTAGGTATGGGTTTATTAGACATTCTCTGATTTTCCTTTGAGATTTTATAATAAGTTCTATACCATGATTAGGCAGGGATAAAGAAAACAGGAGAGAGGTTTGTAAAGATATATAAAAGAAAAACAATTCTAGTTGCAAAATATCCATTTTGCCATTGAGGGAGGGGTGGAAGGTGGTGCCAGGTCTAAAACTAGAGGAGGGGATGAAGGGACAAGCAACATAGACCACATAGGGTCACAGGAGCAGTTGTCCCAAGAGAGGGGGTACTCTAGAATTTGATCCTGGGAGGGTTGAGGGGAAAGAGTCTTAAGAAAGGGGTACTGAGATGAATCTTGGGGAGAGAAAGTGCTAACAATCTGCAAGTCATTAGTGTGAACTTGTCAAGGACCATGAAGAAAGACTCAAATGTGGGAATGGCTCCTCCCAAGGAAGAACATTTCTCCTATGTGGATATTCTATGATTAAGCAGCACCAGCCCCTTTATTGTTGTGTTTTGGGATATGCTCAGAGTTGTGCTGAAGTCAGATGTTAAATTTTCAGTGTAAATATTTGTTCTTCAGAAATTGGGAAGGTTATAAATCAGGGCTTAATTTATTTTATTGATTGACTAGACACAAGTAAATGATAGAGAAAACGTTAATAATGCAATTAAACCTAAAAGTATGTCTTTTTAAAAGTATGTTCCATTCTGTTTTATTTTTTTTTGAAGAGCTATGTGCTAAATATTTACCAGTACTGCCCCATTTATACTTACTTGCAATTCCATTTTTGCCCTTTATTTAAGTGCAAAGAAGGCAACAGAAACTCTGTCCTATGCTAAAAAGGAGACCTTATTTTACCTTAGGAAAGTCTTGTTAACCTTCTGAAGGCAGATTTGTAAGAGCTTAGAGATTTTCTCCTAAACCCTTATGATAACATAAATAATGCAACTAAAATAATGAATAATTTGACAAAATCTAGTTGACTATGTAATATACAAATATATTTTGGTAAACTTTATTTATATATTTGGTTACCAGATGAGTCTAACTTAAATTTTGCTGCCTATTTTAGGTTTACACGAGCAAGTAAATATTTATCTACATATTTATATGTTGTTGTTTGTTTTGAATTTTTTGTTGTTTTATTTTGTTTTGTTGCATTTAATGGTCTGTGGTTATCTGAAGACCTTGGAAAATGACACATTATAAAAAAAAATTCTTATGAAGTATAAGTAATTTCAGATAGTTGTTCTTTCTTTCTAAAATAAGCCTTTTCTTAATATTGAGGATTGCAGGGGAGAATTGGGAAAGTGGACTTTATTTCAGATCATCCAAATGAATTTGACAAAATTTAATCAAGCATCTGTTGAAATACAAGGCATTAAAAGCAGAGGTAGTGGCTCAGTGGAGTGAGTACCAGAGCAGGAGTCAGGAAGACCTGAGGACAAATTTGGCCTCCGACACTTAGTAACATTGTAACTTTGGACAAGGCACTTAACAACTCTGTGTGTCTTCATTTCCTCACATAAAAAATGGGGAATAATAATAGCACCTACATGACAACATTATTGTGTGGATAAAATAAATTAATATTAGTTAAAAGTACTTCATGCATTTTTCATACATGTTCCACACATGGAACATAGGAGATTCAATATAAACAGTTTTCCCCCTCTCTTCTCCTATTATAAGAAATATTTTTAAATCTTAGCCATCACTTCATGAATTTTTTTGCTCTATCATAATATATTTTTATAATCTTTTACCCTTTTCAAATGACTTCCATATCGATTATTTAACTTAATTCTTATAATCAACTTGGGTTAAGGGATGGGAATATATTATCTTCATTTTGCAAATGAGGCAACTGTATCTGAAATATGAATTATAAATTCATAAATATAGGGCTTAAAGGTACCTAAGGGATCATTTAGTCCTACCCCATAATTTTGCAGATGAAGAAACTGAGGCCCAGAGAAGTTAAGTAACTTATGACTAAAGTCATACTAAAAAAAAGTAACAGAGCTGGAATTCAAAACTAGGTCTCCTGACTCGAAATTCAGGATTCTAAAGTATTATGAAATAAGAGTATTACATTAAGAACTGAAATAGGGTGTAGCCAAGATGGCAGAGAAAAAGCAGGAAGTTACCTGAGCTTTCTTCCATTTTCCTCAGAAACATTAAATCAGGACTGTTAATGGATTCTGGAGTGACAGAACCTACAAAAAGACAGAGTAAAACAAGTTTCCAGTTTAAGATAATTTAGAAGGATTCGGGAAATGTCTAACTTGGGTAAAAGGAGAGTGTAGCCCAGAACAGAGAGGAAAGCCAGCAGGAGGCTTTTGGCCACAGCACAGATCAACAACAAAGGCCCCTCGGTCCTGACTCAGCAGGGTAGAAGCACAATCCACTCGCTGTCAGGTCTCCATCCCAGGAAGCAAACTGCTAATTCTGACATAACAGGCATGACTAGGCCAGGCCATCTGAGCTCAGTGGGCAAGCCACCAGCACCTGAGGCCCTAGGTCAGAAATCCAGAGACCAGGCAACTTTGCAAGAAGCTTGAGACAGCGTTCCCTGTACCCTAGCAGTAGAGACCAGTTTTAAAGTGAAAAAATAGACTAAAAATTTAGCAACAAAACATAATACAAACAAACAAACAAAACAGAAAAGGCTGGTCACAGAAAGTTACTATTACAACAGGGAAGATCAAAATACAAACTCAGAGGAGAACAATGTCAAAATGCCTACATGCTAAGCCTTGAAGAGGAATATAAATTGGTCTCAAGCCTAAAAAACCTTCTTGGAAGATCTTTAAAAGGATTTAAAAAATCAAATAAGAAACATAGAAGAAAATTTGGGAAAGAAATGCGAGTTATACAAGAAAAAGTCAACAGCATGGAAAAGGAAGGACAAAAATTGACTGAAGAAAACAATTCCTTAAAAATCACAACTGGCCAAATTTGAAAAAAAAATCCACTGAATAAAACCTAAAAGGTAGAATTGGGCAAGTAGAGGCTAATAACTCTATGAGACATCAAGAATCAGTAAAACCAAGTAAAAAAGGAATTTTAAAAAATAGACCAAAATATAAAATACCTCACTGGAAAAATAACTGACCTGGAAAATAAATATAAGAGAAAGAATGTAAGAATCATTGACCTACTTGAAATCCATATTCAAAAAAAGATCCTGGATAGCATCATTCAAGAAATTTTTAAGAAAAACTGCCCTGATATCTTAGAACCAAAGGGTAAAATAGTGAAAAAATCCAGCAATGATATCCTGAATGATATCCCAAAATGAAAATTCCCAGGAATATTGTAGCCAAATTCCAAAATTATCAGGTCATGGAGAAAATACTGCAAGTAGCCAGAAAGAAACAATATGAATATCAAGGAACTACAGTGAAGATTATACAGGATTAACAGCTTCTATTATTAAAGGATTGAAGGGCCCTGGATGTGATATTCCAGAAGGCAAAGAATCTTGGATTATAAACAAGAATCAATAATCCAGCAAAATTGAACATAATCTTACAGGGGAAAAAGATGGACATTCAATGAAATAGGGGCTTTCAAACTTCCCTATTTTAACGACCAGAGCTGAACAGAAAATTTGATCTTCAAATAAAAATTCAAGATAAACATAAACATGTATGTTATTTTAAAATGTTAAACTATTTAAATCTCCACATAGGAAGATATTTATAACTATTGAAAACAATATCTTAATTCGGACAGTTAGAAGGAATATACATTGGCAGAGCATGTGAGTATAAGTTGACTTTTATGTGTTGGTGTTAAAGAAAAATTAAGGGGCAGAAAAAGGATTGTACTAGGAAAAGAGGAAAGGAAGAGATAGAATAGGGTATATTACATCACAAAAGACCTATGAGAATAGAAGCAAAGGAGGGAGGGGGTGAGTATTGCTTGAACTTTACTCTTCTGGGATTTGGATCAAAGAGGGAATAGCATACACATTGAGTAGGGTAAAGAAATTAATCTGACCCTATAGGGTACTAGGAGGGATAAGGGGAAAGAAAAGGGAAATGGGTGACTTGATAGAAGGGAGGGCAGAAAAATGGCCATGTATTAGGGCATAAAAGTTCTCACAATCCAATGCAGAAAAATAGAAACACTAAGTGCACCATTTTCTGATCATGATGCAATAAAAATTACATGTTATAAAGGGCTATGGAAAGAGACATTAAAAATTAATTGGGAATTAAATAATGGAATCTTAAGGAATTAGTGGGTCTGTTATTCAGCATTATACTAGAAGTATTACCTTTAGCAATAAGAGAAGAAAAACAATTAAAGGAATTAGATTAAGCTACAAAGAAGAAAAACTAGCACTCTTTGCAGATGATTTGATGGTATACTTAGAGAATCATAAAGAATCAACTAAAAAATTACTTGAAATAATTAACAACTTTAGCTAAGCTTTAAGACATAAAATAAGTCCATATAAATCATTGGCATTCCTATATATTACTAACAATGCCCAGAAATAAGAGATAAAAAAAGAAATTCTATTCAAAATAACTGCAGACAACATAAAATATTGGGAAATCTACTTGCTAAGACAAATCCAGTAACTATATGAACACAGTTACAAAATATTTTTTCACATAAATGAAGTCAGATCTAAATAACTGGAAATATATTACTTGCTTATGGGTAGACTGAGCTAATAGAATAAAAATGACAATTATACCTAAATTAATTAATTTATTTAGTACTATATCAATCAAACTGTCAAAAATATATTTTCTCAAGCTTTGAAAAATAGTAACAAAATTCATCTGGGAGAACAAAACTCCAAAATATCAAGAGAAATAATGAAAAGTATTGCAAGGGAAGGTGACCTCACTGTACCAAATCTAAAACTGTATTATAAAGCAGCAATCATCAAAACTGCTTGGTACTGGCTAAGAAAAAGTATAGTGGATCAGTGGAGAAGGTTAGATACAAAAAACACAGTAGTCGATGACTATAATAATCTATTTAGGGTTTGATAAACCCACTTCAGTTTCTGGGGTAAGAACTCATTATTTGATGAAAATTGTTGGGAAAGTTGGAAAAGAGTTTAGCAGAAACTTTACATAGGCCAACATCTTATACCCTATACCAAGATAAGGTCAAAATGGGTACATCATTTAGATACAAAGATGAAACTATAAGCAAAATAGGAGAGCAAAGAATAATTTATCTGTCAGATCTATGGAAAATGGAAAAATTAATGACCAAACAAGAAATAGAGAATATTATGAAATACAAAATGGATAATTTTAATTACATTAAATTAAAAGTTTTTTCACAACACATGATTAATGTGAAAATATGTTTAATATGAATGTATATATATAGATCCTATAGACTGCACACTGTCTTGGGGAAGAGGGGGAAAGAGAGAGGTAAAGAAAATTTAAAACTCAAAAGTTTGTGGAATTGAATGTTGAAAACTAAGAATTAATTAATTAATTAAAAAGAGTTGCACAAACAAAGCCAATACGACCCAGATTAGAAAGGAAGCAGAAAGCTGGGAAACAATTTTTAATGCAATTTTAAAATTTTAAAACAATTTTTAATTTTTGACTCTAATAAAGGCCTCATTTCTAAAATATATAGAGAACTGAGTCAAATTTACAGGAATACAACTCATTCCCCAATTGATAAATGGTTAAAGGTTATGAACAAGCAGTTTCTATGTGAAGAAATTAAAGCTACCTATAGTTACATGAAGAAAATGCTCTAAATCACTATTGATTAGAGAAACATAAATTAAAACAATCTGAAACACCACATAACACCTACGAGATTGGTTAATATGACAAAACAGGAAAATGATACATGTTGGAGAAGATGTGGGAAAGTTGGAACACTAATGCATTGGTGGAGTTGTGAAGTGATCCAACCATTATGGAGAACAATTTGGAACTCTGCACAGAGGGCTATAAAATGTGCATACCCTTTGACCCAGCAATGCCTCTTCTAGGTATGCATTCCAAAAAGATCATAAAAATTGGCAAAGGGCTCACATGTACAAAAATATTTATAGCAGCTCTTTTTGTAGTGGCCGAGAATTGAAAATTGAGGTGATACCTATCAATTGGAGAATGACTGAGCAAGTTGCAGTGTATGAATATGATGGAATACTATTGTTCCATAAGAAATGATGAACAGGGGGAATTCAGAAAAAACCTGGAAAGACTTACATGAACTGATGCCAAGTAAAGTGAGCAGAATGAAAACACTGGACACAGTAACAGAAACATTGTCTGAGGACCAACTTTGAGAGACTTTATTCTTCTCAGCAATACAAGCATGTAAGACCATTCCAAAAGACTCATGATAGAAAATGTTATCCACATCCAGAGAAAGAACTATGGACTCTGAATGCAAATTGGAGCATACTATTTTTTCCTTTTTTGTTTCTCATTTTTTGTAGTTTTTACCTCATGTTCTAATTCTTCCTCACAAAATGACTAATGTGGAAATATGTATAATATGACTGTACATGTATAATCAATATCAAAGTGCATGCCCTCTTAATGAAGGAAAGAGGGGGAAAATTTAGAACTCATAATCTTATAGAAGTGAATGCTGAAAACTATAAATAAATAAATAGATAAAAAATTAAAAATGTAAAAAGGAAAAAATGCAAAAACAAAAAATGAAATACGAAAAGAGGGATCAATGAAAATTTAATAATATTTTATTCATGCAAAATTGATAAGAAAGATTTATATTGGTTGTAGTGAGAAATATATAAAATATATAAATAATAAAAATACTTCACAAGTAAAAAAAAAGTGGAATGAGTGAGATATACAACACATCATAGAAACAATCAATAATTCATCAAATAGGACAATAATGAGACAACATACAAAATTTTTTGGGATGCAGCCAAAGCAATTTTTATGGGAAATTATAAGTCTCTAAATTCTCACATTAATAAAATAGAGAAAGAGGAGATCAATGAATTGGGCAGGCAACTAAAAAAGTTAGAAAAAGAGAAAAATGGAAAGTCCTCAAGTAAACACCAAATTCAAAATCCTGACAATCAAAGGAAAGATTAATAAAATAGAAAGTAATAAAACCATAGAACTAATAAATAAAACGAGAAGATGGCCTTATGGGGGAAAACAATAAAATAAATAAACTTTAATTTAATTTAAGAAAAAAATATGAAGAAGAAAATAAAATTCCCAGTATTAAAAATAAAGCTTGAATTCAACAAAAATGAGGAGTAAATGAAAGCAATAATTAGGAGATATGTTTCCCAACCAATAAATCTAACAATCTAAGTGAAATGGATGAATATTTACAAAAAAATTCCCTAGAGCAACAGAAGTGGAATAAAATACTCAAGTATACCCCTGTCAGGAAAAGAAATTGAACAAGTCATTGATGTACTCCCTAAGAAAAAGTCTCAAGGGCTAGATGAATATGCAAGTGAATTTTACTAAACATATAAGGAACAATTAATTCCAGTACTTTGTAGACTATTTGGAAAAATAGGTGGAGTCCTACCAAATTCCTTTTATGCCACAAATATGGCACTGATACTTAAACCAGGAAAAGCCAAAGCAGAAAAAGAAAATTATAGACCAAAATTTCCCTAATGAATATGGATGCAAATTTTTTTAATATTAGCAAAGAACTTACAACAATTTATCAACAGAATAATACAGTATAAGGAGCTTGAATTTAAACCAGGAATACAGGATTGATTTGATTTTACAAAAACTTTTAGCATAAATGACAACATCAATAACAAAACTAACAGAAATCATATTATTATCTAAATACATGCAGAAAAAATTTTATGAAATGCAGTACAAATTCCTATTAAAAACACTAGAAAGTATAGGAATAAGGAGAATGTTCCTTAAAATGATAATATCAAAGGGATTAATGAAAGAAAGGGAAGGGAGGTGAGCTAGCCATACTGCATCTAAAACTATATTATAAAGCAGCAATCATCAAAACTATTTGGTACTGGCTAAGAAATAGCATTGTGGATCGGTAGAAGGGATAAGGGATATGACAGTAGTAAATGACTATAGTAATTTATTATTTGACAGTCTCACAGACTGCAGTTTATGGAATAAGAGCTCACCATCTGACATTACCTGCTGGGAAAATTAGAAAATGTTATGGGAGGAATCGGCAGAGATCAAAACCTCACACCATGCACTAAGATAAAGTCAAAATGGGTAGATGATTTTGATGTAGAGGGTGATATCAAATTAGGAGTGCAATAAATAGTTTACCTGTCAGATCTATTGATAATGGAAGAATTTATGACCAAATAAGAGATAGAGAACATTATGAAATGCAAAATGGATAATTTTGATCATATTGAATAGAAAAGTTTTTGCACAAAAAAAAAACAATTCAAACAAGATTAAAAGGAAAACAGAAAGATGGGAATCAACTTTTACAGTTGGTGTTTTGGATAAATGTTTCATTTCTAAAATTAAAGCTTCCTATAGGAATGTAAAAAAATGCTCTAAATCACTATTGATTTGAGGAATGCTCATTAAAATAAATTTAAGGTACCATGTCACTCCTATCAGATTGGTCAATATGACAGAAAAGGGAAATAATTGCTGTTGGAAATTTGGAACACTGATGCATTGTTGGTGGAGTTTTGACTTGATCCAACCATTCTGGAGAACAATTTGGAACTATGTCCAAAGGGAAATCAAATACCCTTTGATCCAGCAATACCACTACTAGGTTTTTATCCCAACAAGATCATAAAAATGGAGAAGCACCCACATGTACAAAAATATTTATATCAATTTTTATGGAGGTGTCCAAGAATTGTAAACTGAGGTGATAACCATCAATTGGGGAATGGCCAAACAAGCTGTAGTAAATGAATGGAATGGAAAACTATTTTGCTATAGGAATTAATGAGCTGGTAGATTTCAGAAAACCCTGGAAAGACTTACATGAACTGATGCTGAGTGAAGTGAGCAGAACCAGGAGAAAATAGTAACCAGTAAGAGCAAAATTGTGCAATGACCAACTCTAATAGACAGCTCTTCTTAGCAACACAATTACCCAAGACAATTTCAAAAGACTCATAATGTAGAATGCTATCCACATCCAGAGAAAGAACTATGGTATCTGATAGCAGATTGAAGCATACTATTTTCACTTTTTGTTCTTTCTTCTCATTCTTCCCTTTTGTTCTGATTCTTCTTTCACAACTTAATGTAGACATATATTTAACATGATTATACATGTCTAACTTATATCAGATTATTTGTTGTCTTCATGAGTGAAAGGAAAGGTAGAGAGGGATAAAATTTGGAACTCAACAATCTTCTAAAAATGAATTTTAAAATCTATTTTATATGTAATCGGAAAAAAAATTACTAAGTGGAAAAATAAAATGATTTTGTTGTCACAAAAAATGACCTTAAAAAAGCATGAAGCACAATAATCCTCCTTCCTGCCTCTTTCCAATACAGTAATCCTCCCCTTCTCTACCCAACACACATAGGCTTGATTATTGAGTCTGCTACTTAAATTTTGATCTTCCAGTGTTAATCAAATTTAGTGATTTATCTGGTTGATGTGTAATCTTAGTAACATATTAATCCTTCTTCTAGTGCATAATTAAATCACTCCCCAGTGCTAGCCCATCCAATGTGATTCTCAATCATATCTTTAAATATGTCTTCTATAGAAAATCTACCCTATTTTCTGGAGGTCTGCTTTTGATCTTCCAAACACATTAAAGAAGTACACAGAGCACTAGGGCTACCCATTACTCTTTTTCTAAATAAATAATAAGGCTAAATTCTCTCTCTCTCTTTTTTTGCTTTTTGGAGGGGCAATTGGGGTTAAGTGACTTGCCCAGGGTCACATGGCTAGTTTTTGTGTTGTGTCTGAGGCCAGATTTGAACTCAGGTACTCCTGACTCCAGGGACGGTGCTCTATTCACTGCACCACCTAGCTGCCCCTAAATTCTCTCCAATCCACATATCCTTGAGGATATCTTTAATATTGACTATGTAAATATCATTTATTAATGTGTTATAGTGTCTTACATTACATGTGACAATAATTGTGTGATCTTAGAAAAATTATTCAACTTGAGCTTCAATTTCCTTATCTGTCAATTGAAGATAATAATTTTTGTCATTTGTAAGTCATATGGTGGTTAAGATGATCAAATGAGATAATGCCATGAAGGTGATATGTAAATTTTAAAAGTGCTACAACAAGGTTAGCTACCATCATTCCCAAAGACCATTTTATTCTCTTCAGAGATGATTGTTCTGAGAACTTGAGAAGCCATAATTCCAGTCATAGAGCAGGATAAGGAAAACAGTGTGGTTAGAGAGCCATGCATCTTTAGGACAGCAGGTAACTTAGAAATATTGAAAATAATATGCATTCCCCAAATGTGATCCAGCTGGATCAATTCTGTGAGTAAGTTCTGGGTGAGATTATTGTCCATTTTCAGTGACTGTCCAAATTATATATGTATATTAACTATTTCAATGGGCTGCCTCAACAGCTGCATGTCATAATCTGGATAATATGAATTTTCATTTACTTTGTGTATGTTTTCTAGTGTGGATGTTTAAACTAATCTTTTTTGAATTATTATTAATTTAACTGAATTGGAATGCTTGGATTTTTATTTCTCAAAAAAAAAGAATTAGTTAAGAGATTCAATTTCATCTAAATAGGGTCATTTTGATAATTTCACCATCACCATGGTATCCATCTTTTTTTAATATGATGTAGGTTTAGATTATTCCATAGTACTGAGTATTGCCTTAGGTCATTGCATCATAACTATTCTCCAATTATACCCAATAAGTCATTGACCTGTGAATTCCCTTTGACTCAGTGATGTCACCACTAGAAATATGCTGAAAGAGGTCAAAAATTGGGAAAGAACCCATAGGTCAAAACATATTTACATGAACACCTTTTTATGTAACATAGAATTGGAAACAAAATGGGTGCCCATCATTTGGAGAATAGCTGAACAAGTTATTATATTCACTGATTGCCAGTTGAAGTGAATATAACCAAGAGAATAATTTACACAGACTATAATAATGCAAAAGAAAATGACTTTAAAAGTCTTCAGAGTTCTCACCAATCCTATAATTAATCATAACTTTAGAACACTTATGTAAAGCATTGACCCCAACTTGTAGTCAAACAAGTGATGAATTGGAGGTATAGAATGAAATGTGCTTATTTATACATAACAAATATTGTAATTTGTTTGGTTTGACCATATTTCAGGTTTTTAGTTGAATTTTATTTTAAAATGTTATCATTTTTTTTTTTAAATTTTGAGTTCCAAATTCTCCTGCTCCCTCAAGTCCTTCCCCCCTTCACTCAGAAGGGAAGTAAGGTGATATCAGTTATACAAGCAAGGTTATGCAAAATATATTTCCATATTAGCCATGTTACAAAAAAAGCAAGAATATATGTATATATGTTATACATAACACATGGATATGTGTGCATATATCCATACATATATGTATGCATATACACACACACTTCAATTTGCATTCAGAGTTTACCAGTTCTCTCTATGGAGATGGGTAATATATTTCATCATGACAATTTTGGAATTGTCTTTGACCATGGTATTTATCAGTAGCAGAATCTCTCATAGCTCATCTTCATTACAATATTGTTATTACTATGTATGATGATCTGTTTCTGCTCACTTCACTCAGCATTTTTTCATATCAGTCTAGTAAGGTTTTTTTAAAACTATCCTCATCCTCATATCTTATAGCACAATAATATTCCATTACACTCATATGCCACAATTTGTTCAGCCATTCTCCAACTGAAGAGCATCTCATCAATGTCCTATTCTTTAACAACACAAAATGAGTTGTTATCAATATTTTTGTACATTTTGGTCCTTTTTTCCTTTTCCTTTGATCTTTTTGGAATATAAACCTGGTAACAGTATTGATGGGTAAAAGGATATAAACAATTTTATAGTAATTTAAGCATAGTTCCAAATTGTTCTACAGAATATTTGGACCAGTTCACTCCACCAACAATGCATTAGTGTGTGATTTTCATGCCTCATATTAAAAATTTCTCAATTTAGCCAATCAGATAGGTTCAAGGTGATAACTCAGAGTTGGTTGTTTTTTTCTCATAGTACTATAAATAGTTTTGATTTCTTGTTCACATCCTTTGAACATTTATCAATTTGGGAATGATTGCTCATTTTTACATGAGGTAATCAATTCTCTATATTGTGGGTATATTAAGACCATTATCAGAGAAACATACTATAAAGTAGTTTGATAGTACTTCATTGTCTATGGTACTTTTTATCAAAGTATAGTTCCCTTGACTATCTTTTAACTGAATCTTTTTTTAATTTGCTTTTACTTTGTCTGAGATCATGATTACTACTCTTGCCTTTTTTTTTAACCTAACCTGAAGCATAATAGATTCTGCCCCAGTTCTTATTTTAACTTCTGTGTATAATTTTGTGTTTCAAGTGTGTTTCTTTTAAAAAAACATATTTTTGGATTCTGGTTTTTGCTTCATTCTGCTATCCACTTTCATTTTATGGATGAGTTTATCCCATTCACAGCCATAGTTATGATTACTAACTGTGCATTCCATTTCATTCTATTTCTTCTGTTTGTTTCTCTTTTCTGTCCCTCCTAAACAATATGTTTTGCTTCTAACCACTGCTTCCCTTAAGCTGCCCTGTCTTTTATCATCTTCCCCCTTCCTCTTATTCCTTTCCCCTCAATTTCCTTTTGGGTAAAATAAATGTATATTTCTTGAGTGTGTATATATTGTGCATATATATTGAGTCCTTGTGTGTGGGTGTATGTGTGTGTGTACTCCTCAATTTTGAACCAATTCAGATGAGCATGAGGTTTTAGCATTGCTTGTCCCTGCTATTTTCTGCTTCATTGTAATGGCTCTTCCTTGTCTACCATATTCATGTGAGGTAATTTTCCCATTCTTCCTCACTTAAGCTTTCTCCCAGTGCACTCCTCTTTCTCACACAATTTTATCATAGCAAAATAATTGACTGATGGTTGTGCCCTCTGTTTATGTATACTGCTTTTAATACCCTTAATAATGATAAAATTCTTAGGAATTATAAGCATGATGTTCCCATATAGAAATGTAAATAGTTTAATCTTATTGAGTCCTTCATGATTTCCTTTTACATTTTTACTTATTTTTATAAACTTCTCTTAAGTACTGTGTTTAAATGTCAAATTTTCTATTCAATTCTGATCTTTTCATCAGGAATGCTCGAAAGTCTTCTGTTTTATTAAATATCCATTTTCCCCTGAAGGATTATGTTCAATTTTTGCTACAAAGGTTGTAATTCTAACTTCTTTACTTTCTGGAATATCATATTTCAAGCCCTCTGGTACTTTAATATGGAAGCTGCTAAATCTTGTGTGATCCTGACTGTACCTGAATGATATTTTAATTGTTTCTTTCTTGTTACTTGAAGTATTTTCTTTTTGATTGGGGAGCTCTGGAATTTGACTGTAATATTCCTAGGAGTTTTCATTTTGGCATCACTTTCTATTTTTTTAGTTATTTTTTTTTATTTTAAACAATCACTTCTAGATGTTTAAATTTTTCTCCCCCTTCTTCTTCCCTCCCTCCCCAAGACAGTTTGCAATCTGATATGGACTCTACACATATATTCATATTAAACACATTTTCACATTAGTCATGTTGCATAGAAGAATTATACTAATTGGGAAAAACCATGAGAAAGAAAGAAAAAGCAAAACAAAAATGAAAATAGTTTGCTTCATTCTGCATTCCAACTTTATATTTCTTTCTCTGAATATGATTGGCATTTTCCATCATTGGTTCTTCAATATTGTTTTAGGTTCTTGAATTGCTGAGAAGAGCTAAGTCTATTAAAATCAGTCCTTGCACACTGTGGCTGTTACTGGGTACAATGTTCTCCTGGTTCTGCTCCCCTCACTCGGCCTGAATTCATATAAGCCTTTCCAGGCTTCTCTGAACTCCATTTGTTCTTCATTTCTTATAGCACAATAGCATTGCATTACATTCATATACTACAACTTGGTTAGCCATTTCCCAGTTGATGAGCATCCCGTTGATTTCTAGTCAATTGCCACCACAAATAGAGTTACTATAAATATTTTTGTACACGTGGGTCCTTTTCCCATTTTTATGAACTCTTTGGGATACTGTCCTACAATCATATTGCTGGATCAAAGGGCATGCACATTGCAATCACTTTCAAGAGGTGATCAGAAAAAAAAGGGGCAGCCAGGTAGCACAACGAGTAAGATCAC
>NW_027186372.1:17997586-18090276 GCF_028583685.1 Petaurus breviceps papuanus
GCAGTCCAATAATTCTTTAATTATGACACTTTGGTCTATTTTTCAGGGCAGTTTCCAATTTCTTTGATTTCCAGTTTGACAATTTCTTTAATATTTTTTTTCATTTATTTGACTTTGTTTTATTATTTCTTGATGTCTAATGAGTCATTAGCTTCCACTTGCCCAAATCTAATTTTGAAGGAATTATTTTATGAAGTATTCTTTTGTACCTCTTTATCCACTTGCCAAATTCTACTCTTTAAGGAATTGCTTTCTTCAGTGAATTTAGTACCTCTTTTTAAAAAATCATTTGGCCAATTTTGTTTTATTAAAGTTTTTCTTAAGTAGTTTGTGTGCCTTGTTTACCAAGAAATTAATTCTATTTTCAGTATTATCTTGCTTCACTCTGATTTATTTTCTCAAGTTTACTGCTACCACTATATTTTTTTTTCCTTAAGCCTTCCAGGAATGCTAGTTGAGCCTATTTCCAATGTGCATTTTTCCCCACTCTGTGGCTTTATGTTTTTGTCTTCTTCTGAATATGTTTCCTTATAACCACGATCAGTTTCTATTGTTGTTATTTGTTCATTTTTTTTCCAGTCTATTTCTTCACTTTGAACTTTGTGTTAAAGTTGGGTTCTGCTTGCCTGACATTGAGGAGGCACTGTCACAAGTCTTAGAATTTTTCATGCCTCTATTCTCACAGCTAGTTTATGGATTTATAAGTTTACAATTTTTCCAAGGAGGTGTGGTAAAGGAAGTGGTATGGTCACTGTTCTCCTGGTTTGTATACTAGTCTTTACCCAAGAAGGTCCACTGGCCTACTACTGCTGCAAGCACTAGTGTTTCTTTTGCCCTTGAGTGTGACCAGTGTCCCTGTTAATGTATATGGGCAATGGAGTTGAAAAATAGTACATGGTCTTATATCTAGTATAAGTTCTGTGTGTTCTGACCAGTTATTCCATCCCTTTACTGGGTTTAGAGCCATTGAAGTTGCTCATGTTGTTCCTGCTGCTATTGAAGCTGCCACATGTGCTCTGGTCTGGGTTCCACTCCATTATTACAAATCTCTCTTGCCTACCTCCTAAGTTGTCTTTGGCTAGAAAAATGTCTCACTTCAACCTTTGTTTGCTTACACAACTCCAGAATTTATTTCAATGCTTTATGTTTAAATTCTTTTGAGGGAAATGTTGGAAGATATCAGTTAGGTTACTGCCTGTGATCCACCATTTTGGTAAAGCATACTTTGTTAAAATGGAAAACTTCTATATCTATAGGATGAGGTTATTTCAACTGGTAGTTCTAGTGATGATAAAAGGGGAAAATAGAACATTTATTACACATTTATAAATACTTCGAAGAAAGCAGTAGGAAATTCATAAAATCATATTTTATAAATAGGGCAGTTTTATTACAAATTTTATTAAATTTTTATGCACCTAAAACTAGAATTAATAGTTCACAGTTTTACTTACAATTCTCTTTTCTGTACTACATTCTATAATGAAATTTTCATATGATGATATGGAGAGGGAGGGAGAAGAGAGATGATGATGATGATGATGAAAAAGAGAAAGAAAGAAAAAATGGAGGAAAGGGAAGGAGAGAGGAAGAAAGGAAGGAAAGAAGGAAAGATGGAATGTAGATTTAAGGCAGTGATTTGCATATTCTCTATTTGCATATCTATTTGCACTCTATTCTCTGGAAGCAGAGCAAAGCACTGTAGAAAACAATATAAAGACAAAGACAAGAGCCCAGGATCTGTATGCATAGGAAATATGAGAGTGATGAATCAAGGAAGAGGGGAAAAAAGAGTCAGACAAGAAGGAACAGATCTGGGAGATAAACCTTGGAAGGGAATTATCTAAAAGAGGGAAATACCTCCTGTCTACATACCTTAGTATACTTATTATTATAAATATTATATATTAGTTAAATGTCTTTACAAAGTGTAGTTGCAATAGCAGTCATGAGTGTCTTTAGCCAGTTTCCAATTTTTCAGAGCTAACAGCTGTTTACATGAGTTGGGTTATAGTTGTTGCATAGGCATGTGCTTCCTTCACAGTTTTATCTGCTATTCTAATTTGTTATTGGCTTTGTATTTCCTGGTCAATTGACTAGAAGTACGCTGAGAGATTCTAAAATAAGTGATGCATCATTAAAAATAGAGTCAACTTCATGTTTTGTTTTGTTTTTTATTGTCCATTACCTTTTAAACTCTAGTCCTGAAGAAAGTATTTACATGGCCAGCTATTTCTGGGTGTGGTGCTAAGTATCTGAGCCTGGATTCAATCCCAATGCTCTTACTCACTGTGCCACCTAGCCACCCCTAAGCAATTGGGGTTAAGTAACTTGCTCAAGGTTACACGTCCAGGTGTGTCTGGGTGGGTGCTAAGTGTCTGATCCCGGATTCGATCCCAGGTCATCCTGACTCTGGGGCCAGTGCTCTTACTCACTGCACTACCTGGCCACCCCTGAAGAAAGTATTCTTGATGTTAGTGGTGGGATTTGTAAAGTTGGCAAGCCTTTGGTCCCTTTCTCTTTTTGATCCTGAACTATATTTTACAATATTGTATTCACCATTCTCTCATGTCCATTATTTTACTGAAGTGACTGAGCACACTGTATATATTACATACATTGATTTAATTTAGAGCATCCTGTCAATTTCTTTTATCTTCCTTCACTTGACATAGTGAAATGTGAGTGGAAATGCACTGGACTTGTAACCATCAGCAACTGGAGTTAGTATCAGAAGTCTAGCATTTACTCCTCTGTGTTGCTAGGTTTTGAATTTTAGTTATCTCATGTTAGAATCAATGACTAACCTCATGGGTTTGTTATGAGAAGATGCTTTGTAACCTTTAACACTAAGGAGAAGGACTTTTAAAAATATATATGAATTTACAAACACTATAAAAGTGAAAATTTTATTTTTTGATTTTTTGGAGGGCAATTGGGATTAAGTGACTTGCCCAAGGTCCCATGGCTAGTTTTTGTGTTAAGTGTCTGAGGCCACATTTGAACTCAGGTCTTCCTGACTCCAGGGCCGGTTCTCTATTCACTGTGCAACCTAGCTACCGCTCCAACAGTGAACATTTTCCAAAGCAAACAAGAAAAAGATGTTTAAATAAGAAAATATAAACCTCTGTTGTATAAAATTTACTTTTAAAAAGCATCTAATTCAGCATGTTACTTTCTAAGTTGACATGCTTGTCTAATTTCTTCTGAGCTTCCTTTTGTTCTCTTCTATGGATACAAAAAATAGTCCAATGACCCTTTTTTCCTTTTGTGGGGGGGAAGGAGGGAGGAGTGGTACTACCCTGTCTCTAACTCCCTTCTTCCTTCTCATCAAAAAAAAAAAAGAAAAGAAAAAAGAAAAAAAAAACAATACAAGCAAGTAAAACAAATCCACATATTTGTCATTCCCAAAAGTGGTTGCCTCATTCTGCGCCTTGGGTCCATCAACACTCCATCAGGAAGCATGTGGTATCCTTTCTTATTATTCCTCTGGAGCATTGAAAAAGTTGGTCATTGAAAAGATCAAAGTTATTAAATCTTTTATAGCTTTTCCCCCCTTTAAAACGTCATAATATACCATTTTCTCATCCTGCTCACTTTATTCTGTACAAGCTCAGGTATGACTTCTTTGGTTTCTCTGAATCCTAGACCTGTGATTTCATTTATATAGGGAATGACATAGGACTAAAACAGAACTGAATATCTTTTCCTCTAACCTCTCTTACCTTCCCACCTTCTCTGTTACTGTAGAGGACACCACCATCCTTCCAATCCCTCATAACCTAGGAGTTATCCCAGATTCCTCACTATCTCCCACTCCCCATATCCAATCTGTGCAAAAACCTATAGATTTTACCTTTTACAATTATTTTTTTGTATATGCTCTCTTCTCTCCCCTTACACTGTCAATCGTTTAGAGCAGGCCTTTATCACCTCATGCCTGAATTATTATTATAGTATGTTGGTAGATTTTCCTGCCTTGAGTCTCTCCCCTTCCCAATCCATCCTCCATTTTGGCCACTAAACTGATTTTCCTAACACACAGGTCTGATCATGTCACCTCACTGCTCAATTAGTGCCACGGTCTTCCTATTGTCTGTAGGATCAAATACAAAATGCTCTGTTTGGCATTCAGAGTCTTTCAAAACCTAACCCCTCTCATCTTTCCTCAACCCCTGACATGTACTCAGACTCAATAACACTGTCCTCCTTATTGTTCCATGAATAAGACACTCCATCTCTTGTCTCTGGACATTTTCTCTGTCTTCCCCCCAACCCCCATGCCTAGAACACTGTCCCCTCTCCATTGCTGACTACTGACTTCCCTAACTTCTTTAAGTTTTAACTGAAATCCTACCTTCCACAGGAAGTCTTCCCCCATCTTCTCCTAATTCTGGTGATTTTCTCTTTTAATTATCTTCTACTTATCCTATATAGAACCTTGATTTTTATCAATTGACATTCTAGATGAGACATCCACGTATCAATTCAAATCTGCCTCCTCTGTAGCTTTTTATTTTAAAGCAGCGGTTCTTAACAGATGACCTGTGAACCTTTTTTTTTAATGAAAATGTTTTGAAAACTGTGTTTCAGCACAGTTTTTTGTGTGTGTGTTTTCAAGTATTGTATCTTATACATTTAAGAACATTATTCTGAATATGGATCCATATTGTCAGAGGAGTCCATGATACAGAAAAGTTTAGGACCCCCAATTTCAGAGATTTCCTTAGAGCAATAAGACATCAAGTGACTTACCCAGAGTAATATATATGACTCATGTCGAAATCCAGACTTGAAACCAGGTTCTTTTTTTTTTTTAATGTAAACAAAAAGCAACATTGCTAGGTAAGGGGCTATACAAAACTGGGTGGCAGGCAGGATTTTTCCAGAAGCCATAGATCCCTTATTTATAGGAAGAACATCAATATGATTATATCTCACTTTGGACAATAATGTGTCAACAATGGGGTCACCAGAAAACAACCCTGCATTGACTAGAACAATTAAAAAAAATTAATCTTTATTGATATTTATGTAACCTATGTTTGTTATGACATTCCTTCTCCAGCTCTTCTCAGAGAGCATCCATCATAAAAGACCACAAAGGAGGGGAGGAGGAAGAATAATGTTAGTTAATATTAGTTAATGTTAGTTAAAAACTATTTATGATACTAAAACAATTTCAATTTTGTATACCCTTATTCAAAATCATAGTTTCCCTCTGTTTCCTATCAATTTGTAAAGAAATATGGAGAAAAGTATATTCTATTCTACAACTGGCTACCCTTTACTAGTACCAGGGGCGTGTTTTGGTGTTCAAGGAGAACCAGCATTTATGGTGTGAGGGCTTGTTGAGCCCTTTTGAAGGCTGCTCATCCACCTTTGGAGTCCATCTGGCATTCAAGTCTCATCTGTGACTTTAAGGAGTTATAGAATGAGCTGTGACTATAGTTTGGTAGTTACATCTTAGTAGGCAGGCTACTCAGTAGGTTAAAGGGTAACCAATGAGCCTCAAGCCTATCAGTGAGTTGGGTAGTGGGGGTGAGGTATGTCTACTAAAATTATATGAAGACTTGCCCTGATGAAATGGATAGATGAGAACAATTTGTTCCAATGACCACAAAGGCAGCTAAAACAGGTGCTGTGGAGAGCACTTAGAGCTTGTTTAGACATTGAAGATTCCAAGGTCACCCACTGAACCCTGTACCATTGCTGATCCTGCTGATTTTTGTTTTGCCACTGAACTTTGGTGACTCTGGAAGAGAGGGACCTTATGCATTGCTCACTCACTTAAATCCAGTCCACACATGAGTCAAGTTATCAACCCATGGTGTCATTGGTCTTCTTTGAAAATGAAGGTCAAACAACATCTAGGAACAGTAGAATTTAAATATTAAGAATTTATGGGGAAAAGTGTAATGGAAGATTTTTTGTAAGTTCTTGAAGGCAAGCCATCTCATTCTTCTCATGATTATGACAAAATATGAAAATAGACAATATTGGAAAATACATTGATGTTTTTGGTAGAACTATGAATTGGACTATTTATTCTGGAAAGCAGTGTGATATTATGCTAAAAATTGACTAAAATGTGCATACACTTTCATTTATATATCACTCAACTAGATGTATACTCTTGGAGAGTAAAGACATAAAACTAAGTTATAGTTATATGTATTTTATATGAATACAAATATATATGTGTGTGTACAAAAATACTTATATGTATATATATATGTTATATACTAATTGTATACACACACATGTATGTGTTTGTGTATATTATCAACTTTTTTGGTAATAACAAAGGACTAGAAAAAATGAGATGCCCATCATTGGGAGACAGGCTAAAGGTGTGGTACATGAATGTAATGGACTATTATTATACTTTAAGAAATTGTGAATATGAAAAATTCAGAGAAAGATAAGAAGATATATGTATTGATGCAAGGAGGTAAGCAGAAACAAAAACTAAAATATGGCAACCACATATATATGTCTATACCTCTTCTACAATGCAAATGAATAATAAAGTGCAATTGGATGCTTTGTAATTCTAATGACCAATCTTGTCCAGGAAAAATAGTTTGAGAAAATACTCCTTCCTCCTTTTAATGGAGAGATGTGAGACTGTGGATGGAGAAAATTTCATAAAAGTAAGAGTTTTTAATCTGTTGGCTAATCTTGCTGAGTTGCTTTTTTTTTCTTTTTTAATCTTTGTCACCAGGGAAGGTTTATTGGATAAGGGAAGAAGGATGATCATATTCAAAAATGAATGTGTTCTTAAAAATAGTATGTAATTAAATTTACAAAAGAACAATTTGAACAGGTAGCTATTGTTTATGTTTTAATAATTTCTTCAGGGTTTATTCTCAATAATGGAATTATGATGTGAAAGGAAATGAATGTTTTATAACGTCTATTACATATGGCTATTGAAGATAATTGTTAAGTTTGCAATTCTACCAGCAATGAATAAATTCACTGTGTTCCTGCCATCCCATTAACATTATGATTCATTGTTTGTAATTATTTTTTTTGACAATTTGATGATGTTGATGTGGTTCTTCAATATTCTAATCTGTATCTCTTTGATTTTAAGAAAAAAATCTTTTCAGCAGTTGTAACATTTAAAAAAATCAGTTTCTAGCTAAAAACCTTGAATGTACTGAGAGGCATTTAAAAAAATATTTTAGAGGTTTAGTATGGGAAAGCTCATGAAGATATGGGGGAGTTTAGAAGGACAATTAATCTATGTTTATGTATTTAAGGGAGGAGGAAAGTGAATGGGGAATTCTGGGATTAGAACTGGGTAGCATCCCCTCCAAGTTCTGGGGAAAAAAAAACATAAAAAACTACAAGTACAATAAAGACAGGATCTTTTAATTCTAACAGGTACATTAGATAAACTTTCTAGGTATCAAATGGATCATCACCTATTCAGGGAGCAAACTCACTCTCCAAATGAGTGAACCAAGGGTAACTTCAGAAACAATCAGATTAGTCCAGTATGAACAGATCTAATTACTTCCCCCTGAAACAAACAACCACATATTTACACAGTAAAAAGAAAAGCTGGGTTTTGTCATAGAAAGAGTACTCAGTTAGAGTCTGTGAACTTGAACGTGAATCTTTAATATGTGCTATTTGTATCTTGTCTTGGGCAATCCATCTATAAGCATTTAAACATCTTAAATGTTCTGGCCTAGACAATGAGAAAATAAAACATGGAATAGGCCTTGCCCTTAAGGAATGCCTCCATGTGTAGATGACATAAACATAATTAAATATGTACAGAATACAGGCAAAATAAATATAAGGCAATTTTTGGGAGGGAATGAAAACTGTAGAGGATAAGGAAAAGCTTCATGAAGAAGGTGAGCCTCAAGCTGAGTCTTGAAGTCAGCAAGGAATTCTAGGAGCTCATTATGAAAAGGAAGTAGAGTTCAAGCTTGAAAAACAACCAGTGTAGAAACCCAAAGGATGATCACGCAGTGTCATGTGGGAAAACAGGAGGAAATTAATTTTGACTTAACCACAGATTTTAAGGATTCCTTCATTTTAAGATGGAAAGGATAGGTTATATCAAGGTTACCAAAGCTTTAGAAACCAAGCAAATGAGTTTATATTTTATCTTAGGAGCAATTAGGAGTCACCAGTTTATTGATAAAGGGAGTACTATGGTCAGGACTGTGCTTTCAGAAATCACTTTGGTGACTCTGTGGAGGATAGATTTGATTGAAATGATAAGTATTGTAAAGAGACCAAGTGGTAGATAGAAAGTTATTGCAATAGATCAACAAAGAATGATAAAGACCCAAATGGGGGTTGTTGATGAGTGTGTAAAATGTATTTCTGGAAGGCTATTGTGGAAGTACTAAAGATGAGATCTGGTGATTGGATATGTGGAATGAGGGTAGTAAGCTGTATGTGAATCTGTATAACCAGAAGCATAGTGGAAACTTAGAAATTGGGAAGTTTGCAAGTGGTATATTTCAGGAAAATGATGATTCTTTTGCATATATTGAATTTAAGATGCTTCCGGAATATGCAGTCTGAAATACCACATTGGTAGTTGGAAAAGTATTTCTGCTTAAGAGGGAGACTTGTGCTAGGTTCCGAGAATTATCTGCACAGATATGATAATTAGACTAGAGGAGCTGGTGAGATCACCAAGTGAAAGTGTAGAAAAAATGGATAAAATCAGTGTACTGTGTTTGGGAGAAATACCTTGTCTTCAGAAAAAAGTAAGCTTGAAGTCCAAAGGAAGGGAGCTATGGCACTGTGCAAATAGACCATTAGTCTCTATTTTATTCCACAACAGGATTAGTCCATTGATTGTTTCTTGAAGCAGGCCTACACTACCTTGGAGACTTCTTATACTGGATATTCTGATAGGATTCACTAGGGATTAACTATGGGGAACATACCTACCAGAATAAACCTGATCTTTGGCCACTCCTGAAGCAACAAGGTTAACAAATTCCAACCAACCAATGTTAAGACATTTTCAATCCCCTACCCTCAAATCCTTTGACACCCTGTCCCTATTATAAAGTCTCCCCCAAAAGGAAAGTAGCTGAGCAACTTCCACTGAAAGGCTCCTTCTGCTACCTGTGATATTACCTTAAGTCTATGTAGAACCCTATGCATGCCGCAAAAACCCAGAATGAAGCGTACAGGAGGAAAGGGTGATCCACAAGATAATGATGGAGGAAAAAAATGCCTTTCAATTTGTGAAAACAATTTCATTTAAATGATGGTCAGAAGACAGAATCTAAAGGTTTAAGAAATGAGTTACTAGAGAATAATTATAGGCGGTTTATTCTAGGAGTTTGGCTGTGAAAGGTGAAGAACGAGAAGATAATAGCTTGAATGAGTGGTAGAGTCTGGTGAGAAATTTACGGGGATAGGAAAGATTTAGGCACATTTGTGGGCAACAAAGAAACAGCCAATATAAGTGAAGGACTGGAGGTTAGAGAGGAAAGAATGGATAACTGAGGGCCAATCTGCAGGAGACAATGGAAGAGACTGGGATCATGTAGAAAGGTTACTCTAAATTACACAGGTCACCTTTTCATCAAAGACTAGACTGAAGGGGGAGAGAATGAAGGAAAATTAAGGTCTCTGAACCTCAATTTCCTTCTCTGCAAAATGAAAGGAGTGTACTCTAAAGTTCTCTAAGGTCCTTTCCAGCTCTAAGTCTGGACATCTATCATTAAATGAACTTTTGTACAAAAGAATTCAAAGTCCTTTATTCTACAGTCAGAAAGTAAAGGTTTCACAACCAAATGCCTGACGGAAGTGACACCATAGTGTGAATTAATTTCACTAGGTCTTCAATCAGTCATTAAATGTAAATGAAAAGACCAGTTCTTTCCCTGTTCTGTTGAAGTAACAGGGTGAAAAGAAACAAGAGGCAGCTAGAATTGGGAAAAGGGTCACATTGAAGGGAAAAAAAATCACACTCAAAGAATATTTTGCAAATGCATAAGAAAAAACTTTATAGACTAAACCAGTTTACCCTCTGAAAAGCCCTGTTTACCTTTAATTGTTTAAGGCCAAATAAATCTGTGCATGGAAGATTTGTGTGTGTGTGGAACTGTAAACAGTCAGTTTTCCTTTCTATGATTTATGAAGGTTTTTCTTTTCCTTCTTCTTTTGCATATATAGGTGACTTTTTATACAAGTTTCCTTTCCAGGTATTTATTTATCAAAACAGCATTGTTTCTGCTATCCCTCAAATGTAGCTGTTACATGAGGTGTTCCTAGTATCTCTGCATTTGTTTAGGTTCTCTTTGCCCCTGGAAGTCATTTGAAGGTAAGAGCTATGTCTAATATTTCCTTATATTACCCCCATAGTACACTATGCAGAATGGCTTCCAATTAGTTGATTGATTTTTGACTAATTTTGATACTTGTAGGCAAGGGATGACCGCACAGAGTGAGCAGTGTAATGCACAACAGAGCAATTACTCTCTAGTTTAAGACTCAAGCTTTAATCATCACACTTGGATCTCTGACTTTTCAGACTGAATCTACCTTTCTTCTTCAACTTAATATACCTCTCTTGACCTACCTGCATTAGCCATTCTCTCTGGTTTTTATTCCTTGCCTGCTTCAACTTAACGCTATTCACCAGCCTCCTCCTGTTTCCTGAGAGTATTTTTTACTTGTCCTTGATACTTGTCCACCAAACACAATGAACAGCCCACACAATCCTAAAACAATCACATCCCACCATGACATTCTAGAAATAAGTAAACCAATTTTAAAATAATTCTTCTCTCTAAATACCCTCACTACCCACCACCTCTAATTTCCGTTGAATTTTCTCATCCAACTGTGTTACTCACCTACCCCAAAAGCTTCAGTGGCTCTCTATTGTCTCTAGCCTAAAATACAAAATCCTCTATTTGGCATTTTAAGCCCTTCATAATCTACCTTCAGCTTGTCTTTCCAGAAGAAAGTTTTAAGTTTACTTCAAGTCCTACACTCTACTTTTCAAACAAAGCAGTCTGTTTCATTCTCCCTATATCATATATCCCATCTCCTTCCCCTGTAGCATTATGCTGGTTATCTCCCATCTTTATGAGCACCAATCCCTCTTTCACTCTATAGCTCCATTAGAAGCTCATCTTCAAGGTCCAACTTCTACTCAAGGCCTTTCTCAATAGCTTTAGTTATTACTATCTTCCAAAGCCTAAAATTTTTATTTTATTTTGTATACAAGTGAAATGTAAACTCCCTGAGGTCAGGGACTTTTTGTTTTTATTTTTGTACTTGTATTACCAGAGTCTAACCTAATGCCTTACCCATTCTTGTTTTTTTGTTTGTTTGTTTGTTTGTTTTTTTGCTTTTTTGGAGGGAGGGCAATTGGTGTTAAGTGACTTGCTCTAGGTCACATGGCTAGTAAGTGTTAAGTGTCTGAGGATATATTTGAATTCAGGTACTCCTGACTTCAGGGCCAGTGCTCTATTCACTCTGCCACCTAGCTGCCCTTGCCTTACCCATTCTTTAAAAATATTTGTTGAATTGAGGAGAAAAGATGGTTAAGTTACTTGAATAGAGAATTGCATAGTGGATTCCATCTAGACTGAACTTCCCTAAAAATAATAAAAGAATGGAAACATTTAAATTAACTGATTTATTTCTTACACTTTTATACAACTTTAATATACCCTTGCCCTCATGTCAACTTTAGCTAATTAATAGAAACCTTCCTATATGTTTCTGTTTCTGTTCGTTGTCTTGAAATTGGAAGATGTTACTATCATTGGCATTGGTATCATAGTCTTTAGCTCATAGCAATGGGTGCATGAGCACAACTTATTTTAGACTAGAATGAAGACAACTGTTTATATTAAATGAATGAAAATTTACTCAGTCTATATTATTGAGAAATGTTTGTAGAGAAAAACTACTTTGTGTTCAAAGATGATGTAGTAATTTTATAATTTGTAAAGGGTATTACCAGATATTTTTAGGTGTCAGTTTAGATGTTGAAATAGATTGTTTGTCCTTAGGTAGCATTTCTAAGATATTATTTTTTATCTTATTTTATTGATGTATTTTATTTTCAGTTTATCTTCATTTATGAATGTATCTCTTTCTCTTCCCTGTCCAGCAAATGATCTCTTGAAATGAATATTTAAAAAAAAAAAGAAAAAGCAATTTAGCAAAGCATTCAACATATTATTAGAAAAGCATAACAATAATATCAGCTTACATTAGTATATCACTTTCATGTTTGCAGAACACTTCCTTTTGTGGTCATGTGACCACAAAAACCATATCCAATAGTATAAGCAATATTTCACACACATAGTTTTCCACCTCTACCAAATAAGGAGGCAGGTTCATTTTCTTAGAAATTTCATTATTCTGACATTTTCCAGAGCTTCAGTAGATTAATTGTCCCATGTTTGTCGGTATTAGCTTTGCTGGTGTAGAATGCAATGCCTAAATTCCCTGACATATGTTTCTTGTCCGCATCTTTCCATAAATCGCACTTTGAGGATGCACCTAACATGCTAGAGGCCTTTCTTTTTTTTTATTAATAGTTTGTGAGCACCAGTGCAGCCCATGCATTTTCCATTTCTTATTCCTCTTTCACTGAAGGTAGAAGACTACCTTGTTTTCCACTCATACATCATTTTGATGATTTTTTTTTAATATCACTTTTCATACAAGTCACTTTTGGTAATATGCCAATAACCATAAGACACCTTTACGTTGTCTCTGAAATCACTTGATTTCCATTGTCCCTGAAGTCATCTGATCAGAATCACCTTCTGATGAAGGTGTTCTATGGGTATTTTTTTTCATATAGCATCACAGAGATAATATTTACATAAAAAAGAAAGCCTTTTGCTGCAACAAATATCTTGGGATCATTAAAAGTACTGTGCTGTTTCCAAAATATGATCCAGACCAGTATTCTGCTCCAGTTCCATTCTGGGTTCAGTTTAATGTTTCTATTTAGTGTTTTGTCTGTTTTTTGTTTTTATGTTTGCGTGTGTGCATGTGTCTGTGTGTGTGTGTGTGTGTGTGTGTGTGTGTGTATTAGTTTTCTCTTTCCCCATATTCACCTCTGGGGAAACATGAGTTTCAATAGAAAAAGTAGGCTCCCCTTTTTCATTTCTATTGCCTCAGTGATTCTTCTTCAATATCTGAAGGAAAATTTCTGATGAAAAAGTTGAAAAGTACAGAAATAATTATTGAATTCAAAATCTAATGGATTTACACATAAAGGAGAGGGAGGAAAAGAAAAAAATACCCTCTCTTCAAACAAAAATTTTGTGCACATGTTTTATGTTTGTTATATTTTGTTTTGTTTTCCCACAAACAGAAGAACATGAAAAACAAAAGAATCATGGTATGAATTACAGAATGACGAAAACAGAATTTACTAAGTTATTACTTCTATCACAATTAGTTAGGAGGTGAATCTTTAAGCCTTCTTGGGAAATGAATCTGATTTTCAGAAAGCAGCTAATTAGTCATTTCACATTTCCTATCTGTGCATACAAATAGCTAACATTGACCTTTCTAGTGCTTTCCCTCTTTTATGTAGACACCTTCTTTGATGTCAAACCATTGATGTTTCTGGGGCTGCAACAATTGCCACCATCACTCTCCTGGACAATGCCACTACCACAGACGAGCTCACAAGTCCACTCTTTTTAAAGGAGAAGAAAACACAAAAAAAGAAAAAACAGCTAGAAACACCCAGTAATAGCCTTAAGTCATTTCATGCACTAACTCACATTGGGTGCGACCAACATGACACCTGGTTGAACAACCCATCCTTCACTGGAATGATATCTTATCCTCTCAAAAGCTGTTGCTAAGAAATGCTGTCAGACAGAAACCGTCTCCTCTTCTGCCATATGGGGTGCTCCATATCAACACTTCTGTCTCAATTACTATTTGAGGACTTTCAGCTAATGAGTCATAAATTTCCTAAAGTCGCATTGAGTGGAAAGTACCTTCTGGCGGACCAAAATGGCGGCTACAAGTGCTTGGGGAGGACGACGAGGCACCTATTACATTCATCATAGCCTACTCAGTTCAATAATGCTCTTTGAAAGTAAGGAACAATTATTTTCATCTATGTCTAACACCTTGCACAATGTCTAACAGTATTGAAATCACTAGAATATTTACTAAGTCCTTAATATGAGCAATGGACTGTATTAAGCACTTGAAATACAAAAGCCAAATGGAAGATACTTAATACATTTTTGTTGAATTGAACTCTAATTCCCCTTTGGGCTACTTTCTTGATTTTCTTTACCATGACCCAAGAAACCTCTTCACCTTGGAAGGTATACCCTGTAATTCACAAAATGGAAATACTCTGAGTCCCTCTGCCCTGTCCCTCTGATTGAATGACCTCCTAGAGGCCATCTTTTTTTTTAATAGAGGAAAAAACGGAGGCCCAGAGAAATTAAATTGATTTGTTAAACTCATATAAGTAGTAAACAGAGTAAGTTAGATTTTAAGCTGGGTTCTCAGGTAGCAGATTCAATGTTCTTTCCTCTCCATGCAATTTTCTAAAAGAAAAAATTGTAAAAATTTTAGAATTTTCACTATGAAGATATTCTGTTAATATAAAATGTCAGGTCTAATGTACCATCATCACAAGTTCTTCTTGAAATAGATGCCTTTGTTTTGTTTAATCTGGAATTTTGTTTCAGTGATTCAAGGGTAGAAAATGTAATTGTATATTTTTTAGAAAATCATAGACATTTAGAACTATAAAGGACCCAATTTTGACTTAATGGCTAAGTCCTGAGGCAAATAAAGGTGCAGTGACTTCCCAATGGTCACACAGATGCCATATATAATGAAATATTTGAATCTCTTTCTTCCTGTTCTAATCATAGCACTTCATCCACATTGTGATACTATTTCTGAACTCAGACAAAAGTACCTTAAAATTAGGCATGAGAGGCATAAAGTGGTTAAATTACTTATCTAAGGACTCTCAGCAGAACTGGGACTGTAGCCCAGAATTTTTAGATTTGTTACACAGTGTTATATGGCAAGAAATAGGAAACCAAATCTTTTTTTTTTATCAAGTTTTTGCTTAAATTTATTTGTAGTTTGGAATGATGGTAATATATTCTGCTTTAAGACTTCAAGAAGAAATACAAGCTAAGAGCTTAAAAATATTTACTGTTCCAAAGGCTCTACTTACAAATATATATCTTTGCTTTCATATATTAGAAAAATTGCAGCCATTTTACTTTGATTTTTCTGGTCTTTGCAACCACCTGCCCATCTCTGGACTCCTGTAATGCAGCAATTAACCAGCAGCTTCATAATGACCTAATTAAGCAATAATGATTGAGGTGCAAGACATTTCCTGGGGATTAATGGCCAACTGGGAGGAGTTGATGGCCCGTGGCATAGCCTTGGACCATTAACCCCAACCAACCATTAATCCCCCCTAAAACACTGTGTACAGAGGTGGTAATTGCAATAATAAACTGGGAAAGAAGAAAAATAAAAATAAAACAAAAACTGGCATATGGTGTGTTTATATGTAGTGCAATTGGACTTACCACGCACAATATCCTATTGAAAAATAAATTATTGATGGATTATCCAGGCATTCATCTCCAATTATTTTAAAACTTTAGTGTCTCTGGTAGAATCATTTTCCCTAAAATCTCTCACAAATTAGATGGAGAAATTCTTACTTTCTTTTTGAAATCTTTGCAAACTAATTTCCTCTCTGCTTTTTTTTTTTAAATCTCTGTCAGTCTCCATCTGTCAGGGTCTGATTTTGTCGATCTCTTTTTTCTGCTTCTGTCTCTGTCACTTTTTCTCTTTGTCTCTGTCTGTCTGTCAGTCTCCCTCTTTCTCGCTCTTTGTTTCTGTGTCTCTCTGTCTCTGTCTCTCTCTCTCTCACACACACACCTGCCATTAAAAATACTCTCACAGGAATTTACTCCCCATCCCTCCACAAATACTGAATTGCATTCAAGTGGAGTTGTCTTCTCTGAATGGTATAAGAGTTCCTTGCTCTGTCACTTACTAACTCAATGACATTGAGAGTCCAACTTTCTGTACCTTAGTTCCTCTATTATTAAACCTAGGAAGTTTTACTACATTGTATCTAGTGACTCTATCAAGTAAAACAACAACCAAAAGATATATGTTTTCTCATTTTGTTATAGACAAAACTCTTCCAAATATGAATTCACAGGGCAGCTAGGTGGCACAGCAAATAGAGCACCGGCCTTGGAGTCAGGAGGACCTGAGATCAAATCCTGTCTCAGACACTTAACACTTACTAGCCATGTGATCTTTGGCAAGTCACTTAACCCCAATTGCCCTACCTTCACCTCTCAAAAAAATAAAAAAACAACCAAAAAAAGCAAATATGGATTCACGGATTTAGAAATGAAAGAGACCTTAACGATCGTGTTTTCCAATTCTCTCATTTTATATTTGGGGGAACTGAGAACCACAGCAATTAAGTGATTTGTTCAAGGTCATGCAAGTTGAATATGGTTAAGCCAGGACTGGAAACTGGGTCCTCTAAGTCTAAGTCAGCATTCTTTCTAAATCTTGTTTATGTATTATAAGTTAAATTTTTTTCTTGAAACATTTTACTACTTCATAAAACATGATTTCAAGGAGACCTTCAATATAATATGTGACACAGTAAAAGGGAGTTGTAGGAGAATTTTATCTCTTTATATAATTATTAAAATTTTAATCTCTCAGAAATACTTCCTGTTACCACCTCTTGCCACCTGTAATCAATAAGACTTGAATCAAATTTCTTGTTATTGGTACCATTGCTATTGTTTTGTTCTTTAAATAAAGGATTGCATTTTTTTCTTTTTCTAATGTTATATCACCACAGTTAGTAGTGGCATTTCAGAGAATATATATATTAAGAGGAATTTCTAGTCTGATGGCTAGAAAACAAGATTCAAACCTTATAATATAAACGTTTTCATTCTTCTCAATCTTCTCATAATTATCATGCAACAATGCACAGTTCAGGTTATTATTTGGCGAACTGATGTTCTAGCACTGGTCTTGATTTCCTATTTATTTTCAGGTACTAGCCCTGTTGTACATTGCTATTCCTTTGTTAAGTCATAGAAAAACATTACATTTTTAGTCAAAGGATGTGGGTTTGATTCCTAACTGTGTAACCTACTACATATATAAGATTTGGTAGGACTATTTAACTCTTCTTCTCTAGCAACAACATAAATATTAACAACAACAAGAAAAAGTTATTGAATTCCAGGTTAAGAAGCCCTGGGCTAGAACACTGGAACCAATCTTCCTGTCCAGTGCTATGGTTCAGTCAAATCCACTTTGAGTACTCTACTTCATGTCACATTTGACTAAAATATAAAAATGACTCGTTTCAGGTCCAATATTGATCATAGAATCAAAGAATATTAAAATCTTAGAATTATGAAAGCCCTTGGAGATTTGCTTGTTTAACCTAATCCTTAGAAGGAATCTCTCTACATCATATATATATATGAAGGATTTATCAAGTCTTTACTGAAGAGACCTCAAATAAACAAGAATCCATTGCCTACAGAGTTAGGTGATGGGCTGCTAGGTGGCACAGTGAATAGAGCACCAGTCCTGGAGTCAGGAGGATCTGAGCTCAAATCCGGCCTCAGACACTTAATATGGACTTGCTGTGTGACCTTGGGCAAGTCACTTAACTCCCATTGCCCTCCAAGAAAAAGAAAAAAACAACAACAACAACAAAGGCAGCCCATTACATTTTTGGTCTGCCCTATTCGGAAGTTTTTCCTTAAATTGGGCTTAAATCTGCTTCTTTGTGTATTCTACCCATTGAACCTATCTTCTACAAGTTAAATATTCATAGCTTCTAGAAATAATCCTAATGTGCCATATCCTGCAGTCCTCCCTTCCCCCTCCCCCATCACATCCTGGTGATGATTCTCTAAATGATCATCAGTTTATCCATATTCTTTTCCAGACTGAGTGTTCAAAACTGAATGCAATATTCCAGACAGCATGCAGGAATACCATTTCTAAACCTAGCTCCTTCTGTATGCAATTTTCTGCTTACTACAATTATAATGATAATGTAGATGCTTTGTTACCTAACATATCCTTCCATCAAAATTGAGTCTGTTGTCCTAAAATCCCCTAAATCTTTTTTGTCATTGTTGTTTTTATTACAAAAACTGTATTTATATAGCCTTTTGCCCTTGATTACACTCTCTTCCTTGATACTCTCTTCTCTCTAGGTTTTTGAAGTACCACTCTCTCCAGGTTTTCCTCCTATTTATCTGACTGCTCCTTCTCTTCTCTTTTACTGAATCCTTCTCTAAGTCATACCCTTTAACCATAGGTGTCCCTCAGAGTCTTGTCCTGGGTGCCTTTCTGTTCTCCCTCTATACTACTCTCTTTGCTAGTCTTATCTGCCCAATGGATTTAATTACCATCTCTAAGCTGATGATTCTCAAATCTCTCTTTTCTGACTGCAGTTTTTCAGACCCCTCAAACTGAATGTCCAGTAACCATCTGAAACTCAATATATTCAAAAACAGAACTTGTTTTCATTCCCTCTAAACTCTCCCTCTCCTCTCACCCCCTTTTCCTACCTACCCTATACTGTATAGAACAAGCCATCCATCTGTTATTGAGTCTCAAAACCTAGGAGTCACCCTACATTCCTTACTATGTCTCATATCCACATCCACACTGTTACCAGGGTTTGCTGATTTCACCTTTGCAATGTCTCTGAATATACCCCTTTCTCTCCTCTGACACTGCCACCACTCTAGTACAGGCCCTCATCACAAAATGTCTAAATTATTGAAATAGTCTTTTTGTGGGTCTGTCTTCATTGTCTCTTCCAACTCTATTCTCCATTCACTCACTACAATGGCTTTCCTAAAACAAAAGTCTGATTGTGTCACACACACACACACACACACACACACACACACACACACACACACCCTCCCTCCCACTCAATTAACTCTAAGAGCTTTCTATTGCCTTGAGGAACAAATACAAAATCCTCTTTTGGCCATTCAAAACCCTTCTTCATCTAGTCCTACATTTTCACTCATTATACCTACTCCCCAACACATTCTTTTCAATTCAATGTCATTGGTCTCCTGGCTGTTCCACAAACTAGACACTTCATTTCTTGTCTCTGGGCATTTTTCCGGCTGTTCCCCATGTTTGGAATGCTCTTCCTCCTCTGCTCCTACTATTTACCTCCCTGACTTCAGGTCCCCAAAACTTCAATTTTTATAGAAAGCCTTCTCTAACCCCTTTTAACTATAATACTTTCCCTCTTTTAATTATTTCTTTTTTATCTTGAACATGGTTTGCTTTGTATATATTTCTTTGCATTAGATTATAAGCTCCTTGAGGGCAAGAACTGCATTTTGCTCCCTTTACCCATCACTGAGCACAATATCTGCCACATAGGAGGTATTTAGTAATCATTTATTGATCAATTTGATCATTTACTGGAGCTGAAATTTAGAACCCAATTATAGACCTTTATTTTCTTTCTATTAAAATTAATCTTCTTAGATTTAATCTATTTTACTTGTCTTTCTATAACTTTTTGAATTCTGACTTTTCATGCAATATGCTAGTGTTATATAACTCTGTCATTTTTTTTTTTGGGGGTGTCTTTGAATTTGATAAGCATTCCATCTTTTCTGCTGGAGGTCAGGCCTGCATCAGACAGATCCTTTGGTAATTTTGGTTCAATACTGGAATGGAATGAGACACTCATGGTAATACCAAAGGTTAATTTAAACAAAGAGGGAAAGGGAAATGTAGAACAGGGACTGTCTATCCTGCAAGGAGAAAGTCTTGACTCATCTAAGCACAACTCTTATGCTGAGGTTGATCATTTTGAGAATCTGTGGTCAGAAGCCTGAAAGAGAAGTTAGCTGTTTTTTCATAGTGTAGTAACTATATAGCAATATCAATGACCCAATCTTTAATCCTCTCCACCAGGTACATGCTGGGAGCAGTTTCAATAATTCTTGAGGAAAAACTAGCTTAACTCAATTAATACTGGGTTTTAGGATATTATTCCCACCATTTATGCCTTCATCTAAGTAATTCATGATCCCTGAAATAATTCAGTAATGAACTTCCTCCACATTGGCAACAATCTATTCATGGATACTTTTGAGATCTGATCATTCTGCCAGTATGGAATCCCCCCAATTTTACTAATATGATCTCTCCATCATTTTCACAAAGATAATTTAAAACACCTTACCAAATGTTTTGGTGCAATGTAAGTAAATTATTTCTATATTGTCCCATTGATGTAGAACACTGCAAATCTTTTCAATGGATGAAATTATTATAGTTATTTCTCTTCTGGAAAGAGAAAAATTAAGAGGGACTTGATAGCTGCCTTCAAATATTTAAGGGACTGTCATAAGAAGAGAGATTAAACTTGTTCAACTTGGACACAGAGTGAAGAGCTAGATCAAATTGGTAGAAGTTATAAAAGACAAATTTAGATTTGAAGTAAAGAAAAAAATTACTAAAACAATTTTGGCTACCTGTGGAAGTATATGGGTTTTAACCTAACTCATAATCTTTAGGACAAAGGCTTAAAGACAAATATAGTTACCATTCATATTGTAGTGGGAAAGTTTTTTCAGGTACAGGTCATAAATCCTGTGAATCTATAACAGTATAGAGTGACATTCTTTTTTTTTTTTAAGCAATAGAGGTTAAGTAACTTGCTCAAGGTTACATGGCCAGTTATTTCTGGGTGTGGTGCTAAGTATCTGAGCCCGGATTCAATCCCAGGTCATCCCGACACTGCAGCCGGTGTTCTTACTCGCTGAGCCACCTGGCCACCCCTAGGCAATTGGGGTTAAGTAACTTGCTCAAGGTTACGCGATCAGGTGTGAGTGACTTATTCTTAGTGGATATGTTATCTCAGTGATCACTGTTTCTTTCCTTAATATTCACAAATCATTTTTAATAATATGCTTTAGAATTTTTTCATAAATTCTAAATTTTCATAAAATCTGTGATAGGCTAAGTAGCACATAATTTACCGAATATACTAGGCTACTGTTTCCAAAATTCATGACATTTCCCTTTTTTCAGTTCTATAGCACCTCTCCCAAGGCCTTTCCTTAACAGAGACCTTGGGATCACATTTGCCACTTCTTTCTGTATATTTATTGAAAGAGAAGGGTGCTAAGTATATTTAGAATCATAGAAATAAAAATGGAAGGTTTCTCATAAAGTATCTCTTAGTCTCTCATTTCACAGATGATGAAACTGTGTATCAGTGTGGTGAAATGATTTAACCAAGGTTACACACAAAATTGGTGATGGGGCTGGAAATAGAAATGAGGTTTTCAGACTTCCATGTTCATACTCTTTCCTCTTGTGGTAGAGACTAGAGTTCATGCTTGAAATAAAGGCCCCAGCATATACAGGGTTAACATAGGAAAAATGATGAATTGAGAACAGGTTGGAGAACACACAGCCAGTAGTTTTTCAGATGAATATCTGTCAGAAAGTTATCTTGCAGAAAGAAAGGGAAGGGTAAAACCTTGGATTTAAGATGGAGAGAGATAAGGGTGTAACAAGATGAAAGGAAGATGAACTTTGCTATAGTGTGAATGATTAGCTAGGCTAAGAAAGTTGGGAAGACAGGATAAGAGAGTTCAGTAGTTGAGGAAAGATATAATCAAAGCATTTTAAAAGAAGATAGAATTTGAAAATATATCTAGTATGTTATAAAAAAGGGATTTGGTCATGTGCCTTGCTGAACTCTCAAGTAAATCAGTGTTGAGGGAGGGGAAAGAGCACTGAACTTAGAAGTGAAATAAGTTCAAATCCTAACTCAGACACGACTCATGTGACCATGGTCAAGCCACTTCAACTCTTTGAGTCTCAATTTATTTGTCATTAAAATAGTGGTAATAATGCCTGTAGTATATAAATGACAGGTGGTGATGATCAAGTGAGAAAATGTGTCAATTTTGCAGATATGAAAGGGCTAAGTATAAATATCTGTTGACATTATTATGACAATGACCTCTACATAAGTTATTCAGAATTGGTTCATGGAAATTTAATTTTTTAAAAAAATAATACACTGCTAAGAAATGCAGAAGTCCAGCTGGTATAGTATGAAAGTGAAATGGTACTAATGCGCAATGTTTCCCTTGTGAATGAACAAGTGAAAAAAGTGAGTTTAATAGAGAAATTATTAAAGAAAGTAATATACTTTCCATTCTAAGCTTCTAGAATCATTGATGTATTACGTTCTTTTGTTTTGGGTGATGTGAGTATTCTATTTAGGACATTTAAAGTAAGGATCAATGCAAGGGAGCATTAATGACTGTAATTTTATACACATGATATGATAAAAAAAAAATTCATGGCGTTTATCTAGGTATGCAGTTTTCTCACCTGCCTCTGTACTAAAATGGTAATAGAAAAGTTGTTTGATAATTTCAGTCCTATCTGACCCTTTATGACCCCATTTGGGGTTTTCTTGGCAAAGATACTAGATGGTTTGCCATTTTATTTCCTTCTCTAGTTGAGTTAACAGATTAGGAAACTGAGGCAAACAGGATTAAGTGGTTTACCCATAGTCAAATGGTTAGTAAGTATCTAAAGCCAGATTTGAACCCAGGTTTTCCTGACTCCAGGTCCGACTCTCTATTGTGCTGCCTGGCTTCCCCAACAGCACTTAGGTAGGATATTTCATTATAGAAAGTTAAATAGCATTTTTAAGATATATTTGTTTACACATATCTCTCACAACAACTCTACAAATTGGGAAGTAGATACTCTTCTTTGTAATTGATTTTTGGTATAATTTGAAGTTTATCTCTATTTTCTTTTATGTTTAGCTATTTATGCTCTGTTAGATTTTCATCATCACATTACTTTAATTCTCTGAAATCTAGCTTCAAGAAGACCTGAGTTTGAGTGCCTCGGACACTTCCTAGCTATATATCCCTAGGAAAGTCACTTCATCTCATTCTTAGATTGTTCATAGAGTGAGGGAGTTGGACTTGGTCCTTTGAGTTCCCTCCCGCTCTAATCTATGAGGCTATGATTTTATGAATGTGGGTCCTCCTTCCACTGAAATACATCATCATCTAGCTGTACTTTATAATCCTGGTCTGTTTCCTCTGATACATTTGTCTGATCTGCAGCACCCCACCTCTAGGACGTGGAAATTGTTATGCAATAACAACAACAATTTGTAAGAACAACAATAAAGATGAGGATGACGATGATGATGATGATGGTGATGGAGATGATAATTAGCATTTACATGGTGCCAGGCTCTGAGCTAGATTAAAAAAAAACTTATCTCATTTGATCTTCACAGAAAAACCTAAAAGGTAAGTGCTATTATTATCCCCAGTTTAAAGATGAGAAAAATGAGGCAAAGAGATGTTGACTAACTTATTCAAGATCAAACACATAGTAAATGTCTGAGCGTTATATGAATTCATGTCTTCCTAATTCTAGCCTCAATACTCTATCCACTATGCCACCTAGGAGTCAGGCTGTATGTCTGTTATCTTTAGCACTCAATAAATAACTAGAAGGGTTCTTTTTCTAATCATACATCTTCCTAGGAAAATATTTTATGCTACTTCAACTGAATTGAATAAGAATTTATTAGGTAGCTACTCTGTTCTAGGCATTGTACTAAGTGTTAGGGATACAAATTTAAAAAAGACAGTCTCTGCCCTCAACGAGCTTACCTTCTGCTGGGGGAAAACAAGACACAAAAGGAAACTAAAAAAGGGGGGACATACCAGGGGTCATGCAGCGAGGGGCCATCTTGATTCATGGAACGGAAGCCAAGTAGAACTGCAGATGGAAAGTAGAGTTAACTTGCAGTCCAATTCCATTTTTATAGTAGAGATGTGGAATGGGTTAAATGGTTCATTCTCTCCTGCCCTCCAATCAAAGAGGAGAGGAATTTTAGGATGGTGGGAAGGCAATTAAATATCCAAGGCTGCAGTATGATGATGAGATTAGAAGTGATCAGCTTCTCCTGGTAGACACATCTTGTTCGTTGGAGTTGAAAACAAGCAGAGTTGCAGAGAGAAAGTGAATATGTCATTCTTGGTAATGTGCTGCATACTACTTACACCTTTCATGTATCTTTTCATTGTCCCTTGGATCACAGCATTTTCTGACTGGCCCAAAGTACATGAAACCCGAAAGCAATGCCACAAAACCTCTGAAGGCTTGGTCTGAAGTCTACTCCTATTCATACCTTTTTAAAGCATTTTTCTCTTACTTGACAAAAGGGTTTTCATTCCTCTTCAATTCTGCAACCAGGTCTTCAAAGTTAGCCCTGCTGCTTTTAACTGCCAGAGTGGCCCATCAGGTAGCCAGTCTTATGCAAGTGAAAATACTTCACATATCCTTTTTAAAATTGGTACTAAAGAGGATTTGAACTCCAGAAGGAAGAAAATATGCTAGTTAATATTGTGGTATGTATCCCTGACTACTTGGACTTCCATCATCTTTACTGCTCACGAGCATCCTTGCTGAATTTCAGTTTTTAATGTCATGTTACTGGCATATAACATTTATGTATCTTTATAAACAGAGATTTTTGAGATCTTAAACTTTATTTAAATGTAATAAATAACAGGAAGGAAATTAGCAAGCCGTAACTGGTTTCAGCCTGGCTTGAGTTAAAAGAAGGAAATGGAGATTGGTGCTTTCAAACGTGAAAAATCGAATAGGTGATTGTAGAGTAGCCTAGATGACATCATTACTCTTTTCCAGATAGATGCCTAAGTGTTTACCACATTAATGCGCCACCGGATAAAAATGTTTCTCCGGACTCAATGGAAAGATCAATATGAACAGAAAGATGTTTTACAGGCCCTTCTTTCCCTTCTACCCCCTCTCCCCCCTTTTCTGATAGAAACTGTCAACTGGTATGATAAGAATGAAGGTCGAACAATTCCAGAGAGAGACCTCTCTCAACTTTCAGAACATTAATAAACACTTTGTGGGCATTACTGTTTTGCACATTTATCAGGCAACCAATACTGAATCTGTAATTTCAGGAATTATATGAACTCTAGCAACTGCCTACAGATCCCTTCTGATCCTATTTCTGAAATAACAAAATTATATGAGTAAAATGAATTAAAAATTTTATGTCCCATTGTGATGACAGTGATTATATCAATACTACAGTTTGGTTTGAGAAACCACCTTTAATTTTAGACATACACGGTTGAGTTCCTGAAAAACAAAATATACAGAGATCAGTTTGTGAATAATATAACTTCTTTTAAATATTTTTTCAGAAGTGGGTTTCTAACCTGGCATTTCCTTAATGTGGAAAATGCTTCCCCTCAATGCAGATTAGCATATGATAGCACCAATATCCTCCCACTCACCTAGGTTTATAACTTCCATGTTATCATTGCCTACTCACTCACTTTCATCAGACATACTCAATCAAGCATAAAATCCTTTCATTTCAACCTTGTTATATTCATCCCTTTTTCTCACTCACACAACCACCACAGGCTCCAATTACTTCTGACCTGGACGTTTCCATAGCCTTCTAAAGGTTTTTCCTACCATACCTCATGTCTCTTACCCACTCCCATCCATCTTCCTCATTACCAAAATGAATTGACTGAAGCATGGGTCTGACCATGTCACCTCTGTACTCAGTGAACTCCAGAGGCTGCCTGTTACTTCTAGGATCAATTATTAAGTCTTCATTTTATCATTTAAAGCTTTTCACATTGTAGCCCCTTCCCACCTTTCCAACCTTTCTCATGCTGCTCTGATTATTTACTTCCTTCCATGGACTCTGTTATCTAGCTACACTGGTCTATCTGCTCTGCTTCATGTAACACTCCATCTCCCAAGTTTGTATATTTGCATTGTTTGTTTTTTTCCCATTCTTCAGTCTCAGGTCCATTTAGTTTTGTTTTATTTTTGGCTTCCTCTAAGACAACTCAAATACCAACTTCTATATGAGAGTACATGTGTAATGCTAAGGGAATTTGAGGATCTTCCTTGCCCCTTAATAGACCCATCTGACCGGCTTTGAGCTCTGGCCCAGGTCACAACTGAGTCACATAGAGCTCAGTGTGGGAGGAATTTACCCAACAGATCTTGAGCAGAGAACAGGAAGGGTAGAGCAGGAAGAGAGAGTGAGGTTGAGCTGAGGAGAACTGAGAGAGAAGGCAGGGAGTCAGAGCAGCCAACTTGAGTAAGAGAGGGACATTTTGTCTAGCAGAGCTTATTTGTGGGGAGGCCTGATGGAAGAAAGGCTTGGAAATGGTGGTGCTTCCTGCAATGGTAATGTGTACCCACTCCTTTATTACCATGGTGGATTTGGCTTTCTGATATATGAATAAACATCTTGGTTTTGTCATCCAAGAAGAGAGTCTGTTATATCTTGCTGTATGTATGTATGTATGTATGTATGTATGTATGTATGTATGTACATACAAATATGTACGTATACCTGTGGGTATTGCCTTGGTGATATAACACCCTACCGACATCACCTCCCAGTGCCTTCACTATGTTTGCATCTCATATGTACATAGTTACATGTTGTCTCTCCCACTCAAAATTGAGCTTCTTGAAAGCAGGATCTGTAGGGTCTTCACGTTTTTTGTTTGTTTGCTTGCCTTTCCTTGTGTCCCACTGATTAGCATGATGCTTAGCATGTTGTTCAGTTGTTTTCAGTCACGTACAACTCTGTATGTCCCTATTTGGGGTTTTCTTGGCAAACATAACTTGAGTGGTTGTCATTTCCTTCTGCTCATTTTAAAGATGAGAAAACTGAAGCAAACAGAGTTAACTGACTTGCCCAGGGTCATACAGCTAGTAAATGTCTGAGGCCAGATTTCAACTTGGGAAGATGAATCCAGGTCTAGCACTTTATGCATGGTACCATCCTAGCAAGAAGTAAATTGTTATAAGATACGGAGTAATTGATTGAAGACTAAGTGAAGAAGATACTTTTTTTGGAGGGTGAGGCACAAGTCAGCCAGAATTTGTTCTGCTTGATTATGTATACTTGTTACAAGTTTTTTTTTTTTCTTTTCTTAGTGCAAGGAAGTGGAAGGGAGAGAAAATAGATTTTTGTAAATTGAAAAAGAAAATTAAATATAAAAGACTTGCTTATCGACTGCTTTCTGCTTCCTCTCTGAATTTGTACAGCAAAAACTCATAAAGGGTTATTTTAATGGCTTCTATAGCCTCCATGTCAACCTATCTGTGATATCTTAAGTCATGTTAAATGTTACGTTTTTTATCACTTGTTTGTTCATTTGCTTCTGGCTGAAGGATGGAATAGTTATAGTCAGGGAGGCATTTACCTAACAATGATGCCTGATCTAGATTGGCCTATAGCCATCACTTAACAACAGCAGTGCATGTGTCTGTCTGGGATTTCCATCCCTGCCATGGTGCCAAACTGCCCTACAGTGTCCTCATCACTTTAAAGGTTAATTAGCTTCCTCTTCAGTCTGTGGTTCTGTGATGTATTATGTAGGTTGTAAAGATGATAGGAACAAGTACTGGGTGTGCAGTTGTGAACTAACTGTATTCATCATGGAAGCATAAATCTGCTTCTCTGGGGCCATTCCTGTTCTGGGCAGAATGAGAGAAAGCAGCAAAGAAAATGGGTTTTTCATATTGCTGGTACTCGTATCCCGACCAGAATAGGGTAAAGGCCCATTATATGCCCTCACCAGATGGAGATTGTTAGGACAGGAAAACAAAACAAAACAAAACTTCACTGTTGATTTCACTTGTGTCACAAGACTCACAATGCAGTGATGTGTTAGAAGAATTCCCACTTGAGAATACAGAGATGCAGAAAAGATACGTATACTAGTCATAGCTTCACCATTATTTTGTATCATTTCCCATCACTGTATAATTCACATCGGCATTGCAGAGAGCAGTAACAGAGCAGCAAGTGAGAAACGGTTCTTTGATTCTTTTTGTATACATGGAAATGAAAAAAAAAAAAAAACCAGCAGCTTCAATTGGTTTTCTCTGACATTCCCACACACAAAAATTCAAAGGCAGGTCTCTATACATGTGAAAATTGGAATGATTATTGAGAGGACTGAGAGAGAGAATTAGTCAGGGCCAAGTTGATGGGGATGGGGGAGGAGAGCATCTTTAAATTTGAATTACAAAGATAAATTATTTTTAAAATAATTTAAGACTGTGGGGAAAACTAGTAGAACTAGCTTCTGAGATAGTCTCTGAATTTGTTTCATACAATTAGTGGTGTCATAGAGCAAAGTAGTATTTTTAAAGATCAAAACTTTTTTTCTTTATAGTTGTAATTCACTTGAAGCCACCTTACTGGAACTGCTCATTTCAATATTTCTTGAAGCCACAATGACCTCTCTCTGCAGACTGAATAACTTGGTCTCTACATTTGATCACAAGACAATATAGGTTGCCAGGTAAGATACAGAAGTGAAAGGTCCAAGAAAAACTCAGGTTTCCTGCAAACAGAAAATATTGAAAAGAAAAGGCATATATGGAACAGCAATCATGATGACAAAAATTAATCCTGGCTAGGAATGTCCAAGAAAACCATCTGAGGATTGAAGACATCCAAAGAATGTTGAGAACATGGGAGTGGAAAGCTAGCCTGAGCTTCAATATACAAAGACTACCATTTGTAGTAAGTAGATCTGTATTATATCAATAGGAATAGGGGATAAAGTCAGGTAGTACTGTTTAACAAATCACTGTTTAGGAGGAAAAATAAAAATGTATGAACAACAGATTTTCAACTTTAATCTGTATTATGTATTAATTTATTTCCCATCATTTACTTAATTCTTGACAATCAACATAACAATAAATTAAGCCCTGATTTATAGGATTTGGTCATTTCCAAGGCATAAATTTAACAATTTAATAAATCATTCAATAAATATTTATTATGCACTTACTATGTACTAGCCATTGTGTTAAGCACAGCATTGGTACCCCTGTGCTGATATCAGTCTCTAGCATACTTCTGGAGTCATTATGGACTCATAAGTCATTATGCAGGAATGTAGGCCTTTGCAGAGAATGATTCAAATTGCTTAGAGCTATAGCAGGAGGAATATTCAATTCAACAAGCTATCAGAAAAGCAAGAGTGGATGGGGGGTATTAGAGAAAACCTGAGTTCCAGCATGATCTCTGTTGTCTGAGGCCTGTGAGGGTAAAAAGCAAGGGATGGAGTCAATTCCTAATTGGAAATCATGTAAGGGAAAGGATACAGAGAGCAGGGAAGACCAGCACTTCCATTGGGCCGCCAGACTACAAAGGGAACAGAAAAAAGCAGGGTCTGCACCATCCAGCTGAGTTTAGAAGTGTACTGAGCTTTGGCAAAAATAAAATAAAATAAAGTGAAAATGTTTTAAATACCCTTCTAGGAAATTTAGCTGGTGATATGAGTAAACAAACAAACAAAAATCCCCAAATTTCACGGCAGACTAATATTGGTTAGAAAGAACCCAAAAATAAAAAAAAAAACAACAGAGGAGACCAGCTCCACAGCAAATACCACTGAACCATTGGAGAAAAGAAGGGCTTGGTCCCAGGAGCTTCAATGTTGATGAGAGGAAGTTTTTTTTAAAGCATTGTTTTGTTCTTTATTCATTGGTTTGTCTGTTTTTAAATGAAATTAAGAATAGAATCACAATGTGAGAAGGCATTAGGAAAGGGAGATAGGAAGAAATTTAGACACTGGAGAAAAAATATATACGTACATATATAAAATTTATTTTTAAAAGAAATGAAATATCGGCTATTGAGGGAAAATTTGGAAGGGAAATAAATAGATGAGACAAGAAACAATAAACCAATTATTAAGTGCCTCATGTTCTAAGCATTGTGCTAGGTGCTAGATATTAAACAAAAGCAATAAAGGGATCCTTACTCAGATAAAGCTTATATTCCAACAGAGAACGCGTCTCCAAGACAAGTAAGGGTGATTACATTCTTGATTTATTGTCTGCCAAGTACATATACTCATATGTTGCACACACATATACATGCGCAATACATACATATATATGGAAGTATATGTGTATATATATATATATATATACATGTATACTCAAACTATAGGTGTGCTTATATGCATATAACTTTAAATATATATATATATATATATATATATGTAGTTTTGGCAGCATGAATATAATGTGAACAAATACAAACATATGCAAAGTAGATAAATATAGGATGGTTTGGGAAAGAGGGCACCAGCAATTGAGGATATAAGGAAAGGCTTCATAAAGAAGATGGTGTTTGAACTGCATCTTAAATAAGAGGAAACCAAAAAGTTTGCCTAATACAGAGGAGGGTCCTGAAAAATTATCTTTCAGATGGGTAGGTGCCATGGCTGGGTGATTTCTTTGCAGAGTAGGCACAGCAGATAGGAAACAATCTAATTCCAGTTGATTAAACTTAATTATATCCAACTTCCAAGCTACCAATTGCATTTAATTTCCACTGTCATCCAAAGTCTCTATGGGGGTCATGCAATGTCTTGTGACATAATATGTATATATGTATGTTATTTTCTCAGTTCTTTCATCCAGTTGAAGAGCAGCTTATCCCTTAACCCTGAAGGCTCAGATCATTATGAACCAATATCTGGCCTCCTGATGTCTAACTTGATTTACCCCCACCAGATTGTGAAATTGGTTTCAATCTTTAGATTACTCAATAGTAGTGTAACTTGTTTAGCAAAAACAAAACAAACCAACAAAACAAAACAAACAAACAAAAAACACTTAACACAGAGTGTTGGGTGCTTGAAAATTCCTACAAGGTAGGTTAACAGTATATCTGTGTGGTGATACTAGAATAATAGGTCCTTTCTTAACTAATCTCAGAAAAAAAAAAAAGGCTAGCCAAACATTTGCCAGATACAGTGCAGAAGAGATTCTTTCTTAATTATAATTCTTGACATTTATATTGTACTTTAACATTTGCCAAGTATATAAAATATATCATTTTATTTGTTCTTCAAAACAATGTTATAAAATATTTGTGATTACTACCCCAATTTTAAAGATGAGGAAAGTGAGGCAGGGAGGGTTTAGGCCAATTGTCCAGATTTGCTCACCTAGTGTGTAAGGTATATTTTAAACTTGTGTTTTCCTCACTCCAAGTCCGATTCTATATCCAATATAAGTTGCTTCCAACTTTGAGAATCTGTGAATCTGATTTTGTGAGTAGTTAATTCTCCAATTTGCATGATTTGTATCATTCACAGTGAGAAAAAGAGGGGGTTCTTCTGACTTGTAGCTTTAATTAATGCTTTGCATCTCTTCTACTAATTATGCACTACCTATTAGTGATCTCCAGTAATGAGGAAAAAATCACGGTTATTTCTGTTGTTAACTTACTCCCCCTTGTTTTCCACCCACAGAGCTCCCTGTGATTTCAGGGCTCACCTTTGAGTGTTATTGATTGGAGTTATGGCTAAGTAAAAAGTAAGCTATGGTCAGTTTTTAAGGATCACCTTTAAAACGGATGGATCTTCTTGCCTTAACAGTTGTTAACACACTAGATTCCCCTAATAAAGTAAATAAGGCAGAGGGAAAAAAAATGATATGTACCTAATTAATTCCCCAGATCCCTCTTGATTATATTAGTAGTTTTCATTTGCATAATATTATGTGTGAAATGAAACGTGTGTATATTATGTGTTTGCATATATGCATGAATGTGTATATGCATACACATGTATGTTTATGAACATGTGCATATATGTATGCATGTGTGTGTGTGTATATATATATATATATATATATATATATATATAGTATAATCACAAGGAGAGAAATATAGCCTGCATTTTCCATGATACAGAGTAAAACAGCTCAATTTCGGATGATTAAATAGGATGATTCTTTATGATTAAAATTTTTGTTACAAATACCTTTTTAAATGTACTATATTTTAAAAACTCTTTTACTAAATTTCATTAGTTTTATACTTCCATTGCATTTGGCAAACATTCATCACCAGTTCCAGAAAGTGACATTCTACAACATCATTATTCTATAATGGGATATTTACCTTGTATTCGAGAAAAAAAAATATGTATATATTAAAATGTCCTTTTCTCCCCATTCAAACAGGATAAGAATAGTTTGAAAACTAATTATCAATTATAATTGCTTCATTTAAATGTCTACCATCACCTGATCCCTGTCATTGCAGTACTGTATTTGATAAGCATCTTATTCTCAGGGAAACATCAGTGGAAATTTAGATCCGTGATTGTTTTTGTTTGCTTCTCAAAAATAAAACAGACTTTGAGGTTAGTATACCAAACAAAACTCAAGTGGTCTGTTTTCTCATTTGTACAAGTACACTTCCCAAGTTGCTATACGGACTGTTCTGTGTAGTTTGAACTTGTGCAAGGTCACTTCTTAGTTTTAAAGATGAAATTGTTAGGTCCATGTCACAAGTGCCCATTGTAAATAATTCTCAATTTCCTTGATCTTAAAAAGTGATGGGGCAATATAGGATTCATTATTACAGGGAGTCAAGACTTCCCTGTGGGGGTATAAAAAAGAAGACAAAGAAAATACTTACTAAGTTGCTAATGCTATTGACAAGGACTGGTCTTCAAAAGTCATTGCAATGAAAAGTCTGTGTTGAGTTTGTTATTTTGATAGTGAAAACATTTTGTCTAAGTATAAAATCACATAGGAGATAAAGGGGAAGAAAGAAAGCATGATTTTTATTCTTCTTTTTCAAGCTGTTTATTCTTTTATCTGGACCCAAGCTCAAACTAAACCCACGTTCTTGGTGGGAGAACCTGATCCCAAAGAAGGATGAGATTTTTCTAACTTTCTTTGGTTGTTTCTGACCCACCTTGTTCCTGGGAATGTTTCTTAAACAATAACTTAAGTATGCCAAATGTTGAGGTCCTTGCCTAAAAGTGATTTGCAGGGTCCCTTCTAAAAAAGAATACACAAAATATAAAACAGATATCAAGTATAGAATAGTCATTTATTTCCTTCATCAAACACTGATGGTTAAAATAAATACTCACAAGCATGTATTAGCAAATACTTCAAAACAGGAAACAATGACCCATTGCCTTTTGTATACTGAAAAGCAGAGACCTTTTTTTGGTAGAACTCCTGAACAAAAATTTCACACTAACTTTATATTTGTATTGTGTGAGTAACTCACAAAGCTAAGGTCTTCTGACGAGTCAGTTGAAGGATTGCAAATTCATAATACTTTCAAAAGGAATGTCACCTTGCCTAAGGCCATCCTGTCCTGAAGAAGCAGTGAAGCTGTAGAAAGCACCCCATTCTGAGCCTCCTGCAATCCTGACTACTTCGATTCATGAGGTGACTTCCAACAATAGAAATATCAATCCACTCAGATTAATGCACAATAACCTATATTCAGGGAAAGAAAAATAAGGAAAAGGCAATCAGATCTCTCAAGTCTAGGCTCATACTTAGACTAGTAAAGAGTCTTCCTGATAAAATAATAATAAACAACACCAAATAGAATGTATATCTTGCTTTAAGGACTTAAAAACACTGTACATATGTCAATTTGTCATCATCAAAACAATTTTGTGAAGTAGTTGTTTTTATTATAAACATTTTAGAGAGGGAAAAAAAAACCTGAGGCAAACAGAGGTTAAAAGACTTGTTCAGTATCACACAGCTAGCAAATTACTAAGTCTGGATTTGAACCGAGGGCTTTCTGGATCCAAGTTCAGCATTTTTATGCATTGTTCCACCTAACTTCCTGATATAAATGCCTGGGTCCCATAACTGGAAGAATAGGGTAAAATAGTCCTTCCATATTGATGGAAGTCTAAGTGAAAGTTAGGAGAATCTCAAGAAAGTTATGTCCAAAAGAGGGAAAGCACAGGATTAGTTCCATCTTTCCATAAACTGCTGAGTGGGCTATTATCAAGTATCTTTGATGTAACACCACAGTTACAGGGAATGAATTGTATCAGATCAAAGGAAAAGTCTTTGATGCACATATCATATGGCTATCTCCACAAAGCTAGAGTTCATGATCATCTTTATGGAGGTTCTAGGGTTCAGCATGGGGTTGCCTGGTCATCACTGCTATGTTTATTATTCCTTTAGCAACTTTTAAATATGGCATTGTTTAGTGAGTGAATGAACTCATGAAAATGAACTCACCAGCTCAGGTCAGAGAAGATGGAAGGGGATGACATCATGGGTACAAGTAGAGGGACTGGAATTGGTGAAGAAAAGAGCTACTTCTTTATCAGAGACTAGAGTCAAGAAGCAAAAGTCATCATATCTTCACAACTAGAAGTCCAGTACACAGACACATGTTTTATGTCTGTCACACAAGAATTAAGTGGTGATATAATAGGGTTATCTTAGCAATGTTACACATTCATTTAGTGACAGAGGTAGGCTCAGTACTTTGTCTCATGACCTCTCATCTGGTATGCCTGCAATTGAACCAACTAGTCAAATGCAAGTACAGCAATCCATCATTCAGTGCAATTTGAATTCTCCCATTAGTATTTTTTTTAACAAATTCTCCATCTATTGGTGAATTGAAAAATTTAAATATTACTTCAATCCTGTAGTAATGATATGTTGAAGATCTGGCAGCAATTGCCTTGATAGCCAGGCAACTTGTGTAATGGCAAGTAAAGAAATAGTTAACACCTTGTTTCAGCTATTGAATTAACACAGAAGTAAACACTTTGTTTCAGTTCATGATTGTATCAAGTATTAAGATCCAGAAGTTGTGAATTCCACAACTTGTGAACCCTAGAACTTGTGAACTCCTACAACAGGAAGGAGAGGAACTAATGACCATATATAAGGAGAGGCCCAGGCTGGAGACAGCAGAAATGAGAAGGGAGCTCTTGTGGTGGAGAAGGAGAAAAGTTGTGGTATCCCAGCCCTCTGTGTTTGTTTGTTCTGTCTGTGTGGATGTTTGTTTGTGATACTTTGTACAGAAATCTTGGGACCTTACTGGAAGTGCTGAAAGAGGATTTTCTGGTTGATTGTTTATAGAAGTCCTAGAGAAGGGTTTTGGAGGTCCTGGGACTTTTGCTGATGATTTGTGTTGACCTCTCAGACCTTGTTTGTGGGTCTGTGTTGATTTCTATACTGATAATTTTTGATGAGTTCTCAGACCTTGTTGGTGGGTCTGTGTTCATTTCACAGGCAGATAGTGAATTGATGATGGTGCCAGCAATGTGCATGAATGTTGTTGTGGCTCTGTTAAGCTTTGTCTTCCCAGAAACAGAAACTGTGAAGGACTTGAGGTGGACTGGGTACTGTGAGCTTCAGTAAGGAAGGGGAGCTGGACAAAGAACTGAACGAAAAACTGGACAAGGAGCTGAACAAGAAACTGGGAGCTGCCTTCCTTTGAACCCAGGTGACAGTTGTATAGATTAGGGCAGGAGCTGGGACCCTGGAAGAGCAATCATGGAAGCTGAGAGCCAGCCTCTAGTCAAGATGAAAAGATCTCTTCTTGGGTACCTAATTCTGACTGAGCAGATTAAGATTTACTGTGACCTAGGGGTGGAGAACTTTGACCTTTGTCATGTCTCCTTAAGATTGATTGAATTAAGAACTTACTAAATGATTGAGTTACTAAGTGAATGTACTTTTTTTAAAACTATGTAGCCACATTGGTGAAAACTATGTGGCCATTTTAGTGATAAGTTGTAATGTTATAATATTGTGAATGTTGTACTTTGATTTCTATGAATGTTTAGCCTTAATTTACTGTGGATTAAATAGAGTTCTTTATACTGTGTAATCAGAATCTTGAGGCTGTTCATAGCAGCAGTCCTTTGGAAAGGTGCTCGTCCTTGGCTTTACAGAGGCATGGCTAATAATTATGGTGATATTTCAGGATTGGAGCTCCTCCTATGGAATAGATGTCCAGGCTGAGTGAATAAATGAAAAGATGAATAAAGGATACTATTTTAAGTTCATAATATGTACCAGACGTTGTGCTACTGGCTGGGGATAGAATTATAAGCTATATGTTTTTTGTTCTCATGAAGACTGTATTCTAAAGGAGGAAGACAACATATAATGGGGAGCTGGAAGTGTGGAGTGGAGTAATGTGAGTAACTTTATGTTTTGGAAATGATGGGGAAGGAATGTGTGATTCAAAGTCTGGGATGCCTTTTTTCATTTCACGTTCAGGGGCAAGCTTGTTCATGTAAATTATACTAGAATTCAGTTTTTTCATTGCTGTTTTCTTTGTTCTTCCCATATACATTGTTAAAGTCTTTATGAATTATGTTTTATTAATTTCGTTACTTTACGCTGTATCTTTTTTTTTTTTAACATTTTCTTATGTTTCTCCGAATTTCTTGTATTTGTTGCTTTTCATGGTCCACTAACAATCCATTACATTAATGCAATTATGCCCTGTTTACCCATTTCACAATCAATGGTCATCTATTTTGTTTCCAATTCCTTGCCTGTACAAAATATACTGCTATAAATATTTTGATGCACATAGGGCCTTTCTTTTCATCTCTGATCTCTTTAGGGAAAATGTGTGTAAAGGAAAATATACTTTCAAAGAATCAAATGGACTCAAATTCCCAGTATCTGACCTCATAACCAGAAATCTTATATGCTTATGCTCTCCTTTCCCAAGACACTAACCTGACCTCTATTTTCCCTGTATACTATAATATGTGGCTATTTCATCACCTCTCATAGATTTTTTAAAAATTAAATTTTTTTCCAATTTATTTATTTATTTTTAATTTTCAACATTCATTTCCAGAAGATTTTGAGTTACAAATTTTTCTCCCCATTTTTCTCTGCCCCACACCCCAAAATAGTGAACCTGCTGAATACCCCTTCCCCCAATCTGTTCTCTCTTATATCTGCCCTCAGCCCCACCCCCAAATTTCTAGGAGGGCAAGATGGTTTTCTACACACCAGTTCCTGTATATCTTATTTCCCAGTTGCATGTAACAAGCAATTTTTTTAAACGTTTCTTTTTAAAACTTTGAGTTCCAGGTTTTTCCCTTCTTCCCTCCTCACCCACCCCCACTGGGAAGATAAGCAAGTCACTATAGGTTGTACATGTGTAATTACACAAAACATTTCCATAGTAGACATATTGTGAAAAGACTAACTATATTTCCCTCCATCCTATCCTGGCCCCCCACTTATTCTATTTTCTCCTTTGACCCTGTCCCTTTCCAAAACTGTTTGCTTCTAACTACCCTCTCCCCCAATCTGCCCTCCATTCTATCATCCTCCCTCTTGTTCCTTTCCCCCCTACTTTCCTGTAGGGTAAGATACCCAATTGAGTGTGCATGTAATTTGATCCTTAATCTAAATTCAATGAGAATAAGGTTATCCCATTCCCCTTCACCTTCCTGCTCTTCCCCTCCTTTGTAACAGCTTTCTCTTGCCTCTTTTATATGAGGTAATTTACCCTATTTTATCTCTCCCTTTCTCCTTCTCACAATATATTACTTTCACCTATTAATTTTATTTTTTAAGATATAATCCCTTCATATTCAACTCATCCTTTGCCCTTTGTCCATGTATACATGTACATGCATATGCACACACTCACACATATACATATATATTCCTTTCAACTATCCTCATATTGAGAAAAGTCATGAGTTACAATTATCATTTTTCCACATAGGAATGTAAATAGTTCAACTTTAATAGGTTTCTTATGATTTCTTTTTCCTGTTTACCTTCTCATCTTTCTCTTGCTTTGTGTATTTGAAAGTCAAATTTTCTGTTCAGCTTTGGTTTTTTCATCAAGAATGCTTGAAAATCCTGTATTTCATTGAATGACCATATTTTCTCCTGAAGTATTATATTCAATTTTGCTGGATAGGTTATTCTTGATTTTAATCCTAGTTCTTCTGACCTCCAGAATATCATATTTCAAGCTCTTTGATCCTGTAATGTAGAAGCTGCTAGGTCGTGTGTTATCCTAATTGTGTTTCCAAATTGTTTCTTCCAGACTGCTTGAAATATTTTCTCCTTGACCTAGGAACTCTGGAATTTGGCTATAATATTCCTAGGAGTTTTCTTTTTTGGATCTTTTTCAAGAGGCAATCAGTGAATTCTTTCAATTTCTATTTTGCCCTCTGGTTCTAGAATGTCAGGGCAATTTTGCTTGATCATTTCTTGAAAATGTTGTCTAGGCTCTTTTTTTAATCATGGTTTTCAAGTACTCCAAATTTTTTAAAATTATCTCTCCTAGATTTATTTTGCAGTCCAGTGGTTTTTCTGATGAGATATTTCATATTGCCTTCTATTTTTTCATTTGTTTGGATATGTTTTATAATATCTTGATTTTTCATAAAGTCATTAGCTTTCATTTGCTCCAATTTAATTTTGAATGAATTATTCTCTTTAGTGAGTTTTTGAAATTCCTTTTCCATCTGGCAAATTCAGCTTTTTAAGGCATTCTTCTCCTCATTGGCTTTTTGGGCTTTTTTTGCCATTTGGGTTAGTTTATTTTTTAAGGTGTTATTTTCTTCAGTATTTTTGGTACTCCTTTAGCAGGGTATTGACTCACTTTTCATGATTTTCTTGCATCATTCTTCTTTCTCTTCCCAATTTTCCCTAGTCTTCTCTTACTTGATTTTCAAAATCTTTCTTGAGCTACTCCATGGCCTGTAACTAATCATATTTTTCTTGGAAGCTTTTGCTAAAGGAGTTCTCACTTTGTTGTCTTCCTCCTGTTCCATGCTTTGATCCTTTTTGTCCCCAAAATAAGGATTCTTTGGTCTGTTTGTGCTTCCTTTCCTTGCTCATATTGACAGCCAATTACTTGACTTTTGAGCTCTTTGCCATGGTAGAACTCTTCTTCCAGATTACAGAGAACTATGTCCCAAATTGCTGGGATTTTTGTAGCTGCTGGACCAATTAGGAGGGCACCCTCTTTGCAGCCTCTAGAAGCTCTGGCACACTGTTCACACATCCCAGGACCACCACCCAAGACAGTGATCCAGATCCTGGCAGGTTAAAGCAAGAGTGATTACCCTCTGAATAGTTGCTTGGTCCCCCTGCAATCTGCAGGCCTTACACTCTATAGGCTGCTGAACCTCTGCCACTTCTTGCCCCAGGGTCAGGGTCCAGATGGCTCTCTTCCTTCACCCTCCCAACAGAGTTCCCTATGACCTTTTGATTTCTTTTTGGTGTTTATGGGTCAAGAAGTCTGTAAACCACCACAGACACTAGTGATTTATTCTCCTGAAGTCTGCTCCAGCCACCACTGGTCAGGACCACCCTGACACTGGAATCACAGCTCATGGGGTACTGTGCTCAGCTCCCAGACAATTTTCAATAGATCCTTCCTATCAGCTTGCTGGGCTGACTTAAGCAGAAGATTTGTTTCTCTCTGTCACTTTGTGGGTTTTGTAGCTCTAAAATTTGTTTAGAGTCATATATATATATTGGAAGTGGTGAGAGCTGGAGCCGCACAGAGGTCCTGTTTTAACTCTGCCTTCTTGGCTCCACCCCACCTCTCATGGATTTTAATATCATCTCTGAACTATGTATCTAGTCACAACTTTTCTCCTCACCTCGAATCTTGTGTCTCCAATTGTATGATGGACATCTTAGATTGGATATCCCAAGGATGTCACAATTTAACACATCAAAAATGTAACTCATTGTCTACTCCTAAGCATTTCCATCTTTCTAATCTTTTTATTGCTGTGGCTTTTTTGTTGCCCCACCATTCTCTCAATTAGCCAGCTTTACAACCTAGATGTCATCTTTGCTTTCTCACCCTTTCTTACCCCCTCTATGATTTAATCTCTTACCAACTTTTATTCCTTCTACCTTCATAGTATGTCTCATATATGTCCCATTTTCTATTCTGGTGTTGCCACCACAACAGTCCAGTTTGTCCTCCACTAATGCCTGGACTGTTACGATAACCTTCTGGTTAGTTTCTTTGTATCAAATATGTACTGACTCTTGTCCATCCTACGCTCAGGGGGCAAATTAAAATCTTGTAATGTGCATTTTTGACCATTTTAGCCTCTTATTCAATAAAATGCAAAGGTTCACTAATCTCTTGGATTAAATATAAAATCACATAGTTGCCATTTAAAGCCCTATAGCTTTCCATTTGTCGGACAACTTATTTACACATAACCAGCAAACAAGTGAGGCTGGCCTGCTTGCTGTTGCTTGCATAAGTCATACAATTTAGCAAGTCTGATATTTTCATCAGCTATTCCTAATGCTTAGAATTCTGGCCCTCCTCATATCTGTCTCTTGGATTCTCTTACTTTAAGTCAAACGTTTAATATCACTTTGCAAAAGAAGAAGACTTCTTCTCCTGATGTTTCTTAATGCTATTGTTTTCTGTGTTTTGCTTATCTCTGTTTTTTGTGTGGGAAGGAAATATATATTTATATATGTATATATATACATACACATAGACATATATACACATAAACATACATAACACAATATGCACACACATATGTGTGTATGTGTATATTCATGTTTGTGTGTTTTGAAGGAAAAATACTAGGCACTTAAGATAAAATGACACGCATGAAATTGCCTCTATCCTCAAGAAAATTACATTATATTTAATGATAGCATTCAGGTGGAGTGTGATATAACATATACCCATATAAGGGAACACAAAACATGTTCAAAGTAACTCAAAGAGAAAAAGAATGATATTTAATCCCTTTGATTTATTCTCCTTAGAAAAACAGAATAGAAAAAAAAATGAGTTGGCACATCAAGGTAAGTTTACATAGTAGAATAAGTGGATGAGAATTTAGAAAAACAGAGGTTAGTCATGGACAGTTTTAAAGTCATCAAAGAATAAGAAATGAATGAAAATTATAGGATACCAGGGTAATATAGGTCAGGATTCAACAGATCAATATCAAAATTGCATACATTTCCTATTCAAGTATTGCCGTGTCCATCTGACAAAATAATTAAATCTCTGGTACATCAGTCACTCCGCAGAAGGAAAAAAGAAAGCTCACCATAATATTAGGTTGTCACAGGATCAATGTGTTTAGATTTCAAATATATCTCAACTTTTCTTCGACATTCATTTTCTAGAAAACAGTAATTATAAAATAAATAACTGCCTTTACCTTGGCATTTGAATAACATCAGAAGATGATTATTATGTGATATTTTATTCCACTGACATTATCTCTAGAGATAAACATTGACCAGCAATTTTCAGTGTCTGAAACATATTTTTTTCAGTTGAACTGCAAGTCTAGTATTCGTTCTTTATCATGTCTATCTCATATATTTGTATGTGTGTATAAATGTATGTAATTTTAAAATAGAACAACCATTCATTCTTCCAAACAACATTTATGAAATGTCTATGTGTACCACACAGTGCTAAGTGCTGGAGGAGATACAGAAATAAATGAATATAATTCTTTTCTTGCAAACTTTTAGCAGATCATTTTTATTGAGTCTTCCTCTTAAAATCTATGGTCATTCAGAAAGGAAGATTTAGGAAATGGTGTGTTGTTTGAAATAATGATGATTAAACACATTGATTATTCATGTTCTAACACAGGGGGTAGAGATTTGAGTCATGCATAGGCTGTGACAGTGTTTGGTCTCTCCCTTTTCTCCTACCTTCATTGTTTTGATCCATCCTTTTAGCATCATATCAAGAATAAACTCAAGGACAACTGGTTTTCATTTTAAAAGGCACATTTAGAAGGTGGAATCAAGATGATAGAGTGAGAGTCATTTTTTTTGTTGATATCCCCAAGCATGCCTCTTTTATAATAAACTAGAAAACATGACAGACTGAATTGTGATCAGAAAAGCCATGACAAAAATCATAGTGGATCATTATTTCCAGACCAGAGCAGCTTAAGAAGATAGAAAAGAAAGGTTGGTGGATCAGGGGGTGGGGTTGACCAGGAGTACAGTGCAATGGCAGCAGCAGACAGTAGCAGTAAGTGATTGGGACCATTCTAGTACACATAAACATTAAGGGTGGCAGAACTCCAGGACAAGAAGCACTGGACCAGAAAGCGATTCTAGTGAATCAGGAATCTGATTTGAACCTTGAACCAGGTAATAGGAAAAGTGAACCAGGAATAGGAAAAAGTGAAATTTGGCAACTGTTGCCCATTACCCAATTTGTGTTCATATTTCCAGGGTGGAGAGGAGAAGTCATGAACAAGAAAGGACTTACCTGTGTATAGAAAAAAGGGGGAAAAAAGCTTTTAAAAACAAATGTATGGCTCTGAGGTTCAAGGGAGGGGAGACAGTTCTAAAAGTTAGTCCTGTGATAAACCTTCAAATCAGAGCAGGAGACCAAGACCAAAGGGAAACCAAGCAAGTCAGTCACTCTGAACCTACAGAAATTCCTAGTATGCTAACTGTAACTTAGTCTACTGAACCTTACTTGTACATAACCAACAGACCCAAATCTGGATGGGGAAATTGTCGAGCTCAGACCAAGGGAGTAGGGAATAAACTTCTCTCTAGATCACACCATCATAGAAGCACTAAACAATTGCAGGCCTCTAGACTGAGTTATAAAAAGAGCAGAATTTTATAAAAAGACAGAAGCTTAGGCCAGCAATCTAACCCCAAAGTGAGCAGAAGCCAACACTAATATACTAACATGAAGTCAAAAGTCAAAAAGTAACTTGTAAGAATGAGGGGTAGAAACAAAAAACATAATCTTAAGGAGTTAACTTGGTGACAGAAAGCTAAAGACATAAACAGAAGGAAAATAATTATTTTTAAATATCTATAAGCAAAGCCTCAGAAGAAAAGCAAAGCAAATTGGACACAAACCCAACAAAAATTCTTAGATTTTAAAAAAGAGATTAAAAAGAACAATTAAAAAATTAAATAATAGCAGTAGAGGAAATGAGGTAGAAGAAATGAGTGGTATGTTAGAAGGTATGAAAAGAGAATGAGCAATTTTGAAAAAGAGAAAGAAAATATCTTTGAAGAAAATGATTCCTTAGAAATGAGAATTGGCCAAGTCATAAAACAGATAAAAAACCATACTGAAGAAAATAACTCCTTGAAAATTAAAATGTCCCAAATGGAAGGTAATTACTTCATGATATATCAAAAAGTAACAAAACATGCAGAACTTTATCATAATAGAACTCTTAAAACACACAGATGACCTTGGTGTGATTCTATTATATTAGGATGATTTTGAAGGAAAAATGGAAGGGTGGAGTAGAGGAGTGTACTGGAAGAGAGGAGAAAGGAGAAGAAGAATAAAGGAAATTGTCTCCAAAATATGAGTCACACAAGGAAAAGTTTATATAATGGAAGAGCAAGGAGAGGAACAATGAGCAACACTTGAAACTCATTCTCATTAGAACTTGTTCGAGAGAGGAAGAATAAACATACATACATAGTTGAACACAGAAATGTTCTTACTCAACAAGGAACTGGGAAGGTACAGAGAAGGAGGCAGGGTTAAGAGGAAGGGTAGATTAAAGGACACAGTGATTGGATGAAAAGCAAACTTTTGAGGAGGGGACTAGGTAAAAAAGAGAAGAATAAAAAGATAAAACAATGAAGGAAAATATATATTTACCAGTCATAACCATGAACATGAATGGGATGAACTCACCCATAAAATAGAATAGACTGGCAAAATGGATGTCAGAATCCCACAATGTGGTGTTTCCAAGACAAAAAAAAAATTTTGAAAGACAAAAGATGCAAATATAGTAAAAAATAATCAGTGGAAACAGAATCTGTTATGCTTCTGCTGAGAGGAAAAAATGCAGGGAGAGCAATCACTTTTTCAGACAAAGTAAAAGCTAAAATAAATCCAATAAAGGAGATTAAACATTGAAATGATATCTTTTTCTAAGAAGTACTATACCAATAAATTAATATCAATACCAAACATGTGCACCAAGTAACATAGCATCCAGATTATTTTTTTAAAAAAGGTTAAATGAACTATAGAAGGAAAGAGACAATAAAATTAGAATAGTGAGGGAACCTCAGTTTATTCCCTCTCAGGCACTGATAAATCTAACCATAAAATAAAAAAAAGGAGATGAACAGAATTTTAGAAAAGCTAGATATGATAGGTCTCTGAAGAATATTGAATTAGAATAGAAATGAGTATTCTTATTTCCCAGCTTTGCAAAGAATCATCACAAAAATTGACCATGTATTAAGAAATAAGAACCTGTCAAAAATGCAGAAAAGCAGAGATATTAATTAATCTTTTTTCTACCATAATGCCATGAAGTTGCTTTCAACAAATTTTCTTTGAAGTACAGATAAAAATTTAAATCAAACCTAAAAAACATAATCCTAAAGAATGAGGATCAAAGAATAAATTCGTAGAAACAATCACTAATTTCATTAAAGATAGTGACAGCAATGAGACAACATGCCAAATTATGTAGGATACAACAAAAGAAGTACTTATGGAAAAATCCTTATCTCTAAGTGTTTACATAAACAAATGAAAGGAAGAATAGTTCAGTGATTCACATATGCAACTTAAAACAAACAAATTAGAAAACCAGCAAATTTAAAACTCCAATTAAACACCAAAAGAGAAATCATGAAAAACAAAGAGATTAACAAAATTGAATTTAAAAATTGAACTTATTTATGAAACCAAAAGCTGGCATAAAAATAAGATAGATAAACTATTGGTTAATTTGATTTAAGACATAAACAGAATGCTAGTTAGCAGTATCAAGAATGAAAAACATGAATTTGCAGTCAATGAAGGGGAAGAGAAATAATTATTAAAAGTCATGTTGCCCAAATATGTGTCCATATAACTGACAGTCTAAATGAAGGGGGTGGGGGGTGGACAGCTAGGTGGCACAGTGAATAGAGCACCGGCCCCAGAGTCAGGAGGTCCTGAGTTCAAATCTGGCCCAAGACACTTGAAACACTTACTGGTTATTTGACCTTGGGCAAGTCACTTAATTGCCTGGCTTTCCTTCCTCCAGAAAAAAAAGGAAAAAAAGATAAATGAAATGGAAAGAGAACACAAAATGGAATGCTTAAGTAACCAAATGCCAGAAAAATAAATTGAGTAAGCCATAAATGACCTCCCAAAGGGGGATAGGGGGTAGGAAATTAGGAAATCTAGGCCAACATGTATTGAAAAATGAATTTTACCAAACATTTAAAGAACAGCTAACATACCACATAAATTCTGAAAAATGGCAAAGGAGATATTACAATTTTCTTCTATCACATAACTAAGTTTTTGATACATGGATGAGGGAAGTTTAAAATTAAAAAGAAAAAAAAAACCTATAGAGAAATTTTCCTAATGAATGTTGAAGCAAAAAAATAAATAAATAAAATACTACCAATGAAATTACAAGCATGTCCTATAAATCACACAATAAGAAAACGTTGGATTTGTGCCTTCTATGAAGAATAAAAAGAGAAAGATATCCTCATTTATAAAATCAAATGGAGAAGGAAATGACAAAACATTTTAATATCTTTACCAAGAAAACCCTTGTGCTGTACTGAAGGAAATTTGGGTCCTGCATCCCAGATGGGGTCCTTCTGGCCTAAACTCCATTTTTTTCATTTTTTAAATTAAATTTTATGTTTATCTTTAGTTTACACCATTCATTTCTGCAAGAGTTTGAGTTACAAATTTTCTCCCTGTCTTTCCCCTACCCACCACCACAAAACAGCAATCCCACTATATACCCCGTCCCCAATCTGCTCTCTCCTATATCCTCCCCTATATCCCCTTTGGCTTTCCAGTAGGGCAAGATGGATTTTTATACCCCAGTGCCTGTGTATATTATTTCCCAGTTGCATTTTAAAAATATACATACATACATATATATATATATGTATATATATATACATATATATTATATATGTGTGTGTGTATAAACACATATAAAAATTTGATTTTAAAACTTTGAATTCCATATTCTTTCCCTTCTTCCCTCATTACCCACCCTTACTGGGAAGAGAGGCAATTCAATATAGGTTGTTTATGTGTAGCTACACAAAACATTTTCATAGTGTATATATTGTGAAAGACTGACTATATTTGCCTCTATCCTATCTGCCCCCTCCTTGTTCTATTCTCTACTTTGACCCTGTCCCTTTTCCAAAGTGTGTACTTCTAACTTCCCTCCCCCACAACCTGCCTTCCCCTCCATCATCCCCCCACTCATCTCTTTCCTCCCAACTCTCCTGTAGGGAGAGATACCCTATTTAGTGTGTATGTCATTCCCTTCCTAAGTCAAATTCAATGAGAGTAAGTTTGACCCATTCCCTTTTGCCTTCCTGTTCTTCTCCTCCATTTTAAAGGTTTTCCCTTACTTCTATATGAGATAATTTACCCCATTCTGACTCTCCCCATCTCCTCTCATTATATTACTTTCTCACCTCTCAATTTCACTTTTTAAGTATCATCCCTTCTTATTCAATTGATCCTGTGCCCTCTGTCTATGTATGCCTGTACACATACACACATATGTATTCATATGCCCATATACCCTCCTATACAGACATATACATATATATATGCGTGTATATATTTGTATGTATATGTGTGTGTGTTTGTGTGTGTATATATATATATGTATATATATATACACATTTATATTCCCTTCAAATATTCTCATACTTAGAAAAGTTTCTTAAGTTACAATTATTGTTTTTCCATGAAGGGATGTAAAGAGTTCAACTCTGATACATTACTCATGATTTCTTTTCCCTGTTTAACTTCTCATTCTTCTCTTGTTTTTTGTATGTGAATATCACATTTTCTGTTAAACTCTGTTTTTTTTTTTTCATCAAGAATGCTTGAAAGTCCTCTATTTCATTGAATGACCACATTTTCCCCTGAAATATGATACTCAGTTTTGCTGGGTAGGTTATTCTTAGTTTTAATACCAGCTCCTTTGACTTCCAGGATATCATATTTAAAGCCCTTTGATCCCTCAATGTGGAAGCTGCCAGATCTTGTGTAAATTCCTTCTTCTTGGCTGCTTGTGATATTTTCTCCTTGATCTGGGAACTCCAGAACCTTGCTACAATATTCCTAGGAGTTTTCTTTTTAAGATCTTTTTCAAGAGGTGATTGGTGAATTCTTTCAAGCTCTATTTGGCCCTCTGGTGCTAAAACATCAGGGCAATTTTCCTTGATAATTTTTGAAAGATGATTTCTAGGTTCATGATTTTTGATCATGGCTTTCAGGTAGTCCAATAATTTCAAAATTATCTTTCCTGGATCTAGTTTCCAGGTCAGTGGTTTTTCCAATGAGATATTTCACATTGCCTTCTATTTTTTCATTTGTTGAATTATAACTTGATTTCTCATAAAGATGCTGGCCTCCATTTGTTCCAATCTAATTCAGAAGGAATTATTCTCTTCACTGAGCTTTTGAGATTCTTTTTCCATCAGGCAAATTCAGCTTTTTAAGGCATTCTTCTCCTCATTGGCTTTTTGAGCCTCTTTTGTCATTTGAGTTAATCTATTTTTAAGGTGTTATTTTCTTCAATCAGGTTGTTGCCTTGCTTCCATGATTTTCTTGCATCATTCTCATTTCTCTTCCAAATTTTTCCTTCACTTCTCTTATTTGGTTTACAAAAACCTTCTTAAGGTCCTCTATTGCCTATATATGGGTCAACCTTCATATTTTTCTTGGAAGCTTTTGGTGCAGGAGTTCTAACTTCAGTGTCTTCCTCCTGTTCCATGTTTTGATCCTTTTTGTCCCCAAAATAAAAATCCAAAGTTGGATTGCTGTGCTTGCACTGCTTGCTTTGCTTGCTCATGTTGCCACTCGATTATTTGTCTTTTGAGCTTTTTACCACAGTAGAACTCTGCTTCCAGAGAGGAGAGCTTTGTCCCAAATTGTTGGGATTTTCACAGGTGCTGGAGCTATTAGTTGACTGCCCTCTCTGAAGCTTGCACTGGCTCTGGCACACTGGTCACGCACCCTAGGACTTCTACCCTAGACAGCAATCCAGATCCAAGAAGGTTAAAGCTAGAGCAATTACCCCTCAGAATGGTTACTTGGTCTCCCTACAATCTGCAGGCCAGGAGCTCTGAAGCAGCCATGTGTGCTACACCTCAACCACTTTTCCTTCTGGGGGGCAGAGATTGGACCACACTCCCAGTCCCTCTGTTCACACAAAGTCCATGCTGATCTTTCACTTTTTCTTTGGCATTTATGGGTTGATAATTCTGGAAACTGACACAGCTGCTGGTGATCCACTCTCCTGAAGACCCTCTATCCATGGCTGGTAAGGCCTTCCTGAGGCTAAAACCCAGGCACATGTGGGGCTTGGCTGTGTTCCCAGTGTGCTGCGATGGACCCTTCCTGCCAGCCTCACAGGCTGTATTCAGTGGGAGGTTTGTTTCTCTCTGTCACTTTGTGGGTTCTCTAGCTCTAAAGTTTGTTTAGAGTCATTTTTTATTGGTATTTGAGGTGGTCATGGGAGGAGCACAGGGAGTTTTCCGCTTCTACTCTGCCACCTTGGCTCCTCCTCTAAACTTCCTTTTAGGGCAGCCATTCCCTGAGATCCCTTTATCCCAAATTGCTTTAAATGATTAAAGTTTGCATTAAAACCTAAAAAAACTGGGGTGACAAAGAATTGGACATTATTGAAAATGACAGAACAAAACCTATCTAAAACCTAGTTCAAACATTATTTGTAATTAGGAGACCCTATAAGCCTTTTTTCAAATTTTTATTTTTTTGCTTTTTGGAGGGCAATTGGGGTTAAGTGACTACCCAAGGTCACATGGCTATTTTTTGTGTTAAGTGTCTGAGTCTGGATCCAAACCCAGGTCCTTCTGACTCCAGGGCCAGTGCTGTATTCACTGTGCCACTTAGCCACCCCTGGAAGCCTTTTAAATAAGATCAGAGTTGCTGCAAGGATGTCCAACATTTTTATTACTATTCAATGTTTTATTAGAAATGATAGCTATAGCTATTAGATAAGAAATTGAAAGAAAACTATGGGCAATGATGATGATTGTTTACATATATGCATTATATGTATATAATGGCTTGTCTAGAGAATCATTGAAAACCAACTAAAAAACTAATTGTAACAATTACTTCAGAAAAATTGTGTGACATGAAATGAACCCATACAAGTTCTCATCATTTCTATATATTACCAAAAGATTTTATTAGAAAGAGAAATTCCATTTAAAATAACTACAGATATATTTGCAAGTCTATGTACAGATGTAAATATGGGGACTATATGAAGACAATTAGATAACATTGTTCAAGCAAATGAAGATAGTTTTGAAGAAATACTATTTTTCCATGCAAGCCAAGATAGTATATTAAAATGATAATGCTAATTAAATTAACTTTCTTACTCACTGTCATGACAATCAACTTTAAATGAAATATTTTTTAGAGGTGGGGAGGATCACAAAATTTATTGTCAGGAACAAATGTCAAGAATATCAAGGAGATGAAAAAAAAATGGGAACAAAGGGGGCCTAGAAGTATCAGATCTCAAACTATACTACAAAGCTGTAATCACCAAAGCAATTTGGTATTGGTAAGAAATAGAAAAGTCAATCAATTGAAGATATTATGTGAATAATAAGCAAAAACAAATGGACTTTTAATCTAGTGTTTGATAAACCCAAGAGTCAGATAAAGAACTCACTATTTAAGAAAAATGGCCAGGAAAAGTGGAATGTCAAATAGCAGAAACTAGACAAATGCCTCTCATTGTATACCACAATAAGGTCAAAATGAGTTCATCATTTAGACATAACAGGTGACAACATATGGTATGCATGGAAAAAATTGCTCATCAGATATATGGTTAGAGAAAAATTTATGACCAAACAAAAGACAGAGATGTCAACAGGAGATAAAATGGATGATTTTAATGTAATATCTTTTTTTTTTAAAGCAATTGGGGTTAAGTAACTTGCTCAAGGCTACATGGCCAGTTATTTCTGGGTGTGGTGCTAAGTATCTGAGCCTAGATTCGATCCCCCAGATCATCCCGACACTGGGGCCAGTGCTCTCACTTGCTGAGCCACCTGGCCACCCCTAAGCAATTGGGGATAAGTAACTTGCTCAAGGTTACACGGCCAGGTGTTTCTGGGTGGATGCTAAGTGTCTGAGCTGGGATTCGATCCCCCAGGTCATCCTGACACTGGAGCCGGTGCTCTTACTCGCTGTGCTACCTGGCCGCCCCTTAATGTAATATCTTAATGAGTTTTCACATAAAATCAATGTAGCTAAAATTAGAAGAAAAAAACAGGAAACCAAGGAAAATACCATTTATATATAGATTCTCTGATAAAGGTTCAGTTGAAAAGTGTATATAGAATTTAACCAAATTTGCAAGAATAATAATCATTCTTAAATTGATAACTGAAATATGCCAATAGATGGTTTTCAGAGGAAGAAATAAAAGCTATCAATAGCCATAAAAATGCTCTAAATCACTATTATTAGAGACATTTCAATTAAAATATGTCTAATGTACTCCTCACATCAATCAAACTGGCTAAGATTACAAGAAAAGGAAAATGACAATTGCTGGAGAGGATGTGGGAAAATAGGTACACTAACTAATGCACTGTTGGTGGAGCCATGAACTGGTCCGAAAAATCTGGAACTATGCTGAAAGTTTCTGAAACTATGTACCTCTCTTGATCCAGCAATATCACTACTGAATCCTGAGGCGATAAAAGAAACAGGAACAAATGTATATACACAAAATATTTGTAGCAGCCCTTTTTCATAGCAGCAAAGAATTAGGAACTTAAGGCATACTCACCAAATGGGAAATGGCTAAACAAATTATGATATATGAATATGATGTAAGTGCTGGGCTTTAAGAAATGATGAAGGACATGATTTCAGGAAAACCTGGAAGATTTGTTGGAAGTGATGAAAAGTAAAGTGAGTAAAACTAGAACAATGTACACAGTATCAGCAGTATCGTAAGATGATCAACTTTGAAAGAGTTAGTAACATGGATCAACAAAACAACCCATTGTTGCTTCAAAAGTTTGACAGTGAAACATGCTCCATGTCTACATGGAGAGCTGATAGATTTTGAGCAGAGATTGAAGTATTTTTCCTATATTTTTCTAACATGGCTAATGTGGAAATTTGTTTTGAATCACTATACATTTTTTTAACAAGATTTGTTTTTATTGCCTCCTCAATGGGTCAAGGATGTATTCAGAAAGGAAAAGAATTTGAAGCTTAAAACAAACTATGCTTCAGAAAAAAAGAAAAGAAGGTAAAACATGTGTGTCCATATTTACAGTATGGTATACCTAAGGAATAATACAGGGGATCAGAGGGAGGTGGGAGATGGAATCAATGCATATAGCAAACATTTTCATTCTTTTTCTTCTATAGGGAGGGTAATTATAAGTAAATATTTTAATTAAAAGAATTGGGCTTATACCATTAAAATATATATTATAATATTTAAATCTAATTTATTTTGTGGGCTTGTCAGAGATTAGGCTAATGTAGTTAATTAAAGATTTGATTGACAGAGAGTTATCTCAGTAAAACACCTAATTGATTTAACAAATTGAAAGATAGCACAGCATAGTGTTTGGAAAGAACCAGAATTGAGAAAACATAACTTCTAGATCTGTCTCTGATACATGTTAGCTATTTAGCCATGAACTTACTTAACCATTTTGGTGCCCTAGGGAATTAAGACTATGAGTTAACTCTGAAAATGTGAGAATATCTACTCATAGTTGGTGTTCCTTACTCACATGGATAGAGAGATTATATCCATACAATAAGATTACAAGACTAAATTCTCCTTTTACATATAGTACCCAGTGATCACCTCCCCTGCCAAATAATAACATTTAATATACTTTTGTCATATGAGTTGTGAATATGAATTAATCTTTGATGAAGCCAAAGGTACTTTCTAGATCTTGTAGTGTCTCACTGTATAACAGAGGCATACTGATCTAAGTAACAATGAACAGGATGTTAAATGACAAAGAGTTTATTACATTAGCTTTTTATAGATTAGATTAGATTTTCTATTTTTATGTGTTTGTAAGTATTGCAAAAGCACATTTGCTGGGGTTTTGTTTCTTCTTCTTTTCTAGTTAAGACAATGTGGGGAAAAACATGACAACCACAAAGCAGTTAGACTTTTTAAAAGGCTTTCCAATTTACTAAATATTGGTTGAAATTGAATGAAGCCTTCCCCTCTTGTGTAATCAAATTTGCCAAGACCATAACAATTTTCCAGACTCAGTTAGAAGGAAAGCCAAACCTGAATGTTCTTCCACAAGTTGTAAAATGCCTTTCACTTCACCTTTCTTTTTTTATTTTAGCTAATACCCTCAATGAGCATATAATAGTACAGACCAGTAATCTCATATGCCTTTTAATATTATCATCAATTGTTTATTGAGTCCTTGTTTAAGCATCTATTTGGTTCTTGTAAGACACCTGAACATATATCAGTTTAAGCCAACCATCTACTAGAAATTTGCATAATAATTTAGCAGCACAAATGTTTCCGAAGGGAAATATATGTAGTATGACCAAAGTATTATGCAAATTTTGTTTTTACAGCAATTTAGTCTTGCCATAATATCTTATGCCATTACCCAAGCAGTGCATTAAGCCATGTCAGTGCTGACAAAAGCAGACAGGAGCTGGACTCAAGATCCTGCAGCTTCAGTCTGAACGTATGGATTCCTTAGGGGTACACTATCTATTAATTTAACATTGCAAAACTAATTATGTATGTCAGGGTGACCTCTTTTTAATCTACATTCATCACAAAGCCCAAGCCTTCTGTCTCCATTGTTCCTATAATAAAATAGCTGTTGATAGACTTATATAATTGACTATATCTGAAGTGGACTCACATAATGGTCCTACATACAAATGGTATATAGTCCCAAAAGAATAAAGATAAGCAAAAAAATAATCCAGCTATCTCCAGTAATTAACTTCGGAGGCTTCCTAATAACAGTAGAAAATATATTACCAATTGACTTAAGAATGAAATTTGGAAGTGTACAGAAGTCACATTTATAGTAATTAAAAAGTTTTGTTAGGGAAGAAAAAAGATGGAAGCAAACATGAGGGACTTTTTCTGTTCTCACTTTTTTTTCATATGAAATGTATCATAATTCCTATGCTTTCAAGGTAGGCATATTTAAAGGCAACTCCATAAAGCTGCCATAGCTAAGCACAGGGCATACTTAATCCGTTCATCAGATTCTGATAGATTCAAAATAATGTGGTGTGGGAGATTAATGCTTTATTACTCTTTTATAATGCAGATGTTAGGTATAGTTTAATTTACCATAGTCATTATTGCGTTTATGATGAAATTAATTTAATGATCAGTTGATAAGTTGTCTAATGTCATGAAAGAATAAACTTTCTTGGAATAGAATTATTTTTCCTATACAGTCTTCTTAATTCTTAACATCATCATTGCTGATTAAACTTGCATTAGAGTATTATCCTTAGATATATTGACAATTACCAAGATGGCAAAATATAAACTCTGTCACTGAGGCATATATGGTCTAAAGGAAAATTAATATTTTATCCCAAAGGTTATAGGAGTATCTTAACTCTTGGACTCCCTGGAATTCTGGTATATTTGTTTCCTCTTATTTCCCTTAGCCCAATCAATAATCATTTATTGAACATTTATAATGTGTCAGTCATGGTACATATGGCCTACTCATTTGACCATATCTCATAGTCTAGAGAACAGACATTTATAATTTAGATAAGATTACAGATATTCAGAGCTGGAATCAGATTGTGAAGTTATCTAGTCCAACCTCTTATTTTACTCTCGAGGAAACTGAGTGTCAGAAAGGCTAAATTATTTGATCAAGGTTATACTGCTAATCAGTGCCAAAGCCATGATACAAACTTATGCTGTTGTTTGCTTTGTTTGTTTTTTTCTTATTTCAGAACCAGAATTTATTCAACTTTACCAAGTCAGTTGAAGGCCAAATTTGTTTGAATAGATATAACACCTATTAAGTATGTTATATAGTAGTCAAACTCCCCCCACTCCCACCACCCATATGTCTTTGCTCCTATGGTTCCATATTCTTAGAAAGCTTTCCCTTTTCTCTCCTATTTCCCTGTTCAAATTTCATCCATCATTCCAGCCCCAGTATAAATGCCAGAAGATTTTTTTTTCCTTTCCCTCAGTTGGAGCTAACTTGTTTTCTCTGAATTCTTAAAACACTATTTTATCTATATTATCTATATATTATCTCATAATCACTTACATTACATCCTACTTTGTATTATAGTTACATGCAAATATTATATTACCTACACAGAACTATACTGGAGTAAACTCAAACTGCTTATCAGAGCTAATAGCTGAAATTTCCTCATGAGAATTTTCACTTTAGAACTAGATAATCCTATAAACCAGAGCTCAATTTATTGATTTGTTGATTTTCTAAACTTAGGAAAATTTTAGTAAGGTGGAGCAAAGATGGCAGAATAAAAGCAGGAACTTATTTGAGCCTCCACTCCAACCACCTCTAATAACTGTAAAAAAAAAATGACTAAACAAATTTTAGAGCTACAGAAACCACAAAGTGACAGAGAGAAACAAATCTCCCGCTGAAGGCAGCCTGGTGGGCCAACAGAAAGGGTCTATCACACAAAGCTAGGAGCCCAGTGCAGTCCCCTGTGAGCCGCACTGGCCCAGACTAGCAGTCCAGACCAGCCAGAACAGACTTTAGGAGAGTTTATCACCAGCAGCTGTGAAGGTTTCTAAACTTCTCAATCCACAAAAACCAAAATTAAAGTAAGAGATCATTAGGGAACTCTGTGGAACTGGGTGAGAGAAACATGCTGTCTGGCCCCTGCCCCCTGGAAGGCAGAGGTGGAGTTGGCATGGTGGCTGCAACTTCTGCCACATGGCTGTATCCAGAACTCCCAGCCTGCAGATAGTAGAGAGACCAAGCAACCATTCAGAGGTTAATTGCTCTTGCTTTGAATTGCTTGGATCTGGGTCGCAGTCTTCAATGGTGGTCCTAGGGTGAGAAAAGCTAGTGAGCCAGAGCTTGTGGTGGCTGTAGAGAGGGTGCCCTCCTCATAGCTTTGACAACAGCTTTGACACAGCTGCGAAAACCCCAGTAATTTGGGACAAGCTCTCGCCACCCTGGAAGCAGAGTTCTACCATGACAAAGAGCTCAAAAGACAAGTAATTGGCTGGCAATACCGTGTTTCCCCAATAATAAGACACTGTCTTATTATTTTTTTTTGGAAAGAAAAACACCAGAGGGCTTATTTTCAGGGGAGGGCTTATGTTCTCCTGCCTCAGCTCTCCTCCACGGCACTGCTCTCAATGGCGCCAGCAAGCAAATCACTGGGGAAGAACAGGATGGCACACTCACTGCTGCAACTCTGATTGGATGCAGCTTGGAGTGCGGCGTGCATTTCACCCGGGCGGGGGGGGTGGGACTGTGCATACAGAGGGTACCGTAATGTAGCGTGTAGCGCAGAGGATCACCTTCACTACAGTAGCAATCTCAATAGGGCTTATTTTCTGGGGAGGGCTTATTTTAGAGGAATCTTACACAGTAAGGGGAGGGCTTATTTTCGGGATAGGTCTTATTATTGGGGAAACACGGTATGAACAAACAGAGGAAGTGAAATCACACTAAAGAATCGTTTTGGGGGGACCAAAAGAATCAAAACATGGAACCAGAAGAAGACAACAAAGTCAAAATTCCTGCATCAAAAGCTTCTAAAAAAATATGAATTGGTTATAGGCCATGGAGGAGCTCAAGAAGGATTTTGAAAATCAAGTAAGAGAAGAGTAGGGAAAATTGGGAAGAGAAAGGAGAATGATTCAAGAAAATCATGAAAAGCAAGTTAACAGCCTGACTGAAGAAAACAACACTTTAAAAAATAGACTAACTCAAATGGCAAAAGAGGCCCAAAAAGCCAATGGGGAGAAGAATTTATTTTTTGTTTTGTTTTGGCTTTTTTGCCTTTTGAAGGGCATTTGGGGTAAAGTAACTTGCCCAAGGTTACAAGGCTAGTCTTTTTGTGTGTGGGGGTGTTCAGTGTCTGAGTCTGGAACCGAACTCAGGTCCTCCCGACTCTGGTGCCAGCGCTTTACTCACTGCTCCACCTAGCTGTCCCTTGTTTGTTTTTTTGTTTTGTTTTTTGTTTTTTTCTTTTTGCCAAGAATGTCTCAAAAAGTCAACTTGACCAGATGGAAAAGGAATTTCAAAAACTCATTGAAGAAAAAATTCCTTCACAATTAGATAGGAACAAATGGAAGCTAATGACTTTACGAAAAATCAAGATACTATAAAACAGATCCAAACAAATGAAAAAAAAAGAAGACAATGTGAAATATCCCACTGGAAAAAAACACTGGCTCGGAAAATAGATCTAGGAAAGATAATTTAAAAATTATTGGACTGCCTGAAAGCCATGATTCAAAAAAGGGCCTAGACATCATCCTTCAAGAAATCCTCAACTAAAATTGCCCTGATTTCCTAGAAACAGAGGGCAAAATAGAAATGGAAAGAATTCACTGATCATCTCTTGAAGAAGATCCTGAAAAAAAAACTGCTAGGTATATTATAGCCAAATTCCAGACTTCCCAGATCAAGGAGAAAATATTATAAGCAGGCAGGAAGAAACAATTTGAGCATTGTGGTAACACAATCAGGATAATACAAGATCTAGCAGCTTGTACATTAAGGATTGGAAGGGCTTGGAATAGGGCATTCCAGAGGTCAAAGCAGATAGGATTACAACCAAGAATAACCTACTGAAACAATAATGCAATATTTACAGCACCCATTGTGGTTATGAATATGCTGGTATAGTTTGAATCACAAAATGTATCAGACTCTCCACAAAGATGGCAGAATCAAATTTATTCAAATACCAAAAAACTGAGTCCCAGAACCAGAAAGCCAAAGTCATTACATTAGCCACAAAGTTGGTACATATGCTTAATGCAGTTAACACCCACGTTCCTAAGCCTTCACAACAGAACAGACTCCCTTAAGCAGGGATCCTCCTCTGTCACCCACTGTAGCTCCTCAGCCTGGTTCTTGGAAATTCTCAGCAGAAATTCCCAAAGGAAGGGTCTCAGCAGAAGCTCCAGACTCCAGATGCTTACCCCAGGAAATTCTGCCATTCCCAGCTGGGGCTTTTCCTTATATATGCCTTAGGTTCTCTCTGTTTTGCACCTTCCTGTTACATCAGCACCTTCATCCCAAGGTGTTAGCTACTTCTCTGCTGATTAAATAGCTTAAACAAGGTGTTAACTTGAAACAAGGTGCTAAGTACCTGCTTTCTTGGCAAAACAAAGGGGCATGGAAGATCTTCAGATTCCATTAACATTACACCTACCCAGCAAAACTGAGTGTAATACTTCAGGAGAAAATTTGGTCATTCAATGAAATGGAGGACTTTCAAGTATTCTTGATGAAAAAACAAGAGCTGAACAGAAAATTTGACTTTCAAATACAAGAAGCAAGAGAAGCATGAGAAGGTAAACAGGAAAATAAATCATAAGGAACTTATTAAAGTTGAAGTATTTGCATTCCTACATGGAAAAATGATAGTTGCAAATCATGAAATTTTTCTTAGTATGAGGATAGTTGAAGGGAATATATGTATATATATATATATATATACACACACATATATGTATACATACATTTGTATGTATGTATGGGAGGGTGTGTTGCATGTGTGTATATATATATATATATATATATATATATATATATATATATATATATATATGAGTGTGTATATGTATACATAGACAGAGGGCACAGGATGAGTTGAATAAGAAGGGATGATACCTAAAAAAAATTAAGAGGTGAGAGAGTAATATATTGGGAGGAGAAAGGGAGCGATAGAATATGATAAATTATCCCCATATAAAAGTGACAAGAGAAACCTGTTACAATGGAGGGGAAGATCAGGAAGGTGAAAGTTAGAGGGGCAACTTTACTCTCATTGAATTTAGATTAAGGTTCAAATAATATGCACACTTAATTGGGTACTTTACAGGAAAGTAGGGGGGAAGGGAACAATAGGAGGGATGACAGAAGATTGGGGGAGAGGGTAGTTAGAAGCAAACACTTTTGAAAATGGACAGAGTCAAAATAGAAAATAGAATAAGTGGGGGGTGGGATAGGATGAAGGGACATATAGATAGTCTTTCAAAATATAACTACTATGGAAACTTTTTGCATAACTACATATGTACAACCTATATTGAATTTCATGTCCTTGCTGTGGAGGTGGATGAGGAGGGAAGAAGTCAAAGAATATGGAAATCAAAGTTTTAAAAACAAATGTTAAAAAAAATAGTTTCTTTTACATGCAACTTGGAAATAAGATATACAGGCACTGGAGTATAGAAATCCATCTTACCCTATTACAAAGTTAGGGGAGGGGGATGAGGAAGGATATAAGAGGGAACAGATTAGGGGAGAGGGTATTCAGTAGGCTTGCTTTCTTGGGGTGGGAGATAGGAGAAAGAAGGGAAGAAAATTTGTAACTCAAAATCTTGTGGAAATGAACGTTAAAAACTAAAAATAAACAAATTGGAAAAAAAGGAAATAATAATACAGATTAAAAGTGAAAGTGCGTGTGTGTGTGTGTGTGTGTGTGTGTGTGTGTATCCCCACCCCTGCCAAGAACACAGTTAAACATTTCCCTGTATTGCTCTATAAATACTGCTTGAGCTTAGCAGGAGTGTAGTAGAAGACTCTGGAATTGTCAGCATGAGTGGAGGTTTGGTGATTTTAGATTTCTGTTGCTGCTGATGTTAATAATAATAATTAATAAGAGTAACAACAACAACAATAATATTCAGCATTATATAGTGCTTTAAAGTATACAGAGTACATTCATTATCTAATTTGGGCTCCACAACACCACAGCCTCCACTCTATTATGTTTCTTAAGACTAGTGACAATGTCTTATTTATCTTCATATATTTACGTTAACTTGAACATATTAAAGGCTCCATAAATCCTTATTAAATGAATGAATGAATATATGCCAGAAGCAATTACACAACTTACCATAAATATCCCTCAATATCTTTTTTTTTTTGCTGTATTAATTAAGTGCCTATTATTTGAAAAGTAACATGATAGGCTCTGGGGAGATGAGTCACATAAAGTATTCCATGGCATGGATTCTGCCTTCATGGAATTTACAATAAAGTTTATAATATATAGAGTGTCAACCGACCTTTTTATTTTCTCCTTTGCTTTTTAAATTAACTCTCAGTCTGTCCTTGGCCTAGAACTGACCCTCTGACCTCTTTCTAGCCTGGGATCATCATAAATCATCATTTTGCTGTATTTATGTATTTTGATTTTGTGAATTGCTGCTTAACTAATTTTTTTATGATTCCAAAAAAATTTTTGTGAAAGAATATTGTCTTTAAGTGTCAAATGTTTTTATAATATGAAATATTATAATATATAAGTATATAGTATAATATAGTATAATACAGTATCATATCATATCACATCTTATCATATCACATCATATAACATAATGCAACACAATGCAGCATACCTCAACATAACACAACACAACATAATATAATGCAATGCAATATAATGTATTGTGATGTAACATAATATATAATATATAAAATATAATTTATAATACATTGAAAATTATATCTGATTAAGCTTTCTGATACATGGTGTCTTTGTGACACATAGAGGAGTGTTGTAAGTGGTAAACCAGATCAATCAAGAGCCAGAGTCAAATTATACTCATTAATATGGTAAATTGAAAATATGCTACAGTCAAAAGGTAATAGGTTGGAAATTACCCATTTCATTAAGGCTTGAATGTTAAGTAGATTGAAGGGAAGAGGTAAGTGACAGACACCTGACATAAAGTTTGTGGTCACTGTCTAAGAGATCAGGCAGACCAATAAATAAAAGGGAGACCATAAATTCTCAGCCAATTATTCAGTCAGTATCAAAGTAAACATATAAAATAGGATGAACCGGAAAGGGATATTTCCAATAGAGAGACCTGGGTCAATGAACCAAACCCAACATGGATTAGCATCCACACACCACTCATATGATACCTATGACTCAACAAATAGTGAATTTTCCTGTTATATGCTATATTCAAATGGTGACTTGATTGGGGTTATTATTGAAATATCTTAATCATTAGGATTCCTCATCATGTATGGATTAGACTAGATGATTCCTTAGAGTCCTTTCAACTTTGAGATTCCATGGCTATTCATCCCAAAATAATCTAGCTGCCTTCTTTCATCATTTTGTGTAACTTGATGAATATGGGTTAAGTAAGGGTGGCAGATATGTGCTTGAATCCATAAAGAGGCAAGACATGTGCATTTCTCCAGGTAGTTAGTGTAGCTAATTGTAGAAGAGAGGATAATTTCAACTATGAAGGATGCCACATAAATTGGTTCTGTGCCCTCTGGGGAAAATAATACATGAAAAAAATAATCTAGGTGATGCTCCATAAGATTAGGACAATGCAATAAAAGTCAGAAAAGCCATCAACTCCAATTGCCTCATTTTGTAGATAAAGAAAAAGATATTGAATTGCATAAATGTGTCTCTGCTATTTACTATGTGTTTGTGCATTTATTGTGAAACAGGTATTTTGTGGGAAGGGTGTCAAGTCTTAGAAAGTAAGCTTGTGGTCCTTCTTCCCCAAATATTGAAATAGGAAGAATAAATTAGATTAAACCTGAAAGTCAAATTACCTAGACTAATAATATTTAAAGGAACAGATATAATTCTAGACTAGTATCCCCTCCATATGAAGAGTGTAGAGTGGCAGCCTCTGGCTGCAACTTTGTTCTTCTAATCTTGGAAGGAATTAAAGTCTCTCTAGGAGAAGGGTGAGGGAAGAAGAAAATGTTCATTCTGTCTTCCTACAAGCCAAACAATGACAACCCTAAGCCACATGTGAAGGGTAGCCATCACTGTAGGTGAATACAGAGAACTTTGGGAAGGCATAGGAATTAATGTAAAGCGAACTTAGAAGAAACAATTATATAGAAGTAACAATATATACAATAACTAACAGCTATAAAATAATCAAAATAGAATGCTGTGACTAGCTTGGACCAAAAGTAGAGAAGTAAGATGGCATCTGTTCTCACTTCTTTATTTATAGAGAAGGAATATAAGTATGAAATATTGTATAGATTGTCAGTCAGATATTTTGGTGAGTTTTGATATATTTTTTCTCTTTGTCTTATTCTTTATTATTGGGGATGTCTCCCCAGGAGAAGAAGTTAAAAAGAAAGCATTTGAAAATGTAGGTATGGAAAAAAATCAATAAAATCAATTTAAAAATTTTAAAGATATCCAAATAATTTCTGATCCAGAATATATTACAATAAAAAATTCAAATCTTTTTATTTCACTTTGCCTTTTTTTTTTTACCATACAGACATTTGTTCTATATGCTTAGAATATATTTTTAGGTTCTTATAACACAATGCCTTATTACAATTAAGAGCTAACACCAAGTTGTCACAAGTTTAAAATGGTGTATTTAAGTTACAGAATATTTTATTAGCTTGAATAAGTTACTGGATTAAAAAAAATACTTAATCAATTACCAGCATGTATCCCACAGAGTTTCAAAATGGAGATTTGATTGAAAATTAATTGCATTCCTAACAAGACATAAGTGAAGGTTCAGGGTAGTTTAAAAATATCTATTTGCATTTAATATGGGTTATTGTTTCTAGTAAAATATAAAGCTTCCACAATACTAGGGAAAATATTTCTAGCTATTATTTACTCTGAACTCTTGGTCAACTGTGATCCCTCTAAATCCTTTATTTTTAATACTCTCCCCTTTCCTGACACTATTTTGGCCATTTCACCACTCATTAACACCTCTAAGGATATGTGAAGTGACAGGTGGCAATAGAAAAAGCCATTAAATTTGCTACTTGTTAGTAGATTTGCTAAAAAATGTTCTTATGAATGAGTTTTGGGGTGGGGAAGCTGAACCTGGTTAAAATGAGTTTTTATATGATTAGTGGTTGATTATATAACAATAGTTTTTATTTGAAAGAATTTGATTACTTTGAGCATTTTTTAGTTAAATGGGAATTGAAGTCAAATTATCTAAACACTGCAACAACCAAATACCATGAAACACATGATGATTTAAGATGTTAATGATGCAATTTATCATCATTTTATTTTTGTTTTTTTGTAGGGCAATTGGGGTTAAGTGACTTGCCCAAAGTCACACGGCTAGTAGGTGTGTCAAGCATCTGAGGTTGAATTTGAACTCAGGTCCTCCTGACTCCCGGGCCAGTGTTCTATTCACTGTGCCACCTAGCTGCCCCCATCATCATTTTTTGACTAGCTGTCATTCACCCACTCCAACTCTCACTTTGAGATATTTGAAAGTGATTCTGTTATAGAAATAAGGCACTATTTATTTTTGTTTGTTTTCTTTTCTTTTATTTACATTTAAATATTTATTTTTACTTTTTAACATTCATTTCCACAAGATTTTGAGCTACATTTTTTTTCTCTCCATCTTTCCCCTACCCCACCCCAAAATAGCAAGCCTACTGAATACCCCTTCCCGCAATCTGTTCTCTCTTATATCCTTCCTCATCACCCTCCCCCCTAACTTTCTAGTAGGGCAAGAAGGATTTCTATAAGCCAGTGCCTGTATATCTTATTTTTTTATACACATTTGTTTTTAAAATTTTGAGTTCCAAATTTTTTCCCTTCTTCCCTCCTCACCCATCCCCACTGGGAAGACAAGCAATTCAATATAGATTGTATATGTGTAGTTACACAAAACATTTCCATAGTAGGTATGCTGTGAAAGACTAACTATATATCCCTCCATCCTATCCTGTCCCCCATTTATTCCATTGAGCCTATCCATTTATAAAAGTGTTTTCCTATAACTACCCTCTCCCCCAATCTTTCCTCCCTTCTATCATCCTGCCTCTTATCCCCTACCCTCCTATTTCCCTGTAGGGTAAGATACCCAATTGAGTGTGTATGTTATTCCCTCCTTAAGCCAAGTTCAATGAGAAAAAGTTGATCCATTTCCTTTTACCTTCCTGCTCTTCCCCTCCATTGTAATAATTCTCTCTTGCTTCTTTTATATGAGGTAATTTACCCTAATCTATTTTTCCCTTTTTCCTTCTCCCAATATATTCCTCTCTCAACTCTTAATTTTATTTTTTAGATATCATCCCTTCACATTCACCTTGTCTTGTGCTGTCTATGTGTACATGTACATACCTATGCACACCATTACATACATATTTATACACACCTACACCCTCCTATACATACATATATATTTCCTTCAACTGTCCTCATATTGAGAAAAGTCTTATGAGTTACAATTATCGTTTTTCCATGTAGGAATGTAAATAGTTCAACTTAAATAAGTTTCATATGATTTCTTTTTCCTGTTTATCTTCTCATACTTCCTGCTTCTTGTATTGGGAAGTCAAATTTTCTGTTCAGCTCTGTTTTTCTTTTATCAAGAATGCTTTAAAATCCTCTATTTCATTGAATGACCATATTCTCCCCTGAAACATTACACTCAGTTTTGGTGGGTAGGTGATTCTTGGTTTTAATCCTGGCTCCTTTGACCTTTGGAATATCATATTCCAAGCCCTTTGATCCCTTAGTGCAGAAGCAGCTAGGTCTTCTGTTATCCTGCGTTTCCCCAATACTCAAATTGTTTCTTTCTGACTGCTTACAGTATTTTCTTCTTGACCTAGGAACTCTGAGATTTGGCTATAACATTCCTAAGAGTTTTATTTTTGGGATCTTTTTCAAGAGGCAATCAGTGAATTCTTTCAGTTTCTATTTTGCCCTTTGATTCTACAATATGAGGGCAATTTTGTTTGATAAGTTCCTGAAAGATAGTGTCTAGGTTCTTTTTTTGATCATGGCTTTCAGGTAGTCCAATAATTTTTAAATTATCTCTTCTGGATCTATTTTATAGGTCAGTGATTTTTCCAATAAGATCTTTCACATTGCCTTTTATTCTTTCATTTGTTTAGGTCTGTTTTATAGTGTCTTGATTTCTCATAAAGTCATTAGCTTCCATTTGCTCCAATATAATTTTGAAGGAATTATTCTCTTTAGTGAGTTTTTAAAATTCCTTTTCCATTTGTCAAATTCAACTTTGTAAGGCATTCTTCTCCTTGTTGGCTTTTGGGCCTCTTTTGCCATTTGAGATAGTCTATTTTTTAAAGTGTTATTTTCTTTAGTCAGGCTGTTGACTCGCTTTTCTTGATTTTCTTGCATCATTCTCATTTCTCTTCCCAATTTTTCCTCCACTTCTCTTACTTGGTTTTCAAAATCCTTCTTGAGCTTCTCCATGGCTTGTAAGCAGTTTATATTTTTCTTGGGAGCTTTTGATATGCAGTTTGTTGTCTTCTTCCTGCTCCATGCTTTGATCCTTTTTGTCCCCCAAAAAGGAGTCCATGGTAGGGCTGTGTTTCCTATGCTTGCTCATGCTGCCAATTACTTGATTTTTTAACTGTTTGCCATGGTAGAACTCTGCTTTCAGAATGGAGAGAGCTTTGTCCCAAATTGCTGGAGTTTTCACCTCTACCAGAGCTATTAGTAGGGTGCTCTCTCTGCAGCCCCCACAGGCTCTAGCACCTGACCACACTCCCCAGGACCTCCACCCAAGATCATGATCCAGACCAAGCAGGTTAAAGCAAGATCAATTACCCTCTGATTGGTCACTTGATCCCATTACATTCTGCAGGTCAGGAGCTCCTGAAGCAGCCACATGACACAGCTGCCACACCTCCATGGCTTTGCCCTCCAGGGGCAGGGGCTGGACCACACTCCATCCATCCCTGTTCCAACAGAGTTCCACACTGACCTTTTACTTTGTCTTTGGTGTTTATGGGTTGAGAAGTCTGGAAACCACCACAGTTGCTGGTGCTTCACTCTCCTGAAATCCGCTCAGGCCAACTCTGGTCAGGGCCATCATGTGGCTAAAACTTCAGGCTCACATGGGTCTGGGCTCAGCTCCCAGCTTGGTGTGATAGACTTTTCCTGCCGGTCTGCTAGGTGGCCTTCAGAGGGAGATTTGTTTGTCTCTGTCACTTTGTGGGTTCTGTAGCTCTAAAATTTGTTTAGAGTCATTTTATTGGAGGAGGTGTAAGCTGGAGCCATGGGGAAGCCCTGTTTCTACTACGCCACCTCAGCTTCCCTGGGAAGGTACTGTTTATATTGCCTTTTCAAGATCATCATTTTTTCTGCAGATGACCTGGATGTCCGGTGAAAGGTCCAGTTTAGTCAAGCACCTTATTTTCTGAATTAACCAGTCATTCTTGATGTTACATGGTTTTTTTTTAGTGAATTGAGCAGATTCAGTCAGATTTATTATCTAGTATCCTAGATTTAGAACCTTGCAGATCATAGAATTCAACCTCCTCATTGTACAGATGAGGAAATTCAAGCATTCCCTTCCATATATTCTGAAATTCAGTGATACTGGACTCCTTGCATTTTCTCGCACATGGCACTTCATCTTCTGACTCAGAGCATTTTTTCTTTTTGTACCCCAAGCTTGGGACACTTCAACTTCTCATCTTATTCTCCTAGTTTCCCTGGTTTACTTCAAGTTTCTGCTAAAGTCCCATGTTTTCAAGAAAGCTTTTTCCAAGCTTCCTCAATATAGAATAACTTGTCTCTGAGATTATGCTCCAATTTATCTCATATGTATCTTGCTGTACTTAATTGTTTGCATATTGCCTCCCCCCATTAGACTGTTAGTTCCTTGAGAGAAGAGACTGTCGAATTTTCCCCCTTAGCATTTAGTACAGTACATGGCAAACAGTAGGAGTTTAATGAGTACTAGTTGTCTTGTTTTAACTTCACAGAGCTGGTAACTTGCCTAAGGTCACACAGATAACAAATGTATTAGGGGGCATTTAAACCTACATCTCTAGACATTAAATCTAGTGCCCCATTTATTATACTGTGGGGCTTTTATGTTTGAGTCAAGGTGCATGAAGAAACAACAAACCTTTGAAACAGACATTACTGGTACTTTGTATCCTTCACAAAGTATTCTCTTACATTATTTTTTTCTCTTCTAAGTATGGAAATTATAGTGAAAGCTGCTATATACATAAGGAACAACAAATGGTCAATATTATTTATTTCTAGAAAAGGTTCAATGTTCACTTTATAAACAAAACTATGAGTACGCTTTTCAGGTGAATTAAAACTTTTATTTAAACAATTTTTTAATCTAACTGATCAAAGTGACCTTGAAAGTTAAAGAAGGACTTACATGCATAAATAAGACACGTGAAAATTTTCAATATGCCAGTGTATGCACTGGTGTCTAAATATCCTCCTGTGATTCCCACTACAACCCATCCATTTTTGCTCACCCTGTTTGATGTATCTATTTCCTCCCAAATATTTCATAAGGGGTCTTCCTTAACTTCTCTCTCTCTTTTTTTTAAAGCAATTGGGGTTAAATAACTTGCTCAAGGTTACACGGCCAGTTATTTCTGGGTGTGGTGCTGAGTATCTGAGCCCGGATTTGATCCAGGTCATCCCCACACTGGAGCTGGTGCTCTTACTCGCTAAGCCACCTGGCTGCCCCTTCCTTGACTTCTTTTGACATTATGTAGATACCAAAAGAACATATAAATTATCCATTGATTAATCCTGTTCTCACTATATGATTAGACATCTTTTCCCAAACATATTTTTTTCTAATGACTTTTACCAATTCTTCTACATAATCCTTGTCTGTAATGATCTGAATCTAGCTGGCATGAATTTTTCACTGAATTTTAGGTGATCTTGAACTTCAGCTATTAGGAGATCATAGTATTCCATGTTTTTAAGTTATATGACACCACTAGAAAAATATTACATTAATATCAGACTTTGTTTCAAGGAAAAGGTTGAGGTCATTATAGGAATTAAGAAATTTCTGTAAGAGAAATCAATCTATCAATAAAAAAGGATTCATTAAGTAATTGTATGTGTCTGGTGCGAGTTCCAAATTTTCTCCCCCTCACTATACTCCCACATGACCCCCTATGGTGGCTTGCAATTCTATATAGGTTCTACAAATACCTTCACGTTAAACATTAGTCAAGTTGAAAAAAGGATTATAACCAATGGAATGAACAATGAGAAAGAACGGAAAAAACAAAACAAAAAAGAGAGAGAGAGTGCAAGTAGTTTGCTTCAATCTGCATTTAGACTTTGTAAATCTTTTTCTGGATGTGGATAGACCTTTCCAACATGAGTCTTTTGGAATTGCCTTATAGCCTTGCGTTGCTGAGAGGAGCCTAGTCTATCAAAGTTAGTCATTGCAGATATGGTGTGTCTGTAATTGTGTACAATGTTCTCCTGGTTCTGCTCCTCTCCCTCAGCATCAGTTTATATAAGTCTTTCCAGGTTATTATGAAGTCTGTCTGTTCCTAACATATTATAGCACAATAGTATACCAATACACTCATATGCCACAACTTGTTTAGCCATTGCTAATTGATGGGCATTTCTTTGGTTTCCCATTCTTTGCCACCACAAAAAGAGCACCTATAAATATTTTTGTACATACTGGTCTTCCTCCCACTTGTATGATCTCTTTGGGATACAGTCCTAGAAGTGGTTTTGCTGGGTCAAAGGGTATGCAAATTTTTATAGCCCTTTGAGCATAGTTTCAAATTGCTCTCCTAGAATGGCTGGATCAGTTCACAACTCCACCAACAATGCATTGCTGTTCCAATTTTACCACATCTTCTACAATATTTATCATTTTCCTGTTTTGTCATCTTAGCCAATCTGACTAGTGTGATGTGGTACCTCAGAGTTGTTTTGATCTACATTTCTCTAATCAATAGTGATTTAGAGCATTTTTTCATATGATTATAGTTATCTTTAATTTCTTCCTCTGAAAATTGCCTGTTCATATCCTTTGATCATTTATCAATTGGGGAATGACTTGTATTCTTATATATTTGACTCAGTTCTCTGTATATTTTAAAAATGAGACTTTTATCAGAAACACTGGTTGTAAAAATTCTTTCCAATTTTCCATTTCCCTATTAATCTTGGTTCCATTGGCTTTGTTTGCATAAAACTTTTCAATTTAATATAATCCAAATTATCTATTTTGCATTTCATAATGTTCTCTATTTCTTGTTTGGTCATAAATTCTTTCCTACCCTAGAAATCTGACTGGTAAACTATTCTTTGCTCTCCCAGATTGCTTACAGTATCAACCTTTATATCTAGGTTATGAACCCATTTAGACTTTATTTCAGTGGACAGTGTAAGATATTGGTCTATGCCCAGTTTCTGCCATACTGTTTTCCAGTTTTCCCAGCAGATTTTGTCAAATAGTGAGTTCTTATGACAGAAGTTGGAGTCTTGGGATTTATCAAGCAGTAGATTACTATAGTCATTAAGTACTGTGTCTTGTGAAGCTAATCTATTACACTGATCCACTACTCTATTCCTCAGCCAGTACCAAGTAGTTTTGATGACTGCTGCTTTATAATACAGTTTACAATCTGGTATGGCTAGGCTGCCTTCCTTAGCATTTGTTTTCACTAATTCCTTTGATATTCTGGACCTTTTGTTCTTCCAGATGAATTTTTTTACTACCTTTTCTGCCTCTATAAAATATTTGTTTTGGGTAGACTGAGGGGTATGGCAATAAATAGATGAATTAATTTAGGTAAAATTGTCATTTTTATTATATTAGCTCATGCTAAACATGAACAACTGGTGTTTTCCAATTATTTAGATCTGACTCTATTTGTGTGAAAAAAGTGCTTTGTAATTGTGTTTATATAGTTCTGGGTTTGCTTTGGCACTTAGATTCCAAAATATTTTATAATGTCTACAGTAACTTTAAATATAATTTCTCTTTCTATTTCTTGCTGTTTGGCTTCAATAGAAATATATAGGAATGATAAGGATTTATGTGAGTTTATTTTATATCCTGCAATTTTGCTAAATTTTTTATTATGTTGTAATAGTAGTGGAATTTAAAGATCCCCCTGTATTGGCTTGGTTTTCAGGTTGAGTGTGGAAACCCAGAGCTTGTGAATCCCACTTGTGGGATGGACTTGTTTACATGAAAACAGAGGGATGAACTGGGAGGAGTTGGTTCCATGGATGTAGAGAAGGCAGAAGCAGAGAGAGGCAGAAGAACTTTTGAGAGCAGCATCATGGAGGGAGATAGAGAGAGAGAGGATTGCTGAGGGACAGTTGGAGCTGCCCAGGACTTTTGAGAGCTGCTACCCAGAGTTGCCAAGGATTGAGGAGACATGGCTGTGATGTCAGTATTTTTTCTGTCTGTTTTGATGTTGTTTTGCCAGATTCTTCCACTGGTGAAGGACAGTGCTATTGTTGCAGAGGTCCTGGAACAATGTGGTTTGGTTCAGAAGCCATGAAGAAGGATTTTCTTGTTGTATGTTGACAGAAATTCTGGAAGAGGGTCTTGCTGATATTTTCAGCAGTCCTGAGAGTGTTCTGCAGGCAGAAAGTGATTTGATGAGGACACTGGCAATGTATATTGTGGCTTTGTTAAGCTTTGTTCCCCCAGGAACAGAGATTGCTGAGAACTTGCCTTGGGACAAGATGAAGGAAAGACCTCTCTTTGGGTGTTCTATGAATGATGATATCTTAAAATTGCTATAGCTCAGGGGGTAGATGGCCTTTTTGCTCTCCACTGCCCTTTTTGAGAAGGTGCTTGGCATTAACAGATGATAATTGTAAATTAGTTGTGATCCAGGGATCAGAAACTTGAATTTTTGGGCTCTGTGATTGAACAAGTGAATATAATTTGTTTATGATTGGAAATTAACCTTAATCTCCATTTGAGAAGAGAGACTTTGTGATTGACTAAATGTACTTTCCAGGGGTGGAGTAGTACTTGGAAATTATTGAATCACATTTAGTGAATGCTATATTTTTTACTTTCTCTGTTCTGTGAATATTTTGCCTAAATTTGTCACTGAGTGAAATGGAGAGTTACTATGCTGGTATTCTGAACCTTGGAAGTTTCCTTTACTTGGCATGACATATGTTAAGTAGTTGTTTACTTGATTCTCTAGAATTCTCTAATTATATAATAATATCATCTGCAAAGAGTGACAATTTAGTCTCTTCTCTGCCTAATCTGAATCCTCTAATTTGTTTTTTCTTCTCTTATTGCTATAGCTAACATTTCTAGTAGCAAATTGAATAAGCGGGATGATAGTGGACATCCTTGTTTCATGATTAATCTTATTGAAAATGTGTCTGGTTTATGCCTATTACATATAATACTTGATGATGGTTTTAGATAGATGCTGCTCATTATTTTAAGGAAGACTCCATTTATTCCTATGCTTTCTAGTGTTTGTTTTTTTTTTAAATAAGAATAGGTGTTATATTTTGTTGAAAGCTTTTTCTGCATCTATTCAGATAATTATATGGTTTCTACTAGTTGTTGTTGATATGATTGATTATAACTAGTTTTCCTAATATTGAACCAGCCTTACATTCCTGGAATAAATCCTACCTTATCAAAGTGTATTATTCTCATGATGATTTGCTGTAATCTTTTTGGTAATATTTTGTTTAAAATTTTTTGCATCTATATTCATGAGGGAAATAGGTCTATAATTTTATTTCTCTCTTTTTGACTCTTCCTGAATTAGGTATTAGTATCATATTTGTATTATAAAAGGAATTTGGCAGGACTCTTACTTCTTCAATTTTCCCCAATAGTCTATTGAGTATTGGAGTTTATTGTTCTTTAAATGTTTGATAGCATTCACTTCTAAATCTATCTGGCCCTGGAGATTTTTCCTAGGGAGTTCTTTGATGGCTTGCTCAATTTCTTTTTCTGAGATGGGGTTTTTAAACATTTTTCTCCCTCTTCAGCTAATCTGGGCAACTTATATTTTTGTAAATATTCATCCTTTTCACTAAGATTGTCAAATTTATGGGCATACAATTGAGAACAATAATTTCTAAGTATTACTTTAATTTCCTCTTCATTGGAGGTAAATTCACACTTTTCATTTTTGATACTGGTAATTTGGTTTTCTTCTTTCTTTTTTTAAATGAAATTGACTAAATGTTTATCAATTTTATTGGATTTTTTTCATAAAATTACCTCTTCTTTATATTTATTAGTTCAATATTTTTCTTTATTTCAATTTTATTAATCTCTCCTTTGGTTTTACTATGTCTAATTTTGTACTTAATGGTGAATTTTCAATTTGTTATTTTTCTAGATTTTTCAATTGCATGCCCAACTCATTGATCTCCTTTTTCTCTATTTTATTAATGTAAGCATTCAGAAATATAAAACTTCCCCTATGAACCACATTTGTTGCATCAAATAGATGGTACCTGCTTTCAAATTGCATTCGCTCTATATTATTTGCCACATGAAAATTGTTGACACAATAAATATGTGTATACATGCCCACATGACATATTTCTTTGACTAAATAATATTGGTTAGCCATAATATTGTGACTTACTCAAATACCCAGATCTTTTATTTTTCACTACCAGTGCTTTCTTTCTCTCCTAAGTCTTATGATCCTCTCCAAAATAGCTAATAATTACAATACTGGTTTGATAAATATTTCCTCAAATAAAATGTTTGTTACTCAGATGATTCTGCATGGTACTTTCCATTTTGATTAGTAAATCTTTGAGAAATTAAAAGGAACATAACCATCATTCTCATGGATAGTAAGTGATTTTACCAAACATTAAATGATTTGGCACATCTTTTTTTTTGCTAATGTAGTACAAAGTTGTGAATATAAGAACATTGTTAATACAATAATAGTGCCATTAGCACATACAATAGTTTTACTTTATTAACAGTCTCCTTTCATGTTAGCAATTTTGATGTAATTTAAATGATGTCCCCATTATAGTAGTGAATTGTGTTTTCATTAATACAGTGAGAAAGCCATTAATATGAAAATTGCTCATTCAGAATCACATTAGTGGAGTGCTTATCCTATTATCACTGGGCTGATTTTAGCCCAGGTGCTGAATAATCCAAGAAGAGTTGTCCTATAGCAAGGTAATCACTGTATTCCCCCTAGAGATGCTCATTATCCTTTTCTTGTGTTATACATTCTGCCAACTTTTATCATATTTATTTTAACAAGAAAACATCACATACAACAGCTTCAATGAAGTTCATTTCTAACATCCATATTCATCCAATTTTTTTTTTCCATAACACATACTTGGGTCCAACTATTCCAGGATCCATTGTGAAAAAAAAATACTGTGAAGCTCTTTATGTCTAAGAAATTTTAAATACTAAGGTAAATGGTTTAATCTATCCTACTTCTCACCTTCTGACAAAATGACTTCTGTCCCAACCCAAAGAAATGAGGATCAGATTTAAAGAACGTTAGGGAAGGAGAATTCATAGATTTGTTCTGTCATTTGGGAGCTGTTCAGTGTTGAATTAGCTCAAGTATAAACAATTGGTGAGGATGGATCACTGAAATTCAAAATCTAATCATGTTAAATCAGTTTGGAATATATATGGCACCAACTCATCATGTTTCTGTATAAAAGTGGGTCTATTATTTCAAGAAGCTGATTCTCTAAGGCACACTATATTGTTGTTGACAAAAATAGGGATATTAGTTAAAATTGAAACATCACACTCCCCTTTCCAAAATGAATTAAGCCTATACTAAGAATGGTATGTTGGTGAACATGAGGGAGGTAGTTATGTAAATCTTTTTGAGATGATATCTATAATATTATGTTCTCTTGTGAATGCCACAATTTAGGAAGGGCATTAACATGCTAGAGTTTATCTAGGGAGAGGTGATCAAGAAGAGAATTCTCAATACAATAGCAAAGGAAAGGAAACTGAAAATGGGGTTCTGATAGGTTGTTACATAGGAAAGGAATTATACTTGTTAAACTTGCCCCAAAAGACAAAACTAGAAGAAATTTAGATTAGATTAGATTGAAGTTTCTTCCAAATCTGAGACTATGACATGAAATATCATAAATGAATTAAATACTGAAAAAAAGAAACATTATTTTTACCTTTCATCTCATTGTTCCTTCTAGTTCCTGTTAGAGTTTTGCTATTGTAGAGAATTTTGGCTTCTTTAGGTCCTAACATACTTCTATCTTCCCATAATTCATCATATTTACTTTAATATTTGGATGGATCCATGTTGTTGTTTATGTGGTCACTCTTTTTACTATTGTAAAATACAATGCATATATGCTTTTTTATTCCATGAGTGTCTTTTTTATATCAATCTATAAATTCTCAACTAAAGATCTACCTACATACTAGAGACTTTCTTCCAGGTCTTTTTAATATTTTGTGATAACAGTGAAATACTTGGGATATCCATCAGCTATCCTTATATTCTTCATTCCCTATCTTATCATGGAGACATCTTCATTTCCAGTCAAACATGTCTTGTTAAGGATTTTTGTGTGTACATACAATGGAAGTGTATATATATTTTGAGTATGTACTTTTTTGGTAGAGTGCATACAATGCATATCTACATTGTTCTTTAGTTAATGTATTAATTTTCATGTTTTACATATTTTGCTTTGCCATTATTTGCAACTATACAAAAACATTGAAGAATGTGACATCAAATATATATATATATGAGACAGGGAACTTTGAAAATGCTACATAATGTCCTAGATGCCTTTTAGATTGCTCTCTTTAGCTATTCAACTTTAAGCCATGATCATTATTCATTTGCAGTTGATATACATATTTGTGAACTAACTCAACCGACTACCTCTAGAATCTGATGTCATAATCTGGACCCCAACAATTCATTATCCACAAGGTTTTCCTGTATACTGTAAATTCTCAAGCCAATTTCTTTACATCTCACTGAAGGGGCCTTTTAGCCATCTTGTTTAATGCAATTAGTCCATCTACATTAGATGCACATAGGAGCTTCTGGAGGATTTAACCTACCATTGGGAATCTGTTTTCTATTTGGACTCTGAGAAAGACATGATTCATTACATTCATGACCATATGGTCACCCTGTTTTATGTCTTGACTGATGTTAATAAACAAAGATTTAATAACCATGGCTATCTCTGTGGTTTTATCAATTAATTGTCATTTTTCCCCAGGGCATTATTTTTAAAATATTTCATTTTTTTCAATTACATAATTTTTTAAAAAAAAATTTGTATTCTAAGTTCTCTTCTTTCCCTTCCCCCTCATTGAGAAGGCAAACATTTTGACAGGGTTATGCATGTGCAGTATTTCCATCTTAGTCATGTTGTAAAAGAAAATACAGATAAAAAATCCAAAAAAATAAAGTTTAGAAAGTATGCTTCTATCTGCTTTCACACTACATTAATTCTTTCTCTGGAGGTGGGTAGCATTTTTCATCAAAATTCCTTTGGAATTGTCTAAGATTGTTGTATTAAAATAATACAATTGATCACTATACAATATTGTTGTTACTGTGTACAGAGTTCTCCTGATTCTGCTCATCTCACTTTTAGTTCTTCTGAGTCTTTCTGGGTTTTTCTAACAGCATCCTGCTCATCACTTCTTCTGTTTTTTTTTTTTTTGCTTTTCTTTTTGGAGGGCAGTTGGGGTTAAGTGACTTGCCCAAGGTCACATGGCTAGTTTTTGTGTTAAGTGTCTGATACTGGATTTGAACTCAGGTCCTCCTGACTCCAAGGCCAGTGCTCTATTCACTGCACCATCTAGCTGCCCTCAGCTCATCATTTCTTATATCACAATAGTATTCCATTACAATAATATGGCACAATATGCTCATCAATTCTCCAATCAATGAACATTCCCTCAATTTCCAATTCTTTGCAACCACAAAAAATGCTGTTATAAATATTTTTTATATTTATAGGTCTTTTTCCTGTTTGTTTGTTTGTTCTAATCTCTTTGGGAAACAGAACTGGTAGTGGTATTGCTGGGTCAAAAGGTATTCCCCATTTTGTAGCCCTTTTTGCATTACTGCCAAATAGCTCTCCAGAATGTTTGGATGAGTTCACCATTGTAACAACAGGTCGTTGTCCCAGTTTTACCATATCCCCTCCAAAAATTATCCTTTTCCCTTTTGGTCCTATTAGCCAATATGACAGGTATGAACTGGTACCTTAGAGTTGTTTTAATTTGCATATCTCTAATTAATAGTGATTTAGAGCATTTTTATATGACTATAGGTAGTCTATAATCTGATCTGTGAGTGACCACAAGCAGTCTTTTTCACCCTGGACCTGTGAACAGGCACCCCACATCTGTCAGTGTTCCTCCTCACCCTGCAACTGCAAGTCAGAATCATGCATTAGTAATGCAACAGAATTCTTCTCCCATTGCCAGTAAAGGATCCCCTGTAATTTCCTTCTGACCAGATATCTGACCCCCCTTATGGTCTGTGGGCTGAAAGCTCCAGAAGCCACTGCCAGTTTCAGTCACCCCAAGGACTGCAGAGCCTATGGCTGGCTTGCCAGGGAATGGACTGAACTGACTCAGCCTGCACTGGACTTTCTTCTACTATGATCCTAGTGAGATAGGCTTTCCTCCCAACCTTCTAAATTGTCTTAGTCTGAACATTTTTTCACCTCATCCTCTGTTTAGGTTCCACTGATTCAGAATTCATTTTGAAGCATTATTTTATTGTTGTTTGGAGGGGAATTTGGGATACCTCAGGCAAGTCCCTGCCTTTACTCCACCATATTGCCTCTGCCTTGTCTACCATTTTAATAGGAATGGAAACCATGTTGTTAGAGCAAAGACTTTTAAGTATCTTTTTTTTTTAATCTCAACAATCAGTAGGCATAATGGGAAATTTTATTCACTGTATCAGTACATTGCCTTACTGTGAAGATATAGTCTGATATAGAAAATTGATTATGAGAGCCTATTGGCTTCCTTTTCATAGATTCATGGGGACATGCTCAAGACAAAATGTTAGAGAGATGAATATATATATATATATATTTTAAAAGCAATTGGGGTTAAGTAACTTGCTCAAGGTTACACAGCCAGGTGTTTCTGGGTGGGTGCTAAGTGTTTGAGCCTGGGATTTGATCTCCAGGTCTTCTCAACATTGGAGCCGGTGCTCTTACTCGCTGTGCTACCTGGCCACCTCAAGAGATGAATATATTGATATATATGTTGGGAATTGTTGATATCATCTCAGCTACCCTTAAAAATAGTAAGGTCAGAGGAGGGAGATAATAAGTGTCCATGATGTATTTTTACTACATTTTTGGACTCTTTTCTTCTTTGATTTCTTAAAAATAAAACCACACACACACACACATGCAAGTCTCTGTGCATGTCTGCGCCCCTTTTCTTAAATTTTACTTCTCCTTTCTCTAGAGAATGAAATATGCCAAATATGGTGATTCCACTGTCATTGGCAATAGGAATAAGTTTTAATAGATACATTGGAAAATCTGTTCAATTTTATGCTTACCTCTCTCACTCTCCACTGGTTCTTCTATAAATTCTCTTGGGATGGTCTGGTTTGGTTCAATTTCTATCTTTCTGTCCTTTAACAGTCTTGTTTTCCTTTCCCTTTATGTCCCTTTCCTACCCTTCCCTATGTTTCATTGTTTTGTGAGATGTTCATTGTTTCTAATTTTACATCATTCTCATATATATTGTTTTTTACAGAACCTTCTCCAAACTTGCCTTACTATTGTCTGATTTATCTTTCCATTTCTCACAGAGAGACAATGTTTTTTCTTGATGTAGTTGCTAAATTGTTGCTTGCATGTTTTTGTTTTTGTTTTTTATTCTTACTATGGCACCTTTTATACATTGATTATCTTTTCGAAGAAATGTTCTTAATTATAGCTGATATCTTTATTTTGATCCGTGTATATTTTTACCCCCAAATCATCAACTTTTTAAAATAATTTGGTTGGCACCATTTTTATTGCATAGAGTTGTAATGGGGATCTGGCCCATATGATTACTCCACCAGCTTGCTTGACAGGTGAAATCTTTCAGCATGGAGGATGCTAAGGTTCTTGCTTCTAGGAAAATCAGAAAGACATGCAAATAAAATGCTTTAGAAATATGTGGAACAAGTATGGACTTTCTAGAACTGCTTATTATTGGCAAATTGCATGATTGTGAGCAACTTTTTTCAACTGGTTGTCTAATTAAAATTGTCAATGTTTGCAAAAAGACTATCGTGAGTTTTAGTTGGATTGCTGCTTCACTTATGAATTGAAAAGACTGCTTGTGTCATCTGCTGAGAGACCAGAGTATAAAAAGAAAATTTTCAAGGAATAATTTAAGACATTCTTTAGTTATGAGTCCAGATAGCTGAAAGAAACAATTCTTAGTCTTTGTTCATTCATTGTTTCTTATTTTACATTCTAGGTAAAGAGTGTGGGATTTAACCTTATGAATTTCAAAGGTCAGGAAGAAATCTGAGAGTTAGATTCCAGGAAAGATTTTATAGCCAGTGTAGCATCAATAATCTAAGGAATAAAAAATGATCTTCCAGGGTGTAATGGCAAGCAAAGAAGTAGTTAATACCTTGTTCCAGCTATTTCATTATTTAACATCTTGTTTCAGTTCCAGCTTCTTTTAAGCCTTGCCCATGATTATATCAAGTCTTTGTTAAGAAACAGAGCATGTGAACCCCAGAACTTGTGAACCCATGTTGGGAGGAGCTAATGACCATATATAAGGAGAAGCCCAGGATGGGAGGGAGCAGAACTAGAAAGATCAGAAAACAAAACTGAGAAGAGCAGAAATGAAAAGAGATAAGAACTGAGCAGAACTAAAGAACTGAGAAGAGCAGAACTAAAGAACTGAGAAGACAACTCTTGTGGTGGCAGAGTTGAGGAGAAAACTTGTGGTATCCTAGCACTCTGTGTTTGTCTGTTCCATCTTTGTTGATTTTTGTTTGTGATACTTTGTACAGAAACCCTGGGACCTTATTAGAAGCCTTGAAAGAGGACTTTCTGGTTGACGGTTTACAGAAGTCCCAGAGGGTGGGTTTTGGAAGTCCCGGGACTTTTCTGAACATTTGTGTTGACCTCTTGGACCTTGTTTGTGGGTCTGTGTTGATTTCTGTGCTAATGACTTGTGTTGACTTCTCGGGCCTTGTTTGTTGGTCTCTGTTGATTTCACAGACAGATAGTGAATTGATGATGGTACTAGAAATGTGTATGAGTATTATTGTGGCTCTGTTAAGCTTTGCCTTCTCAGAAACAGAAACTGTGAAAGACTGAGGTAGACTGGACACTGTGAACTTTAGTGTGGAATGGCAATTGCATGAGGAACTGGACAAGGAGCTGGACAATTAGCTGAGAGCTCCCTGCCTTTGAATCCAGATGACAGTTGGATAGACTCTGGCAGGAGCTGGACCCATGGAAGAGGAACCATGGAATCTGAGAACCAGCCTTGAATCAAGATGAAAAGACCTCTTCTTGAGTACTTAATGCTGACTGTGAAAATTATGAATTACTGTGATAGAGGGGTGGGAACTTTGACATTTGTACTTTGTGTCCCTTAAGGAGGCTTGCTTCTTAAGGATCATTGAGTTAAGGACTTATCTGAATGATATCTTTTGTTTAAAACTGTGTGACCACTTTGGTGAAAACTATGTGGCCACTTTAGTGATAACTTGTTATGCTATAACACTGTGAATGCTGTACTTTGGTTTCTGTCAATGTTTTGCTTTAATTTACTGCTGAATAAATATAAATGAATAAATACAGAGTTCACTATACTTTGTAATCAGAACTTTGAAGCTATTCACAGCAGCAGTCCTCTGGAAAACTGCTCGTGCTTGGCTTTTCAGAGGGTGACTTCCAGAATTCATGCTTAGTATATGAAATAACCTGACAGTGATGCCAAATATAGATATGACATTGGTGGGACAAATGACAGGTAGCTGGCATAATTAATGGAGCACTAGGCTTGGAGTCAGGAAGACCTGTAGCCTCAGGAACTTATTACCTTTTTCACCCCAGGAAAGTCACCTAACCTCTGTGTCTCATCTTTCTCATTTGTAAAATGGAGCTAATTGTAGCATTTATCATTCAGGGTTGTTGTGAGGATAAAATAAAACAGTAAGTGTATGACTTTTAGCACAATGCCTGGCATGTAGCAAGCACTATTTGCATGTTGTTGTTATTGTTGCTATTGTAATTATTATCATTATTTAGGATCAGACATATGTTTTAAGACTCCTCCCCTAGAGATCAAGTTGGTGTATTGGAGAATGGAGGAAAATGTTTATACGTTTGTTCTAGCTATATCTACAAGGTAATATATATCTCTGTAAAAAGACAATCAACCTGAAGTGGTTAAATGTTAGTCGTACAAATATAAAAGAACACAGTAGTAGCTCAAACCAATGCTAATAGAGAAAAAAGACCTATAAACCCTTTATTATGTCTTAAAACAACGAGAGACGTAATTAACCTGGGCGTGAGAGAATAAAGCTGGAATATACACAGTATAATCTCATTTTTGCCTTTTTTTTTCCTATTTTGTAGTTCATTTTTGGTCTTTTTGTATAACCAGTTCATAATCTTGTTCAACATTCTGAAATGATTCTCACATTGATAACCATGTTAATGATCTAAAATATTTGGATACATGCAAATTGCATACTATTCAATATACTTAAGAGATAAATAAGGACTAAGGTGTTTATATTGGCTTTTAAACGATAATCTTTAGTAGGTTGTTAGAAACATGTCTTCAAAGATGGTAGAAATAAAAGATATGTATAAAAATTAAGCTATCTCAATGTGTGTCATGAACTATAAAAATTAATAGTACTCTGGTTCAAATCAACATAAGTGGACCTTGCCTTGGGGTGGGAGGATCATAACCACATTTTTTAAATATTAAAAACAAAAGGAGAGAGATAATGAGAATAATATATTGCATTTAGAATAGTAATAGTGTGAGTGTAGATATTATCAGAATGACACTGCATTTTAGGAAGAAAGGTTTGAAAAGTATTTTTATTCATTTCTTTGTAAAGCTTACAGAGGTAAAAGAGAAATAATATGTATGTTTCTATGTGTGTATATGTTAAACCCATATTCACTTTGCAAAATAAAGTAGATGATATTCCTTGTTGAGTAAAACAATAATAACATAATATGGTAGGGAAAAAATAAATAATTAAAATGCTGAATATAAATGATTGATTTCTCATATTGCAAACAAAACACAGTTTTAAGAAAACGGATTAAAAGAGAGAAAACAATATATTGCCTAGAAGAACACACACATCCACAAACAGAGGAAAAACACAAAATGAGAAGATGCATTAATATTGTTTATGCTTTAGCTGACTACATAAAATCAGGAGTTGCATTTATGATTTGGTATAAAGTTGAATTCAATTTAGAAAACATTAACACTAAATTAGAAAACAGTCAAAATGATTAAAGATAACATTGTCAATGAAATAATATAAATATCAAGAATAAATACAGCCTACTTCACAGCATCTAAATTTTTAAAGGAAAAGTTAAATGAATTTCAGAAAGATTTAGACAGAAAAATAAGAGTAGAAAAACTAAGCACTATACAAATTTATTAAATCATTACATTATAGATATCATACAAAAAGATATGCAGAAAATTTTAACAAGAATACAATGCTAAAGAAACGAAATGGGATGGATATTTGGGGATAAAGAGGAAAAATAATAAACATGTTAATTTTTTGCTCAAATATGCATGGCACATTCAGAAAACTGGTCATATGCTAGGGTATAAAATTTTTTTAAAGACATTTTTAAAAAGAAAATATAAACATCTTTTAGCATCTAGAAATTCTTCAGACCTCTTTGGAAGGACATATTTTTCAGTGGATGTCCACAGAAAGAGAAAGGCTGAAAGATAGTTGAGTAAACTGAAATACAAGAGGTTGATAAATTTACTAAGCAAGCTGTTCTCATTGATAATAAATTCAGATTCATGGGCTATAGATTTGTTTTTTTGTCTTCTTTCATGCTCACTTAGAGTACACAAATAATCAGAAGCATTCAGCAACAACGTAGTGAAGAGAAGTAAAGCATTTCGCAGGCGAGGGAGGGGTAGAGAAAGATGAAGAGCAGCCAAGGAAGAATAGGGGAATATTGAAATGCAAGTGGCAGAATTCAGGATCAAAATAAGAAGACATCTGCTGTTCGAGGGCAGGGAACAAGGAGAAGAAACCGAATACTTTTCCAATTTTAAAAGAAGTTCTTTTAGAAAAAAAAAAAAACTTCAGCATCTCTGAACAGCAAGGAATTGTTTAAAATATGATGAGATAATTCTCTGTATAATGCCCTTTCATAGAGACTAGTTGATTTCTAAAATTAAACCAAAAAAGCAGTGAGGGTATTAATTCATCAAGATATTTTTTAAATGTGCTTATAATAAGTATACCCTTAAATTTCTCCACACGATACACAAATAAAATAGCATTCATCATAGAAAAAATATGACCAAAAGACATATGATTACATGCAGAATAAAGCAACTAAATAACTTATTAAATAAGTAACTAAATAATAGTCAAAATAAATAACAGTAGATCAAAGATCAAGTTTTTGAAACAATAAAATTCTATTAAAACAATGGCAAATATAAAGTATATTAATGATTATCAGATTCAGTTAGAGCTATTCAAAGGCAAATTTATGTCCTCGAATTCTTAAATAAATGAGAGAAAAAAGAGAAGACAAATTATATGTATGCTGTTTAAAATGTTATGAATAAATTAATATAGCCAACCACAAAAACATTGATCTTCCCAATCAAAGGGGGAATGAATGAAATATAAAACCAGAAAACAATTGACAATAAATTAAATATTAACATGAAATGATCAAAAATTAGCCTTGGCTCAAATTCTACTTTTCGTGGAACTTTTTCTATAGGGACCTGTTCAGTCCCTTTTAAAACCAATGCCTTTCCTTGGAGATTATTTCCAATTTATATGTGATATATTTCATTTGCACAGATGTTTGTATATTGACCCCCTTTTAGTCTGTGTGCTGCTTTAGGGAAGTTTTGCCTTTCTTTGGATGCCCACTGTGTATAGAACATAACTCGAGCTTAATAAATGGTTGTTGACAATGAAAATTGAAATTTCTTTTTAAAATAACAGACTTAACCAAACAACAACTAGGCATCCCAGTAAAAATCATATTACAAAGAAAAATTGAACAGGATATCATTAATGAGTTACTGTAAAATGATAATTGCGTCAAATGAATTTATAAATGAACTTTATTAAGCAATTAGAAGACAATGACTTTGCTATGTCCTTTGCTTTTAAAAATGGAATAAAAGCATTTTAGAATAACACTAAAGTAAAGAGAAAGCAAAGGAACCATGTGATAAAAGCAAATTGTAAGCTATCTAACCTAAATATGAGATCATTATCCAATGATAAACCGATTGAATATACTGTGGGAGAAACTGAAGCACATAAAAGCTAACATTCTAGCTATACATGATATCAGAAGAACAAAAAATTATAGCTAATTGGAGGCATGGTTCGCAAATTTTCCTCAAAAATCCAAATAAATTTTGTTTCATCATGAACTCAGAAAATATAATTTTATGGAATATGTTTATCTTATCATATTTTCCATAATAAGTCCAAGAAAAATGTTGATATTTGCAGTTTGTACAAAAATTTATCATGGGAGATATATAAGAGAAGAGATTATATGAAGAACTTTATAGAATTATTCAAATAAAATCAATGTAATATATCTTAATATTTAGGAATGCCAGGGCGGCTGGGTGGCACAGTGAGTAGAACACTGGCCCTGGAGTCAGGAGGACATGAGTTCAAATCCAGCCTCAAACACTTAACACAAAAACTAGCCTTGTGACCTTGGGCAAGTCACTTAAGCCCAATTGCCCTCCAAAAAGCAAACAAAATATATTTAGGAATGTCAATGCAAAAATTAATAGAAGAAAACAAAGTAAACTATGTTGCAAATATGGTTCAAGGGAGAAGATTTGAGGAAGATGCCAGAGTAGGTCAGAAAATTCCAGGCTTTCCAGATTTCCCCCACAAATGAGATAAAATAGGATCTAAGGCAAACAGAGAGCAGTTAAAAAAAAAGTTGCAGCAGAACACAGGTCCTCCTGGGACAATCAGAAAAGACTGAAAGGAAAATCCCAGGATGAGGTTTTGTCTTTGGGAAGACCAGACACGTACGGGCTAATAATTCCTCCTAAACTACAAGCAACAAGCCCTGGGATTAACTGGGTTGGGGGTAAGTGGGCAGGATGAGGGGGAAGTAGGGGGAAACCTTGACCCTAGCCACAGGAACTTTTACTTACTAGACAATGAGGATAGTTGGGCATCTGGGGGGGGGGGCAGAAGATTTTGGGAACCTCTGCTGATAAGGAATGCCAGACAGAACTATGCAGCTTAGATGTGGCCCTGGGCAAGAAGGAACCAGCAAAAGCCTGGTGAGTGCAGAAGCAGTTGAGCAGCAATATAGCTGGATGTGGGCACGTGCAGGAGGGTGTAGCTTTTGGTTTCCATTCCAGGTTGGAAGGGAGAATTAAAGGAGGATCTGAGGAACAGAGGCACCATCCTCAATACCCTAGGGCTAAGGGAGATTACAAAAGAATAAGTTGTAACATTTTTTTTTTAAATGAGCAGATAATGGAGAAGAAATTCAAACACAGAAATTTACTTTGGGGATAGAGAAGACTGGGGTTCATTTTCAGAGGAGCATACTGAAGCAAATAAAGCCTTTCCTATCCCAAAAAGTAATCCCAAATGGTCACCTGGCCAAAAAGAATTCATACAAGAAGTTTAAAAATACTTTTTAAATCAAATAAGAGAAATTGAGGATTTTTTTTTAAATAGGAACAATTCAAGAAAAACAAGAAGATTGTGAAAAGAAAGTCAATCAATTAGAAAAAGAGATCCAAAATCTTAAGGAAGAAAATGACTCCTTGAAAATTAGAATTTGACAAGGAGAAACCAGCGAAGTTATAAGAGACCAAGAAATAATAAAAACAAAATATAAAGAATGAACAATTAGAAGAGAATATGAAACTTCTCATAAGAAAAAACAACTGATCTGGAAATCAAATCAAGAAGACAAAACATAAATAATCAGATCTTGATACAATAATATGAGAAATGATGAAAGAAAATTGTCCTGAAGCATTAGAAGAAGAGAAAGTAGAAATAGAAAAAAAACTCCACCCTTCACCACCTGAAAGAGATCCTATGAGGAAAGCCCACAGGAATGCTATAGTCAAATTCAGAAAAACAATATAATATTATGAGCAACGAGGATAAAAAAACAACTTAAATATGGTGGTGCCACAATTAGAATCACACAAGACCTATTATCAGTGATACTAAAAGATTGCAGATCTTAGAACAGTATAAATCTAAGAGCAAAATAACTGGTTGTGGCCAAAAATCCCCAGCAAAGTTTTGCATAATCGTGAATGAAAAAAAAGGGATAGTTAATGAATTGTCAGACTCTCGGGATTTTGTTAAAAAAAAAAAAACTAAACTTAATAGAAGATTTGACATACAAGAACCAAGAGGAATATAAACTACATATCAAAAACCAATTACAAGGCCCTCAACAAGGACAGACTCTTTACTTTTTATCTGAGGGAATATAAAATATATGTCTACAATTATTATTGGTAATTGGGTAGTTCATAAGAAAGATTGGGGTAGACATGAGTATGATATGATTTGAAAAAGCAAAACCATTTAGGAACAGGTAAAAAAAGTAATTATGTTATACAAATCAGGTGCAAGAGGAAGAACCGACACAGAGGAATTAGATGGGGAAGGAGGACTGGTGGTTCTGGAACCCTACTTTCATTGGGAATGGGTTCAAGAGAGAGCAATACAAGTATAAAAGCCTTTAAATTTAAAAATAAATAAAAGGCTCAGGGGATTGGAAGGGCAGAGGATAAAGGAGGGATTTTTAGAGAAAAGAGTGAGGGAACAGGATAATGGGGACTATAGAAAAGTTTTTATTAGTGGGAATAGGAGGACAAGGGAGGGATTTTTGGAGGGGAAGTAGGTTAAATAATAGGACAAGGTAGCTGATAGAAGTAAAAGAAGAGTCAGGAGGGAAAAGAAATAAGAAATACACACAATACATAAAATAAAGAATGTCAGGGGAGAAAGAGCAAGGGTGGTAATCATGATCTCTGACAAAGTAATAAGTAATAAAGGCTGTAATAAATTTAATCAAAAGAGAAAAACAGGGAAAGTACAGTAGGTGTCAGCTCTATTTGTCAATGTTGTTTTGGACTACCTAAATAACAAGATGTATAAAGTTGTAATATTACTGTGGTGGAGGAAATGATGAGTTGTTAGACTTGCAAAAATATAGAAAGACTGGGAGTTAAAAAGGAAGAGGTTATCCACACTCAAAGAAACAGGGCAAATAAGTAAAATATGGTCTTATATCGATGTGTGTATACACACATACACATATATACATACATGTATATGCTTATACATATAAATATGTATCTATATAATCTTTGTGTGTATATGTGTATATATGTGTGTGGGTATGTGTGTATCCTTGCTTAATTGCAGCCTTCTGTGGGGAAAGGAGAAAGTGTGTGTGGGGGGTGAATAATAAAGTAAAATGTGTCAGCAGAAAACAAAAGAAGACTTACAAGGTAGCAAAAAAAAGATGGACAGCTCTGAAGACAATGCATAGGTTTTATTATATAGGCTTTCTTGAAATGAAAATGTATGGTATATTTTGAATACTCTTTTATGTTCTGTTGTGAACATGCTTTTTAATTTTTTTCTTTTGTGTTTGTTCCAATATTTAAATTTCTATTTCTTTCCTTTTTATTGTGTATTTAATTTTTTCCATATAAATTTAAAAGAAAAAAAGAAAATATTGTACAAGGTTAAGATATGAAAGAAGGCAAAAGTTTGCATTATAGGAAGAAATATTATTCCTATGTATTCTGTTGATCAATCAACCAACCAGTATTTATAAAGTTTCAATCACACACTAAGTGGAATTCATTTGCTTAAGATACAAAGACAAATAATAAAATAGCCCCTTCTCTTAAGAAGCTTACATTCTATTGAAGAAGACAAATATCATGAATATTTTCAAGAGGAAAAGAGTGTTAATTTCCTGAAGATAAGTATTAAATGAAATTAATTATATCTTAGCTAACAGGAAACAGTATTTGCTGATATTAAAAGTATTTTTAAATCAGGTAATAGAGTGAGTTTTAACTGACAACTTGTTAAGCAAAGACAAAATCTATACCAAATAAAAAGACATATGGGAAGATATGGTGTACAACTCTAACAATTCCAACTCAATTATTCAATAAGCTATTAGTGCCCAAAATAGAAAATTCTAAAGGAAAAGACCATAGCATGAACTATTCCTATATCCCTCAGGAATTAATCAATATAGAACAGTTGTTACAAGGAAATCAAAAGATCCCAGAGACGCATTTATAATCCCAGTATTTTATTTCCTACTTTTATTTTTTAAGGTTTTATTAATGTATTTTGTTCTTAATCACAATATTTTACTAATATCATCCTACCTGTCATAACAACAACAAAAACTTATCAAAATAAAATAGTAAACAACTTGAAAGTTACTAAAAGTTTATGCAATATTCCACACCCTTGGGTCTCTCCTTCACTTCAATTTCTCTTTTGAGGGAAGTAGAATGTTTCATTATATGTATTCTAAGGTCATGATTGGTGACTATAATTACTCAGAGTTTCTCTGCTTTTTATTGTTGCTTTCATCTACTTGATATTGATATATACGTTGCCTTCCTGGTTCTGCTTGCTTCACTCTTTATTGACTCATGTAGGTTCTTCTATGCTGTTCTGAATTCCAATATTCATTTTTTTTCTTATAGTACAACAAAAATAGCAACACAACAGCAATTGTCTTCTGCACATTATGCACCCATTCCTGTATCAATGGACTCCATTTTATGCCATAAATAATCTGGGACATGTGAGTCTTTTTTTTTTCTCTGAAATCTTTGGAGTATGTGTTCCCTATTGGAATCTATAAGCCATTATTTTTTTTAAATTTTACTTACTTTTCTTACAAAATTCCATATTCCTCAAATGAATAAACTAATTCCCAAAATAGCAACAATAAAAAATAATAACTCTCATTTATATAGTGCTTTGAAGTTTGTAGAGTACTTTACAGATGAGTAAACAGATCAAGAGAGTTTAAGTGACTTACCTAAATTCAAACAGCTAATAAGTATATGAGAGTGGATTTGAACTAAGGAGACTGGATTTGAACCCACCTCACATCAAACAATTTTTTTTTATTTAACGATGTTGCTTTTTGTTCATGGATTTTTATGAACTTAAATGACAAAGAAATATATTTACATTGACATTTAAGAATGAAAAAAATATGATTCTATATGAAATTGTAAGCTCCACATCATACAACTTTCTTTCAAAAATCATGTTATTTTCAAAATTTCCTCTTTTTTATGTGTTTATCAATTTTGTGCTATTCTTTTTCTTTGTATTAAAAAACTGCCTTAATGGTTATAACTTTTTGACATCACTATCAATTCCTAGGAAACTCTAATTTTTTTCTTTTGTCTTGTAATGTAATAATATTCTATTATTTTTATATGCCTTATTTTGTTCAGTTATTCTCCAATTTTCTATAAAATCTAAGGTCCTTCTAAGTAAGAACTCTGTCCCCTTCCTCTATGTATACTATTCTTCTAATAACCACCAGTTATGAGAAATAGCAAGTGGCATCTCCCTCTAGCTCTTTTTTTTGTCATAGAGTATACTACTTCTTTTTACCCCTTTCAAATAAAAATAGAACTAATCTAAAACAAATACCTTGATTTTCTTAATACTTTCTACATACTTTAAAGACATTAAGCTTTTGAACAGGTAATTCTTTCTTATCCATTGTTAGAATGTTAATATATTTTCACAGAGCTTTTTCTAATTGCTCAAAGAAGTGTACCTTTCTAGATTCCTCTAGAGTTTTGTGTTTGTATTATAAAATTCTCACTCAGGTCTCCTCTGTTCATCAAAAAATGCATGAATATCCTCTATAGCATCAAATACCCCACCCCAGCTGTGGGGTCATATTTACTCAGTGTAGTGGATTAAACCACCTTACATACCAAAATCTTTTTCATTCAAAGTTGTAGGTGCCAGGTCTTGTATGTTCTTGATTATGAGCCATTGTGTTTTGAACTGCTTTTTTTATGTAAAAAGTAATTTTTTGATGTGAGAGTTCTAAATTTTTGTATATATCATTTCTTATAGCACAGTAGTATTCCATCACATTTATATACCATAATTTGTTCAGCCATTCCCCAGGTAATGGGCATTCCTTAAGTTTACAATTCTTTGCTATGACAAAAAAGCTAGTATAGACATCTCTCTTTTTTTTGGACAAGTGGGTCCTTTTTCTTTTCCTATGGTATAACTGCAACTACTACTGCTGCTAATAACAACAACAACAAAACCAATAACAATAACTAGTACTTATGTGCCAGGTATTGCATATTTGTCTACTTATTCCTTTCTACTAATCTTTTGGTTTATTTCACTTAATTTTCTTCCAAAGGAAAGATACTGACAACAAATACATCACTATTTGAGAATATTTCTAGCACATTTACAAATTAACACAAAGAAAGAAGGCCGAAGATAATGAAGAGCATTCCCTCATAAAAGCAGTGGAAGGTCCTAGAGGAGAAAATCAATCTTTAGAAAGCTTTGTGTGAGAAGACAAATCTAGAACATCCCCAGTACATTTGTAGATGAAATAAGGAGGAATATAACAAAGACCCAAAAAAAATTTTAATTGAAATTCCATAGTAATCTATTTTTCCCTAAAATTTCACTGGAACAAAGGTATCTGAACTACATATTTTCTTTTTTCCTTCTTCTTTTTTTTTTTTTTAAGCAATCGGGGTTAAGTAACTTGCTCAAGGTTACACGGCCAGGTGTTTCTGGGTGGGTGCTAAGTGTCTGAGCCCGGGATTTGATCTCCAGGTCTTCTCAACACTGGAGCCGGTGCTCTTACTCGCTGTGCTACCTGGCTGCCCCTGAACTACATATTTTCTAAGGAACTTGAAGTGTCAGTTAATAAGATTAGGTCTGGAATAATAACTATGTGTGACACATGGAAGCAATTTTTGCTGGAGGGGGAATAATTTTGAATGTAGTCAGTAATCAGTTTTCAAGAACTTACACAGAGAGAAAGATATCACAGAAATAGAAAATACATACATACATACATATATATTCCCCATGGTATTATCACCCAAATAGGAATCTGAAAAGATATCAGAAAAGCCATATGACTACTTAAAACAAACAAATAACAAAAAGCTACTAAATCCGTATTGACATGATCTACAATTGCATCACATATTCATTTGATGTACATTTGCGAAGTGTACAGGTAGGTTTTCACCATCAGTTTTTCCAGAGCAGATCACAAATTCATGATTATACAATTAACAGAAATATGGAGAATGTAGGATCCTACTTTTTATTATTTAATTGCTAGAAATCTTCTGACTCTGAAAAGCAAAATGTAACCCATCAATCTTCACCATCAGCAAGGTGTGTCACATTCATATGTTAAACTCACATGAGGTTCCTTAATAGATACAGTCACAGATATAATATTGTTCAATGATCCTTTGATTATTGATATCTAGTGAGGCTTAAAACAGAAGTGATGCCATATGGTTCTGAATCATAGGACACTATAACATGTGAATAATCAAAATTATGGGTTACTCAAAGGGCAGTGAAGAGACATATGGTGGCTGTTCATACATTGCAATATATCACCAATGATGATGTATGCATAAGCAAAGTTATTAAAAAAGATAAAAATATATTATCATAAAAGCATCAAGGGTGTATCATGTATCATGGGTGAAGGATGGTAGATGGAAAGCATGAATGTTCCAATGGTTCCTATAAGATGTTAAAAGATCTATAAGAATACCTCCAATATATTGAGTGGATTCTCCAGAGAGTACTTGGAAGGGATCAGGCAGCAGGGAATAGATAAGAATCATATAGAACAAGAAACTCAGGAGAATCTATAATCCACACTAACAAAGGGAATATTCACCATAATGATGTTAGAGATGCATTGTCACATCAGAGTATTCATTGCTACTGTTTTTAATTTGCTTATTACCAGAAATGTGAAGTTAAAAAGTAGTAAGATCCAGAATCAATAAGCATTCCAATAGCAAAAAAGGTTTCCCATTTTTAGAATTCCCCTCCAAAGCAACATAGTGTGTAAGAATAACAAATAGCTTGCCCTGGCTCTCATCCAAGGAGAAAATGAATCTGAGTCCCAAAGCAATCTCAGTAATAATTCTTCTGCATCTCTATTACATGATTACAGCCACATTCTTTAGGATTATCATCTAGCTTCTTGTGCATTTCTCCAAAATAATTTTGTCAATCACATTCAATCAAGTTTTTTTCTTTTTAATTTTAAAAGCCAACCACTTCTCATTCCATAATATGTTCATCTACCTTATTACTTAATAAGTCACAATCTTCCTACTTATTTTTCTCTTTGTTGTACTCAAAAGCTTGGCATGAGATGACACCCAACATTGGGGATATCATGGGTATTTTTTTTTTAGAAAAGGACATATTATGTAATTAAAAAATTATTTCCCAGTATAAAAAAGCAAATTGTGGGCACTTTTTTTTTTAAAGAGATGAAGCCATTATAGAAATAAGGCATTTAATCTTTGTTGTTTCCAGGGATTGTTTCTAAGGCATAAAGATGCAGATATTCAAGACAGATGCAATATTAAGGTAAAAGGAAGCATATTTTTCCCAATAATTACACTCTGATTCTTAAATGTGCTGGGCAGTGCCATCATGGACAGAAATTAGCTATTGTGGGATAATAATGAGGGATAATAATAATATTCAGATATTAATTGTAGAATTTCAAAATCTTTCCAGTTCATTTTGCTTTATCTAATACTTGTGAGATTTATAACAAATGTGTTACAAACCAAATAAGGTAGATTGGCTTCCCAAGATTGTGGAACATAGAGGAGATGCCAAAGAAAGAATGTGAAGACTGTTCATGGCAAATTTTGCTTTCAATAAGTCATTGTTTGGGGCAAAATTTCAACTTGGAGTCTTGCCTAAGATTATCATCTGTTTTCCTTGACATTTGATGCCTTTATTTCCAGATTTTGGTTTAGAACAAGGAAAAGAAATTTGGGAGGTCCTCTTGGGGTATTTGTTTTTCTAATCCAGGGGGTTTATCAGAAGACTTCCTTTGCAAATCACAAGTCTCTAATCTGAATGTCACTATGGGAAGCCTGAAAGCTCAGATTCTTCGGAAATCTTTCCCAATATTATTTTACAACCTAACTTTTTATTTGTTAGAATCAACAGCCATACTGATATGGGTGTAGCATTGGAGTCAAGATTATTATTCTGAGTTCCCCCTCTTCCAGCACAGATAACTATGGGAAATTCCTAATTTCATATCTATTTTTTTAAAAGAGAAAAAATAAACTTGTGACCTTAATTTTTAAGTAAAGATAAATACTCTTGATATAATAGATTTAGAAGATTTCTAATTCAACACTCTCATTTAAGAGATGAGGAAACTTAAATCCCAGCATCTCAAATATCTGCATAGTTACCCATTTACAAATGGCATCACGAAGATTTGAACATAGATTCTCTGCATCCAAGATCCTTTCCTCTGCGCCATATTCTTTTCCCCCAAAACCTTTTGGAGGGGATATAGATTTAATCCAGAAGGATTCAAAGTTTCCATCTCAACCTGCTATGTTTCATGACTTTTGAACCAGGAGATTAAATTTCTTAGATCTTTATTGGTTAATTCTCAGTCTGTTCTAAAAACCAACACCTAATTGCCGACAAATACTACATTCGAGACTTATTGACCTTCCCAAGAAGTTGTCTATAGATTGAAACTTAACAGGTGTTTTGTCAGGCAGTTAACTGTAACCCTATTGTGCAATATGTGAAATGTAATAGTTCCATTTTGCTCTGTTTCTGAGCATAGATGAGATACATGAAATACATCTCTATATGTATTTACTCCCTGTTAGATTGGGGGGATGGGGAGAGATCACATCCTTTTTTTCTTATTTTTATCACACATAAACACAGTGCATACTGTGGAATGGCACTGATCTAACCAACCAGTTAGGAGAAAACTGTGATTTCAATGCAGCCATTGTTGAGGGAAAGATTTCAACTTGGAATTTTGCCGGAGATCATCACAGACTAGTGGCAAATCACAACAGCAAGTCTTCAAAGTTTATCACCTCTTGAGGAGGGAAAAGGTCATGTAGACCTTTGGGAGTGCAATATTTCCTTTCTCTTTTAGAAGACAGATGTGTCATCTGAGTCACAGGAATAATGATGTACATAAACTACAGACTGAGTTTAGCTCCGCTCAGAAAGAGAATGTTTGAATCAGTATCATAACCTAGTGCCACTATGGACTACCCACAAGTCATTCTCTCTCTCTCTCTCTCTCTCTCTCTCTCTCTCTC
>NW_027186372.1:18090376-18114075 GCF_028583685.1 Petaurus breviceps papuanus
TCTCTCTCTCTCTCTCTCTCTCTCTCTCTCTCTCTCTCTGTCTCTCTGTCTCTGTCTCTGTTTCTGTCTCTGTCTCTCTGTCTCTCTGTCTCTCTGTCTCTCTCTCTGTCTTTCTCTGTCTTTCTCTGTCTCTGTCTCTGTCTGTCTGTCTGTCTGTCTGTCTGTCTGTCTGTCTCTCTCTCTGGAATGTCTCCAAAAAGCATTTTAATGAAATTTCCATTGAATTTCAAATTAATGCCAAGCAAAAGAGAGTAAGGAACAAAAAATAATATTAACACTAATAAAGGCAATGGGATTGCAAAATAGAAAGTGTAATGGTTATCAGTCATTCAATTATATTTCATTATTATGTTTATGTATCATAGAAGAGAAAATATATTACATTTATTCTCATTTGGAAATTTATATAAAATATTAACAAAGTTTGGGGGGGGCAGTCCAGTGAGAAGCCCATTCTGATTAACAATTCTTCTGTCCATTAAAGACTGTTATACTTTTTTTTCTGGGGGAGATATATTTTTACTTGATGTATTCTTGTCCAGCTATTTCTATCTCTATCATTATCATATTTTGAATGCTTTCCCCAGGCTTTAACCTCCTACTGATTCTGGGAACAGGTGTTCAAATCTCTACTTATTTCCAGCATGGAGACCTAGGGGCTTTCTCAATCCTCTGGGATTTGCTTTTCCAGTCTCTGAAAATTTGGAATTCAGCAGGGTCCAAGTATTGTTTGGAATTATCTCTCCCCATTATATAAAGAACAAATTACTTGTGCTTCCTGGTGGAAGGAAGTTGTCCCTCATGTATCATAAGACATTAATATATTTTTAAAATTAAAAAATATTTTTAAACGTTTATGATTTTCTTTTCTTGTTTTTTTTCCTTTTGGGTATCATAAATATCTTTTTCTTCAATGAAAATTATATTAGGTGCCTTCCTAAAAGTGCATAACACTCTTCCAATTAATCTTCTCATTATATATGGAGGCAAAGCAGAGCAGTTACTAAATATTTGAAAATGACAGTGGACCCTAATAAGGTCTGATGCATTGTAAAGCTACTGTTTCATCACTTAAGTTCTAAACTATGTGCTAACACTTGTTCTGTCTCACAAAGCAATGTTTCCTTGTGAATTGCCATGTGGTTTCTACTCAAGTCTAGAGAGACATTTAGGGCTTCATACAAAATCAACTACAGCATCAGCACACTTGAAAAGAAGTCTGGTTGTATTGCAAATATCAACATGACTTAAGTGAACCTCCTTGAACAAAAATGAACTAGTTCTACTTTCAAAATTTGTGCTTAATTGTTTAAAACTGCACAATATAAAATACCTTGTAAATTGATTGTTTTCTAGTCAGAGGAATATTGCGTCACAGCACTTTTTTCCCCCAATCAATTTTTACCATTTGAAAAGGAGCCAACTTGACCTGTCTTTATGTATGACTGTTCAGCATTTGTGACTCTCCCTAGTTGAATGCAATGAGCTCTCTCCTTTCAGACTCCTGGACATAATGTGAGGAGTGGTGGTTAGCAGGAAAAAGAGTTACAGCTAAAATGGCTAAGCCAAGTGCTGTTATTTCTTTTAACAGATGCAACACCCCAGTATTCTGCCATTGTTATGTGATAGGGGGTGACCAAGGGATCATTTGCAGTTTGACACATAATTTTAGGTTACAAATCCTTTCAGGACTACAATACTTCATGGCCAGAAGCAGTCCCCTAGCTCCCAATTCATGCACTGGAACTAGGAAAGGAGTTCTGACCACGCTCCAAGGAGCAGCAAAGGCAAGTAATGGTTCCCTGCTAAATACAGGAATAAATATAAGGATATCATAAAGAATAAAATTTTGAGTTAGGAGTAACTATAGCAATAAATTGGTCCAACTTCCTCATTTTACTGAAGATGAACTGAGGTACAGAAAAGTCATATGACTTTCCAAAAGTCATTCAGGTCATCATTCATCCTGATGATTTAAAAACAGATTCCCTGACTCCTAAGTCAGGGTGGTTCCCACTATATTTACCAAATTGTATCTCAGAGTGGGTTTCAATATATCACCAGAAATATAATCTCTGGCTAGAGTAAATAAAGAAGCACTTCGTGGTTCAACAACTTTGGAACCTGGAATAACTAACCTAAATATGGTTATTCTAGCAGAGCATTTTCATTAGATTTCCTTATTTATTTGGAATCCAGAAGAGAAAGTATCCTGAATTTGATAGGTAGTTTTATAACAATATTTTGTATTCTGTGTATGCAAACATGAAAATTGGAGAAACTTCTCAAATGCTATTAATACTTTTCACCACTGAACAAGAAAATAATAAATAATCTCTAAGCATTTTCTTTTCCAAGTTTTAGATAAATTGAGGAAGTTGGACACTATTAGCATTAAGGTAATTTTAAAAAAAATAACTTTTCCAAACATTACCTTCTATTAAGACATATGTTATGCCATTGATTTAACACATATTGCAGGGAACTCCAAGACAATAAATTATGAAGTATACCCTATTTCTTTAAAATTTATTTTCTGTTGTAAGAGCTAGCATTAGAGGTAGAGGAAAATATATTTCATCCTTTTCTTTCCTTCTAAGGTAGAGAAAGCCATTAAAGAAATAATGTCTAGAGCTAATTTGAAATGGTCTTGAAGAGCCCCATGGGCCAGCTGGTATAGGTTTTTTATAGCTGTATTTTTTTAAGTCCCTCTACACATTGTTTTTGTTGTAATCCATTATTTGTGACTCTGTGAGGACCACATCATCAGGGTAATAATCATCACTGCCTCAGCTCCAACTCCATCCAATAATATAAGGCACAGGGTGGGATGAAATAATATGATACCAAGCTTATCAACTTTCAGCTGTCAAGTATTTTATTAATCTTCAGATTCTGTGGTTTGTGGAGGAATGTGTGCTGGTTCAAATCCCATTTCAGAAGTAAATCTTTCAAGGTGAAATTGTTTTTCATTTCCATTCCTATGTAATGAGAGAGAGAAAGAGAGACACAGAGAGAGAGAGAGAGAGAGAGAGAGAGACAGACAGACAGACAGACAGACAGACAGACAGAGACAGACAGAGAGAGAGAGACAGAGAGAGACAGAGACAGAGAGAGACAGAGAGAGAGACAGACAGAGACAGACAGAGAGAGACAGACAGAGAGACAGAGAGAGAGACAGAGAGAGACAGAGAGAGACAAAGAGACAGAGAGACAGAGACAGAGGGAGGGAGGAGAGAGAGACAGAGAGAGACAGAGAGAGAGAGAGACAGAGAGACAGAGACAGAGAGAGAGAGTAGGAAGGAAAATGTTTTCAGTTTCTTAAGAACAAAAGCATATTTTTGGACTAGGACTTTCAGAAGTGGATGTGGCTCTTGCTTTGATTTTATCTTTTATTTTTGCATTTCCTTATTCTTTGAGCTATCCTTTTTATGGTTCTTCACCCACCCCCATGCATATACCTCTGAAATATCCCTTTACTCACAAATGTCCCCTTTTGAATACACACACATACACACAAATGAGAGATCTTTTCCATTGTTTCAACAATGATGAAACTAGAAAGCAATATTAGCAAATAATCTACATTTGTTTCTGTTTTTTTTTTAAGTATTGAAGGTCTCTTTTTTCCTAACGAACACTACCATTCCACAGACCACAGATTTCTATCCATCTATTTTAGATTTCAGACCAGGTCAAGTGATGTGAATGATTCATGTGTCATTATAATTCCTAGTACTTTTTACATCAGTGACCTGACTTTTATATCCAAATTGACAAAAAGAAAAAGAAGTCAACAACCCCCCAAAACAATTACTTGTTCCAATCCCTTGCCATATAGAATAACAAAATCAGTGATGGTCTGGTGTCTTAACAACATATGAATGAGCTCCTTTCCCTAATATTGTATTCACTAGACTGTAAAAAGCTTTAGTGAAGGAAAGCAAGAGATGCTGTCAGAAGCTTCCATTTTCACAGCGTTTACAACTGACTGGTACCAGGAGCATATTGAATTGCTGGCAAACATTAGTGTCCCTTAGAGATGGGGAAATAGCTGCACATAAGGGGGTTGGGCTAAGTATCTCTGTTCCCTTCTATCTTATTTGCCATTCACTCCTCCCCCTCCCCCAAATACATTCTTGTGTTAAAAAGTCTCTTACTGAGTAGGTTCATGCCAACCTCCTGCTACCATGCTGATTCCCTCCCAAGCTCTCTTTTTTCCTTTGGCAGATGTAGTAATGCCACTGGTGGATCTTAAGGGAATTTCTCTTTCTGCTCCTCACCCTCATTGATCCTGCCATCTGGTTCATTTCAATGATTGCTTCTGTTCAGCGGATGTGTCCCGGCATCCTCCTCCAATGCTAACCTTAAACCTTCCCCCTCCCTGCCTCCCATCATTCAACATACCCACAGTCGTAGACAGGTACAGAGATGGATGATGGATTAAAGCCAGGGTTCTAATTTCATACAGCATTTAAAACCTCTTCACAGGTAGAGATATGTCTCAGCATAAAATAGGTCTACTATTATAGCTCTTCATAGGCTAAAAACATTTGTTGTTTGTTTGTTTTGAACTTTGATTCCATAATGGAAAAAGAGAAAACCAAAATTCTCATATAGTAATAAAAATTTGGTATTCTTTCGTCTTTGACTTCAATTCTTTTTAAAAACTTTGTTGTGGTTAGTAATTTTTTTGGTCAAATAATACCATCTTATATATCATTTCACTTAGCATGGGACTCTTTTAGAGAAGAGAGAGGAATAATATGTATTGATTAATAGAACAATTGCAGGTGGCTAGGTGCTGCAGTGAGTAAAGCGTCACCTGCCCCGGAGTCAGGAGGACCTGAGTTCACTTCCGGCCTCAGACACTTAACACCTACACAAAAAAAATAGCCATGTAAACTTGGGCAAGTTAATTAACCCCAACTGCCCTATAAAAAGAAAAAAAAATAGAACAATTGGTCCCAAAGGGCAATGGGCAGGTACATGGTACTATACCATTAAAGGAGCCTAATATTGTTCATACACACTAGATACTATTCAAAGGGAGACTCAGTTCAGATAGGAGAATCAGGTTCTTCTTCCACCCTCTGAACTTTCTGGCTCATTATTACTTGCCCCCCCTCCCCCACCCGAGCAAGTTCAAGCACACACACATTCAGAGTAGAACTCTGGATACAACTCAAACAAAACTTTGTCTTGAGTTATAGATAGGACTTCTGAAAGGAATGAATAGTATCCCTTTAAGATAAGAAAGGTACTCAGTGTACAATGTAGATCTAGTATAACACAGCTATTTATTTCTTCCTCAAAAACCTCACAAATTCATATCAATAAAAATGCAAAGATAGATAAAAATATTATGAATATAAAAAAGTAGCCATTATTGTTGAGGGTTTGGGAGGATGTGAGGAAGAGAATGATAGGACACAATGTACAACCTGGAGTTTCTGTTCGCACATATCCTTTATCAAGAGGGCAAAAGCTGTTTTTCCCTGGAAAGGATCAGGGCACAGCTCAGTGCCCTCACACAGCATATCCCAATGAATGGTATATGACATAGAAACATAACAAAAACAGTAAAGATACTAGGTTATCACTAAACATACTAAATTACATTAAGATCCTTACTGTCCTTCTGAAATCAAAGGTGAATGAATGGGAAAAAGCATTTAAAGCAATTAACATCTCTATAATATCAGTCACTGTCCACTTTGAAACTTTAAATTAGGCTATATTGTTTTCAAATGTACCCAAAGAGGGGTAGAGTCAAGATGTCAGAGTAAAGGCAGTAACATCTGAATTCTCCCCAGGGACCTCCAAATACCTTTTTTAAAAATGACTTTAAACAAATCCTAGAGCAGCAGAACCCATGAAATGGTGGAGTGAAACAAATTTCCATCCCAAGACAATTTGGAAAGTTGGCTGGAAAGGTCTGTTGCACCAGGCTAAGAGAGGAGGGAGTACAGTCCCATGCAGATCACGTCAGCACAGCCCTGGTCACAACAAACCAGGAGCATTCCTTGGAATAATGAAATCATCATCATCAGTGGCAGTGACTGATTCTGCTGCTCTCAGCCCACAGACAGTAAAGGGATGAAACAACTGGTCAAAAGGAGATTACAGGGGTGTTTTGGATAACATTGAGACAGAACTCTGTTGCTTTGCCCATATTTGGATCCAGGTCACAGTCCTGAGTGGCAGTCCCACGACAAAAGGGAGCACTAGTGTAGCAGAGCTTGAGTTCACAGTGGAGGTGGGGGAGGGGGGCACTGTCCTAACAGTTTCAGGGCAGAAAAGAGTATTTGTTGTCACTCACAGACCAGAGCACAGGTCGGGAGAGTGGTAAATCTTCTCCTCGGATCATATCACCTTGAAAGAATTGAAAACTTACAAGTCCCTAGAAGTATATGTGAAAACAAATACACAAAACCCCTGAAGCTTGGAACAATGCACCATCCACCCTGAAAGTAGAGACCTACTTTAACAAAAAGATAAAATTAAAGTAACAGTCTGGGAAAATGGGTAAATAATGGGAAAACTGATAGAAATTTACTATAAAATCAAGAATGATCAAAACACACATTCAGAAGACAACAAAGTCAAAGCTCCTATATCCAAAGCTTACAAGGAAAATGTGACTGGATCTCAGACCATGTTGAGCTCCAAAAATAATTTTGAAAATCAAGAAAGAGAAGTAGAGGAAAAACTGGGAAGAGAAATGAATGATATAAGAAAATCATTAGAAAAGAATCAACAGCTTAGTGAAGGAGACAGGAAAAAATACTAAAGAAAATAATACCTTAAAAACAGACTAGAGGGGCAGCTAGGTGTCGTGGTGAATAGATCACTGGCCCTGGAGTCAGGAGGACCTGAGTTCAAATCTGGCCTCAGACACTTCACACACACACACACACACACACACACACACACACACACAAAACTAACCATGTGACCTTGGGCTAGTCACTTGACCACAGTTGCCCTACCTTCCCCCTCCAAAAACAACGGCAAAAAAAAAAACCCAGACTAGACCAAAAGGCAAAAAAAAGGCCAAAAAACCAATGAGGAGAATGCCTTAAAAAGCAGAATTGACCAATTTGAAAAAGAATTCCAAAAGTTTACTGAAGAAAATAATTCCTTCAAAATTAGAATGGAGTAATGAAAGCTAATGACTTTATGAGAAATTAAAAACAACTAAACAAAACCAAAAGAATAAAAAACAAAGAAGACAATATCAACTATCTCACTGGAAAAAAAAAAAACTGACATGGAAAATAGGTACAAGAGAGAATTTAAAAGTTATTGGATTCCCTAAAAGATATAAAAAGAAGACTAGATATCATCTTTCAAGAAATTATACAGGAAAACTGCCCTGATATTTTGGAAACAGAGGGTAAAACAGCAATTAAAAGAATCCACTGATCACCTCCTAAAAGAGATCCAAAAAGGAAAACTGCCAGGAATTTTACGGCAAATTCCAGAGTTCCCAGGTCAAGGAGAAAATATTGCAAGCAGCCAGAAAGAAACAACTCAAATATCATGGAGCCACACTCAGGATAACACAAGATATAGCAGCTTCCCTCATTAAAGAAACCGAAGGATTGAAATATGATATTCTAGGTGTGCCTAGGTGGCACAGTGAATAGAGCACTGGCCCTGGAGTCAGGAGGATCTGAGTTCAAATTCGGCCTTGGACACTTAACAAACAAACAAAAAAACTAGCTGTGTGACCTTGGGCAAGTCACAACCCCAATTGCCCTCCAAAAAACAAAAACAAACAAACAAACAAAAAAGAAATATGATATTCTGGAGGGCAAAGGAGTTAGGATTACAACTAAGAATCACCTTCCTAGGATGGTGGAGTGAAAGCAGGGACTAATCTGAACTCTCCCACAAATTCCTTCAGATACGTCTAAGGGGTGAATCTGACCAATTTTTGGAGTGGCAGATCTACAAAGAGACAGAGAGTGACTCATTTCAAGCCCAAGTCAACCTGGGGGTTAACAGGAGAGATATGTTTCACTGGGCTGGGAGATGAATACAATCTAGTGTGCAAGCTGCACCAGCACAGACCTGATCATAGCAAGGCCAGAGCAGAACCAAATGGACGGAATCACTGGCAGCAGTGGTGATTCCCAGACTCTCAGAACAGTATGGTGGTGTAATGGCAAGCAAAATAGGGTTTTTTTTTTTTCTGTTCTTCTGCACTGAGTTTTAGCTAACCAAGTGCCTTTGAGCTTCACTTTTGATTGTATCAAGAATCTTTGATTGGAAACAGTATACATTGTATCACCTTTAATAGGCGTAAGGGAGGTTGAAGGTCTTCCCTGCCCCTTAACAGACTGAATGAAATCACATGGGAGCCCACAGTGGGAGGAGCTTGCACAAAGGGTGGAACAGGAAGGAGCAGATAAGAGTATGAACAGAGTTGGGAGCAGGCAGAACTGAGAGAGAATGTTTGTGAATTTGGTGCTCTGTCTGTCTGTGTTACTTTCTCAGAGAGACATCCTGTCTGTTGTTCTGTGCTGATGTTACTTTGCCACAGACAGAAGCATTTTATTTGTTGATTTGTGTACTTTGTCAGACAGAATAGACTCTTTCTATTGATCTGTGTTGTTTACTTTGTCAGACAGAAGCACTCTTTCTGTTGACTTGTGTTGATTTATGAAACAGAAAGTGAATGATAGTGTTAGTAACATGTGAAAATATTGTTGTAACTCTGTTAAGCTTAATGTGTGTAAATATTGTAGCTATGTTAAACTTTTTCTTCCTAGAAACAGAAACTGCAAAGGGCTTGGAGTGGAACAGTCCCCATGGGCAGAGATATGGAATAGGAGCAGAGAGTCACCTACATATGAATCCAGGCAAGAGTTGGGTGAATCCAGGCAAGAGCAGTCAGCCATAGAGGAGGAGTAGTGGGGTTTGGAGTTGAGCCGTGAGTTAAGATGAAAGAGGATTTTACTTGGATACTCTGAATTGACTGATAATATTGTAATTTACTGTGACCTAGGGGTGGATAGTGTTTGTACTTTCTACTACCCCTTAAAGATGATTGACTTAATGATGATTGGAAGTCAGACTCTAGTCAAGATGAAAGAGGACTTTACTTGGATACTCTGTACTGTATGAGGAGATTCTAAATTACTGTTTCTTGGGATGAATGATGTTTGTATTTTCTTCTACCCCTTAAAGATGACTATGAGATATACTGAATGATATGTTTTGTATGAAGCTATGTGCCCCCCTTAGTACTAAGTTGCTATATTATGTTTTTGTGAACGTTACACTTTAGTTTCTTGAATGTTATGGTTTAGATTATTACTGAATAGAGAGTTCATTATACTATTTCATTAGACCCTTAAAGTTATTCACAGCAGCAATCCTCAGGAAAACTACTCATTATTGTCTTTACAGGGGGTTTGTCAGAATTAGGTGAGAGAGAGGCTCAGTCCTGTATGGGGTATGCAGTAGTGGTAACAGCTACTCCTAGCGCTATCAACCCACAGACTGGATTTTTAAAAGTCATCTATTTAAACTTCCAGGAGCTAAGATGGTGAAATAAACTGTAAGTGTTCTCCTCCCCTTCTCCCCCCCCCCCACACACCTTGTTGAACTTTAAAAACCCAGAGAATATTGCCTGAGGAAAAATCCTGGAAGAGTGGAGTCAGCAGAAAGGCCATGGCAGGCTTTTAGCTTGGAAAGCTAGGGGGATTAGTGGGAAGGGTCCCTCTTGCTGCAGCAGAAGAGACAAGGCACCTGGTCACACACCCCAGTACAGGACAAGAGGCACCCCAGAAAGCAGCAAAAAGACCCACTTCAGCTGACCAGCAGGAGATCCTGAGCTGAAAGGTGGTGGAATCAGCAAGTACCAACACCAGGACCCCAGATATGTCTTTGCACAGTCAAGGGAATCAGCAGACACCAGCAAGGACAATGATCCACCAGCGTCTGAGCCTACCTGTGCTGTAGCACAGCCCTTGGAGGAGGAGACTTCCAGTGACCAGACCACTTCTCATCCACACCTCACCCCATGAGTTTCAGTGTAGCTCTGACCTTGGCACACAACAGCCACTTCCAGCTCAGCACCAGGAAAGTTAGAGTATAATATAGCTTCTAGGTGCCAGAGCCAGAGGCCACATCACACAAAGCTGGTAACCAGACCCCTAGTCTGCAGCACGGGAAGAATGACACAGAGCTCCCTGTGTCCAAGTGTAATGATAAAGGGGATTTGAAGATCTTCCTTGCCCCTTGTAATGGCAAGAAAACAAGTACTTGGTACCTTGTTTCAAGTTGAGTTTTCCACTTGATTATATCAGACCTTTGTTAAAACAACAGAGCTTGTGAATACCACAGTGGAAGGAGCTTGCTGATGAAACAGGAAGGGATGGGGCAGGGAGGAGCTAAAGACTAGGATAAAAAACTGAGCACAAGCTGAGAGTGAGCCAGAACTGCTGGAAGCAAGCAGTGTGGAGGCTGAGGAGCTATGATTAAGAGAGGAGCATTCTTCTTTGAGGGAGTCTGTTTTGTTTTGAAGGCCTGACAGATGGAAGGTTTGAGAAGGCTTGGGAAAGTGGGTGTTCACTGCATTGGTTATGTGTACCAACTTCATGGTTATTGTAATGAATTTGACTTTCTGGTTTTGGGACTAGAGTTTTGTGGTATTTGAATAAATGCTTTGGTTCTGTCCTCCAAGTGGAGAGCATGTTACATTTTGTGATTCACAACTATGCCAGTATATTCATAGTCACCATGGGCACTATCAATATCACATTGCTGTTACACCCAGAAGCAGAGGTGCATTTTTTAAAGCCAGGAAAAAGGCAATCAAAATGAGCAAAAACAAATTAAAAAAACAAAAACCATAGATTTTTACTATGTGGACAGGGAAGAACAAAATAGAAATTCAGAAGAGGAGAGCATGGACACTATACCCACATCTGAGACCTCAAAAGGGAACTGGTCTCAAGCCGCAAAAAGGAAAATAAAACAAAATAAAAACAAAAACATGTTATTAAATAAGGGCAAATTATTTACATCCCTACATGGGAAGACAATAATTATAAATCTTGAGAACTGTATATTTATTATGACATTTAAAAGGGAAAATGCATAGACAGAGGATGTGGGTATAAATTAATTGATGTGATAAAAAAAACAATTGGTGCAAAGAGATTATAAGGGGAGAAGAGGAAAGGAAGAGGCAGAAAAGGGTAAATAAAGAGGCACAAAAACAAATTATATTAGAGAGAAAGAAGGGAGGGAGGTGAGCATTATTTGAACTTCATTCTCATTGGATTTGATTCAAGGAGATAATAATATTCAGTTAAGTATAGAAATCTCACTTGCCCAATAGGCTGCAGAAGGGGAAAGGGGAAAAGTTTGGTTAGAAGGAAGGTGTGATTAGAAGCAAGGTAATTAGAAGGTGTGATTAGAAGCAAGGGAAGAAGTAGTAAGGGAAAAGGGAAAGAAAGTGGGGACTAACAGAAGGGAGGGAAGACTTGAGGGAGGCAGTAGTCAAAAGCAAAACCATTTTGAGAAGGGTAAGGGAAAAGGGATAAATAAAAGAATAAACTGGAGAGGGAGCTGAATAGGATGGAGAGAAAGACACAGATAGTAATCATAACTATGAATGTGAAAGGCATGAACTCTGCCATAAAAGAGAAGTGGATAGGTGGAGCCAAGATGGTGATATAGAAACAGGAAAACTCCCTGAGCTGCCCCCATAAACACCTAAAATACCTATAAAATATGACTCCAAACAAACTTTAGAGCCCACGGTTTTAGCCTCAGGGTGGCCACAACCAGCCCCAGCTGGAGGGACTTTTGGAGAGCAGATCTGGATCACCAGCAACTGTGGCAGTTTTTATAATTATCAACCCATAAATTTTAAAGGCAAAGTAAAAGGTCAGTATGGACTTTGGGAACAGGGGTATCAAGTGTGTGACTGAGCTTCTCTTCGTAGTAGGAGAAACAGCTGAGGTGCAGCAGTTGTACAACCACTGCCCTGCTTCAGAGCTCCTGGCCTGCGGATTGTAAGGGGACCAAGCAATCATTCAGAGGTGTAATCTCTTATGCTTTAACCTTCTTAGATCTGGATTGCTGTCTTGGGTGGAGGTCCTGGGGTATGTGACCATGTGCCATAGCCTGTGGAGGCTTCAGAGAGGGTACCCAACTAAGAGCTCTGGCAGCTGCAAAAACCCCAACAATTTCGGGCAAAGCTCTCTTCTCTGGAAGCAGAGTTCTACTGTGGAAAAAAGCTCAAAAGTCAAGTAATTGAGTGGCAACATGAGCAAGCAAAGGAAGCAAAACAAAAATAGCAATCCAACTTTGGAATCCTTTATTGGAGACAAAAATGATCAAAGCAGGGAATGACATGAAGACAACAAAGTCAGAACTCCTGCACCAAAAGCTTCTAAGAAAAATATGAACTGTTCAAAGGCCACGTAAGAGCTTAAGAAGGTTTATGAAAACCAAATAAGATAAAAGGAGAAAAAATTGGGAAGAGAAATGAGATTGATGCAAGAAAATCATGAAAAGAGAGTCAACAACCTGACTGAACAAAATAACACATTAAAAATAGATTAATTCAAATGGCAAAAGAGACTCAAAAAGTCTATAAGGATAAGAATGCCTTAAAAAGCCAAATTTGCCTAATGGAAAAAGAATCTCAAAAGCTCACTGAAGAGAATCATTCCATAAGAATAAGATTGGAGCAAATGGAAGTTAGTGATTTTATGAGAAATCAGGAAACTATTAAACAGATACAAACAATTGAAGAAATAGAAGGCAATGTGAAATATGTCATTGTAGCAGCAAGCACCCCAAGCACGTCCTCAGGGTTTGCTGCCCATACAGGTTCTTGGATCTGCTTTGTTAAAGGAAAGCAACTCAAAATGGGTTAACAAGCTTACTTTAATCAGTCAGACATATATCGTTTACCTTGTTCAGGAGAAAAAGTCAGCACCACGAACTTCAAAGTATACAGGCAGAATTATCAAGACAGAAACAGATCAAGTAGACAGATTTCCAAACTGTCCAACCATTACATCCATACCCAGTCAACATCTGGGTTTCCACATCTGGGTTTTTCAAAGCCGGGGGGGCCCTGGACAACTGCTTCCCAGAATACAGATCAAATCACAGAACACTTCTCAAAGTGAGCCCCCAAAACAAAGCTACACATCAGGGCTTATATAGCCTTCTCCTGGCTCAGAGAATGTAACAACCTTTTGGACCCACAGGCCAATCAAAAAGTATCTACTGAAAAAACAAGCCTCCCACCCCCGGCTTCAGGTGCACTTTAGCCTAGGGGCAGGGAAGATCTTCCAAATTTGCATTCCCATTACAGTCATTGGAAAAACCACTGACCTGGTGTGATAGTAATGGCATTTAAAGATTCCCCTGTATTGGCTTGGTTTTTCAAATTGATTGTGTTAAAACTCAGAGCTTGTTAATCCCACCTGTGGGATGGACTTGTTGATGTGAAAAGAAAGTCCTGAACTGGGAGGAGCTGGTGACATAGATTTGGAGAGACAAGAGAGAGGCAGAAGAACTTTTTTGGAAGCAGCACCCTCGTGGAGGCAGAGAGAGAGACTGAAAGGATTGCTGAAGGCCACTTTGAATTGCCCTGGACTTTTGAGACCTGCCCCCGGAGCTGCCAAAGACTGAGGAGACATGGCTGTTTTGCTGGTACTTTGTCTGTCTGTTTTAATGTTGTTTTGCCAGATTTGTCCACTGGTGAAAGATAGTCCTGTTGTTGAAGAAGTCCTGGAACCTGGCTTTTGGTTAAGAAGCCCTGAGACTGTCCTGCAGACAGAGAGTGAATTCTGTCCACTGGTGAAGGACAGTGCTGTTGTTGCAGGGGTCTGGGAACCTTTCTGTTGGTTCAGAAGCCCTGAAGAAGGATTTTCTGGTTGTATGTTTACCGAAATCCTGGGAGAGGGTTTTGCTAATGTTTTCAGGGGTTCTAGGACTGTTCTACAGACAGAGGATGAATTAATGAAGGGACTGGCAATGTATCTTGTGGCCTTGCTAAGCCTTGTCTCCCCAGGAACTAAGATTGCTGAGAACTTGCCTCTTGTCAAGATGAAGAAAAGACCTCCATTTGGGTATTAAGTGCTGTGCTTAAACTTGATGTAACTCTGGGGTAGATTCAATTGTGATCCAGGGGTGGGGAACTTTTGACCTTTTTGTGTTCTATGATTGAACAAATGAATGTACTTTACTTATGTTTGGAAACTAATCTCCATTTGAGAAGAGGGGCTTTGTGGTGGACTAAATGAAGGTACAGCCTAGGGGTGGAGTAGTATTTAGAACAGGGACTTTGTAATTGATTGAATGATTGGAAGGTCCTGGGGTGGGGAAGTACTTGGAGATTATTTAATCACACTTAGTAAATGCTGTATTTGGAATGATGTCATGTTTTTATCTTCTCTGTTCTTGGTTGGTCACTGAATAAAATGGAGAGCACCTATGCTGGCATTCTGAACCTTGGGAAGTTGCCTTTCCTTGGCATTACATTACACCTGGAAAATAGATCCAGGAGAGATAATTTAAAAATTATTGGACTACCTGAAAGCCATGATCAAAAAAAGAACCTAGAAATTATCCTTCAAGAAATTCTCAAGGAAAATTGTCCTGATGTTTTAGAACCAGAGGGCAAAATAGAGGTTGAAAGAATTCACCAATCACCTCTTGAAAAAGATCCAAAAAGAAAACTCCTAGAAATATTATAGACAGGTTCTGGAGTTCCCAGATCAAGGAGAAAATATTACAAGCAGTCAAGAAGAAACAATTTGAATATTGTGGAAACATAATCAAGATAACCCAGGATCTGGCAGCTTCTACATTGAGGGATTGAAGGACTTGTAATATGATATTCTGGAGGGCAAAGGAGCTGGGATTAAAACCAAGAATCACCTACCCAGCAAAACTGAGTATAATGTTTTAGGGGTAACTATGGCCATTCAATGAAATAGAGGACTTTCAAGCTTTCTTGAAGAAAAAAACAGAGTTAAATAGAAAATCTGACATTCAGATACAAGAATCAAGAGAAACATGAGAAGGTAAACAGGGAAAAGAAATCATAAGGGACTTATAAAAGTTGAACTATTAACATTCCTACATGGAAAAATGATAATTGTAACTTATGAATTTTCTCAGCATGAGAATAGTTGAAGGGAATATAAATGTATTTTTAATATATATATATATATATATATATATATATATATATGTCTAAATAGGAGAGTATATTGGCATAAGAATACATATGTGAGTGTGTGTATATGTGTGTACAGGTATACACAGACAGAGGGCACAGGATCAATTGAATAGGAAGGAATGATATTTAAAGGGTGAAATTGAGAGGTGAGAGAGGAATATAATGAGAGGAGACAGGGAGAGACAGAATGGAGTAAATTATCTCATATAGAAGAGGCAAGGGATAACTGTTACAATGGAGGGGAAGAACAGGAAGACAAAAGGGAATGAGTCAACCTTACTCTCATTGAATTTGGTTTAGGGAGGGAATGACATACATACTAAATTTGGTATCTTTCCCTACAGGAGAGTAGGGGGGAAGGGGATAAGAGAGGGTTGTAGCAGCAAGCACTCCAGCATCCCCAGGGCGGCTGCCAACACAGGTTCCTAGATCCTCCTTGCTAAAGGAAAGCAACTTGCAATTGGTTAACAAGCTTACTTTAATCAGTCAAATATATATAGTTTACCTAGTTCAGGGGAAAAAAGTTCAACACCCCGAACTTCAGAGTATACAGACAGAATTATCCAGACAGAGAAATAGATCAAGTAGACAGGTTTCCAAACTGTCCAACTATTACATCCATACCAAATCAGCATCTGGGTTTTTCAAAGCCAGGGGGCTCTCAACAACGGCCTCCCAGAGTCTCATCTTATCAAATCACAGAACATTTCTCAAAGTGATCCCCAAACAAAGCCTCAAATCAGGGTTTATATAGCCTTCTCCTGGCTCAGAGAATGTAACAACCTTCTGGACCCACTGGCCAATCAAAAAGTATCTACTGAAAAACAAGCCTCCCACCCCAGGCTCCAGGTGCACTTTAGCCTAGGGGCAGGGAAGATCTTAAAAATTTCCATTTCCTTTACAGGGGGATGATGGAAGGGAGGGAAGGCTGGAGGGAGGGTAGTTAGAAGCACAAACTTTTGAAAAGGGCCAGCTTCAAAGTATAGAACAGAACAAGTTGGGGGCAGGATAGGACAGAGGGAAATGTAGTCAGTCTTTCACAATATATACACTATGGAAATATTTGCATACTTACACATATACAAACTATATTCAATTGCTTATGTTCCCAGTAAGGGTGGGTGATGAGGGAAGAAGGGAAAGAATCTGGAATTCAAAGTTTTAAAAGCAGATGTTTAAAAAATATTATTATCATTATTATTACATGCAACTAAGAAATAAGATATGCAGGCACTGGGGGATGGAGATCCATCTTGCCCTACTGGAAAGCTGGAGGAATGATGGGGGAGGATAGGGGAGTATATAGAAGGAAGTAGTTTGGGGGAGGGGGTATACAGTGAGATTACTGTTTTGGGGTGGGTAGGGGAAAGATGGGGAGAAAATTTGTAATTGAAAATCTTGTGGGAATGAATGATGTAAACTAAAAATAAACATAAAATTTAATCTAAAAAAGAGAAGTCGATAGCAGAATGGATAAAAAAATAAACCATAATGCTACAATATGTTAAAAGCTAGAGTAGAATATATTATGTTTCACTTGAAGTAAAAACAAAAGAAAATAAAGGTAGCAGTCCTAATCTGAGACAAAGCAAAAGCAAAACAGATGTAATTAAGAGAGATAAGGAATGAAACTATATCCTGCCAAAAGACACCATAGACAATGAAGAAAGATCATGACTAGACATATGTGCACCAATTGGTATAGCATCCAAATTATTAGAAGAGAAGTTAAAGATGTTACATGAAGAAATAGAGATCAAAACTATACTAGTGGGGGACCTCAAACTCCCCCTCTCTGAACTTGATGAATCTAACCTAAAAAGAAACAAGAAAGAAATTAAAGAAGTTAATAGAATTTTAGAAGAGGTAGTCATGGGAAAACTCTGAAGAAAATTGAATGGGGATAGAAAGAATAAATCTCCCCCTCCCCCCCAGTGGTACATGGCACATACACAAAATGTACTAAGGCATAAAACCTCACATTCCAGTGCAGAAAGGCAGAACTATTAATGAATCCTTTTCAGATCATGATGCAAAAAAATTATGTAATTAAGTGCAATGGATAGATTAAACATTAATTGGAAATTAAATAATCTAATCCTAAAGGATGAGTGGGCCAAAAATACAAATCATAGAAACAATCAATAAATTCATTCAAGAGAAAGACAATAATGAGACAACATACCAAAACTTATGGGATGCAGAAAAATTGTTCTTAGGGGAAGTTTATATCTCTGTATGCTGACATGAATAAAATAGAGAAAGAGGAAAACAATGGATTTGGCATGCAACTGAAAAAGCAAGAAAAAGAGTAAATTAAAAATCCTCAATTAAATACCAAATTAGAAATATAGAAAACCAAAGGTGAAATTAATAAAATTTAAATGAAGAAAATTATTGAAATAACAAATAAAACTAAGAGGTGGTTTTGCGAGAAAAGTGGTAAAATTGATAAATCTTTGGTTAATTTGACTTAAAAAAAAATCAAAATTACCAGTTTCAAAAATGAAAGGAATGAATTGAACACCAATGAAGAGGAAATTATTTTGTCCAATATTCACAATCCATTTGACAATCTTAGTGAAATTGATGAATATTTACAAAAATATAAATTGCTCAGATTAAGAGAAGAGGAAACAAAATATTTAAATAACCCCATTTCAGAAAAGAAATTGAACAAGCCACCACTGAACTACCTAGGAATAAAATCTCCAGGGACAGATGGATTTATAAGTGAATTCTATCAAATATGTAAAGAAGAATTCTAATTCTATATAGACTATTTAGGAAAATTGTGAAGAAGGGGTCCTACCAAATTCTTTTTATGATACAAATATGGTACTGATACCTAAATTGGGAAGAGTCAACATGGAGAAAGAAAATTATAGACAAATTTCTCTAATTAAGATAGATGCAAAAATTTTACATGAAATATTAGCAAAAATATTACTTTTCACAAAAATAATAAACTTTGATCAGGTAGAATTTATACCAGGAATGCAGGGCTGGTTCAATATTGGCAAAACTATCAACATACTTTATCATATCAACAAAAAAATTAACAGAAACCATATGATTATCTCAATAGATGCAGAAAAAGACTTTGCCAAAATACAAAACCCATTTCTATTAAAAACACTAGAGAGCATTAGAATAAATGGAGCCTTCCTTAAAATGATAAGTAGCATCTACCTAAAACCATCAGAAAGCATAATATGTAATGTGGATAAGCTAGATAGATTTCCAGTAAGATTGGGGGTGAAACAAGGATGTCCATTATCACCACTCTTGTTCAATATGTGTCTAGAAATGTTACCTTTAGTAATAAGAGAAGAAAAAGAAATTGAAGGAATTAGAAAAGGTGAAGAAGAAATTAAGTTACCACTCTTTGCAGGTGACGTGGTGATATATTTAGAGAATCCTAGAAAATCAAGTAAAAAAAACTACTTGAAATGATAAACAACTTTAGCTAAGTTGCAGGATATAAAATAAACCCACATGAATCCAAAGCATTTCTACATATTACGAACATAGCTGGACAGTAAGATTTAGAAATAGAAATGTCATTTAAAGTTACTATAGACATTATAAAACATTGGGAGTCTACCTACCAAAGCAAACCCAGGAACTATATGAAAACAATTACAAAACACTTTTCACACAAATAAAGTCAGATCTAAATAATTGGAAAACATTAGTTGCTTGTGGGTAGGCTGAGCTAATATAATAAAAATGACAATTCTACCTAAATTTATTTATTCAGTGACATACAAATCAAACTACCAAAAATTATTTTTAGCACTAGAAAAAAATATCAAAATTCTTCTGGAAGAACAATAAGGGAATTAATGGAAGTAAATTCTAGGGAAGGCAGCCTAGCCATACAAGATCTTAAATTGGATTATAAGGTAGCAATCATCAAATTTACTTCGTACAAAGTAATAAAAGTGGTAGATCAGTGGAATATATTAGGTATATGAGACACAGTAGTCAACAATTATAGCAATCTACTGTTTGATAAACACAAAGACCCCAGCTTCTGGGATAAGAACTCATTATTTGACAAAAAATGCTGGGAAAAATGGAAAAATAGTATGGCAGAAACTGGGTATAACCCACCATCTGATATCTTATACAAAAATAAAGTCCTAATGGCTATATGATTTAGTTATAAAGCCTCACACTATAAACAAATTAGGAGAGCAAGGAATAGTCTAGCTGTCAGATTGATTGAGAATGGAGTAATTTATGATCAAACAGAGATAGAGAATATTATGAAATACAAAATAGATCATTTTGATTATATTCAATTGAAAAGTTTTAATACAAACAAAGCCAATATAACAAAAATTAGAAGAGAAGCAGAAAACTGGGAAAGAATTTTATAACTAAAATTTCTAATAAAGGCTTCATTTTTAAAATATATGGAGAACTGAGTCAAATTTATAAGAATAGAAGCCATTCCCCAATTGATAAATGATCAAAGGATATGACTAGGCAGTTTTCAGAGAAAGAAAAAAGCTATCTATAGTCATGTGAAAAAATGTTTTAAATCACTATTGATTAGAGAGATGAAAATCAAAACATCTCTGAGGTACTACATCATACCTATCTGACAGGATAACATGAAAAAACAGGAAAATGATAAATGTTGGCAAAGATATGGGAAAGTTGAAACATTATTTCATTGTTGGTGGAGCTGTGAGCTGATCCAACCCTTCTGGAGGGCAATTTGGAACTATACCCAAAGGGCTATAAAAATGTGCATACCCTTTGACCCAGCAATGCAACTTGGGGCTACATCCCAAAAAGATTATAAAAAAGAGAAAAAGATCCATGTGTAAAAAAATATTTATAGTAGCTCTTTTTGTGGCAGCCAAGAGTTGGAAATTGAGGGGATGCCCATCAATTGGGGAATGACTGAACAAATTCTAGTATATGCATGTAATGGAATAATATTGTGCTATAAGAAATGATGAACAGGTGGGCTTCAGAAAATTCTAGAAAGCCTTATATGAACTGATACTGAATGAAGTGAGCAGAACCAGGATACCATTGTTCACAGAAACAACCAAGGTGTGTGATAACTGGGTTTGAAAGAACTATGGAGTCATAATGCAGAGTGAAGCACACTATTTTCTTTTTTTTGTTTATTTTGTTTTATCTTTCTCATGGTCTCTCCCATTCATTATAATTCTTCTATGCAACATCACTAATGTGAAAATGTATTTAATAGGAATTTATGTGTAGAGCCATATTATATTGCATGCTGTCTTGGGGAGGGAGAAGGAAGGGAAGGAGAAAAATTTAAAATTTATGGAAGTGAATTTTTAAAACTATAAATAAATTAACAAAAAGGATTATATATTGACAGAGAGCACAGGTGTGAGTTGAATATGAAGGGATGATAAAATAAAACTAAGTGGTGAGAGATGAAGGTACTGTGAGAAAGAGAAAGGAAGAAGTAGAATAGGGGTAAATCATCTTCCAGAAAAGAGTCAAGAAAAAGCTTTTACAGAGGAAAGGAATAGGGGGATTATAGGGGTAGTGGATGAAACTTATACTCATCAGAATTGAATCAAAAAGGGAATAACATACACACTCATTTGGGTATAGAAATCTATATTACCCTACAGGAAAGCAGGAGGGGAATGGGATAAGAGAAGGGGGTGGTGTTGATAGAAGTTAGGGCAGATTGGAAATGGGTAGTCAGAAGCAAAACACTTTTGAGGAGGGACAGGGACAAAAGCAGGGGTTGGGACAGAGGGAAATACAGTTAACAATAGTAATTGTGAAAAATACTTTTGAAGCAAGTTTCTCCAATAAAGTCTTCATTTCTCAAACATGTAGAGAAATGAGTCAATCTTACAAAAAGAAAAGTCATTCCCCAGTTAATAAATTATCAAAGATATGATCAGTTTTCAGATAAAGTAACCAAAACTATTTATAGCCATATAAAAAATTCTCCAACTCATGATTGGTGGAATGAAAACTAGAACATTCTGAGGTATACCTCATACCTATTTGATTGGCTAAGAGGACAAAAAGGAAAAATGACCCATGTAGGAGAGGATGTGGGAAAAATGAAACAATGCACTGTTGGTGGTTTAAAACTGATTCAATATTTCTGTAGAGCAAAATGGAGCCATGGCAAAAGGGCTATAAAATCCTGCATGCCCGTTGACCTAGCAAATACCACTACTAGGTCTGTATCCCAAAAGAGATAAAAAGGGAGAAGGTTCTATATGTACAAAAAATATTTATAGCAGCTCTTTTCTGGGATAAAAGAATTAGAAAATTGACGTTATGCCCATCAATTGGGGAATGGCTGAACAAGTTGTGGTTGTGTGTGTGGTTTGTCCTTCTCAAAGAGAATCGTGATATCAGGGAAATGACATGATTTGCAATTGACTTTGGTTTGAGTGAGTCAGGGCTGTGCAAAGTCACTAGACTTACTTTCTCCTACAGAGCCATCTGAGTGCAGTGGCCAGATATTCGTCAGGGTAACTAGAAATGGCCTAGGATGCAGTGGGAGACCTATGTGATTAAGAGGGGATGCTATTGTACTATAAGACATGATAAGAAGGATGCTCTCAGAAAAAAAAAACTGGAAAGAGTAGCATGGGAGGATGCAAAGTGAAATGTTCTGTGTGCAAATTAACAGCACTATTGTAAGATGATCAGCTGTGAACAACTTAGTTATTATCATCAATATAATGATCCAAGACACCCCTGCAGGACTTATGGTGAAAGTGCTATCCATCCCCAGAGAAAGAGCTGATGGTGTCTGAATGCAGATTGAAGCTTCATTTTTTATTCTTATTTTTCCTGAGTTTTTGTCTTTTTTTTTCTTTTACAGCATGACTGTTACAGATATGTTTGCATGACTGCACACATATAATCTATATTGAATGGCTTACCTTTTCAATGACAGGTAAAGAGGAAGGGAGGAGGGGAGAGAATTTGGAACTCAAACTTTTGAAGGCAAATGTTGAAAATTGTTTCAGCATATAACTGTGGAAAATTAAGTACTAAATTAAAATAAAATAAAAAATAAAAAAAACTGTAGAAAAAAAAGAAATGTTCTCAAACAAAAAGCTATACACAATATGAAATAAATAGTGCCTAAAACCTGAAAGTGGTATTAGAAAGATTAGCTCTTCTATTCCAAAAATAAGAAGCAAAATAGACGGACATACCTTGACTGAGTAATAGCAAAATTTAACAGCACATTGTATCAACAATGCAGTATTCACAATGCCTACGGTAACCATAAACATGCTGATATGGTTATTAATCACACACTGTAACAGGGTCTCTATGTGGGGGACATAGCTAGAACATTTATTGAAATACCAGAAAACTGAGTCCCAAAACCAGAAAGTCAAAGCCATCACAGTAGCCACAGAGTTGGCACACATAGCTAATGTAGTAAACACCCACATTCTAAAGCCTCCAAAAAAGAACAGGCTGCCTCAGGCAAAGGTCCTCCTCTCCTCACTCTTGGTAACTGCTCAGACTCCACATAGCTCACTCCTAGCAGCTCTGGCCCCCTGCAGTTCCTGTCCCCAGCAGTCCTTAGAAGGAGTCCTTACCAGAAATTCTGGCTGGCTCAAAAAAAAAAAAAAGAAAGAATTCACATTGCTGCCACTGCCCCTGCCAGCCATCATGCTAGCTCCAGCCCAGCTCCTACTTGGCTCTGGTTCCTTCCTGCCCCACCGCTTCCTGCTACATCAGCAAGTTCAAGGGGCATGGAAGACATTCAAATCCCATTACCATTACAAACATACCACTGAATTTGCTGAAGATAACTGAAAGTGGCTTACCTCAGAATGGAGCCTATAAAACAAGAAAGATTCAAATGTAAAATCAAAAAGACCTCACTGGGTAACATGTACCTAACTTAGCCAGCTATGATTGTCAATGAAATATTTACAAAACATCTGAGTCATACAGATTTGTTTCCATTTGTGGAAATTGAATTTATAATGGCCTTTCATGACCAGATCACAGCCACCAGAAACAACAAAAAGGTTTGTACTTAAGGAGGTTGGACTTAAAGATCAAGGTAGATTATATAAGGAAAAGGTAAAGGTACACCAGTGCAACACTGCAGGGGAAATATAGAACAATAAAAACTGCTGAATATTTGGCAAGACATTATTTTGTAACCAGAATTATATACCAGGAGCCCTCTCTCTTTCATGGATTCCTGAGAACAAATTATGTAACTATTCTTATTAGTAGGTGTGTGACAATGGACAGATGGTTTAACTTTTCTCCACATCATCATTTCTTTATCTATAAAATGGGAACAATATTATCACCTATCTTACAAGGATCTTGTGGGATCAAATGAGATATCATATGTAAAAACACCTGAAACCTCAAAGTGCTATATAAGTGCTTTTGTTGTTATATCGTCATCATCATCATCATCATCATCATCATCATCATCATCATCATCATC
>NW_027186372.1:18114085-18265988 GCF_028583685.1 Petaurus breviceps papuanus
TCATCATCATCATCATCATCATCATCATCATCATCATCATCATCATCATCCAGGTGAAAAATCCCAGTATCAAAAATACAGACCTAAAATTTCCTGGTTAGCTCACCAAGAAATTGTACTGGAACCAGATCATTATCATCAGCTAAGCACTTTCCCACATTTCCTTGATAAATGTATTCATTTAAAAACAAATAAACAACTAATTGTTGAACACCATTTTTAACAGATGGCATCATATTTAATACTCATAATCCTCCAAATACATGGAATGAGGATTTCCTAGAGCCAAGATGGTAGAGTCAGTAGTAACTCACTCTCCTTCTCCCTTATTCACCTCTAAATAACCAAACAACCATAAGATAGTGCCCCAGAACCAGTTCTGGAATGGTGGAGTCAGTGGAAAGGTTCAGTGGAACAATCTTTTAGTCTGGGAGACATGGAAGATCAACATAAAATGTCTATCTCACTTAGGTAAAAGGACAATGCAGTCCAGAACAGGAAGTATCCCAGCAAGGACCATCTTACCAAACCAGTGGAAAATCTCAAGCTCCAGGTTGGTAAAGCTGGCAAACACCAAAACCAGAACCTACATACACACACATTTCTTAGCATAGTCAGGAGAACTGTGCTCGATATCAAAGAACCCACCATGTGCTTCAGTGCAGCCTGGGGCAGGCAGACATCTTCTAGCAGCCAGACCTCCATGTGCTTCAGTGCAACACTTGGCAGAGAGGCATCCTTGGGCTGCCAGACTTCCACATGCCTCAATGTAGGCCTGGGGAAATTCAGAAAAAAATCCACCTCAGAACATTCCAGACACCACTACTAGGACCCCAGTTAAACTCCAGGGAAGCTGCCAGATCATTACAGCCTCCATTTGACATCACCTGAGACCCTAGTTCACAAAGGACCTAGTTCACAATAGGTCCCTGGCCCCCAGCACAAGAAGTTTGGGATAGTGTCTGCTCTGCTCCAATAGGAGAACTCAATTTTACAAGCCAGGGGATAGACAAAAAACTTTAGCAAAAAGTAAAAATGAACCTTGACCATAGAGAGCTTCTATGTTGACAGGGATGATCAAAACACAAACTCAGAAGAGGCCAAGAGTGTCAATATGCCTACATATGAAACCTCAAAGCAGAATATGAATTGGTCTCCAGTCCAAAAAACTTTCTTGTAAGAGTTCAATAAATATTTTAAAGACTTCAATAAACATGAGCATATAGAAATAATCCTATCAGTAGCTGAACGAGAGCAAAACACATTTCTTTTTACTGAGACAATTTATGCCTAGCAAATATTAGCAGCATATATGACACAATACAAAAGCACCTGAAATTGGAGGTAGAGCTTTTCATGAATCAATTTTAAATTATCAGGTGGGAATGGTTGCAATATCAATTTATATTTGAGGAGTTTTGGGCAATGGCAAAATGTGCCAAGTTGCATGATTCTTTGAGTTATATTGCATGTAGACTTACAGAATTGTTTAGAAGTCAAAATAGCTCCTGATTCTAGTATGTTGCTATTGGTGTTAATTCCCAAGCTTTTTAAAGATAAACTGCTTTGCAAAAAAAAAAAGAAAACTAAAAGTCAAAGAAGAGAAGTAGGAGAAAAAAATGGGGAAAGAATTAAGAGATATGTAAGAGACAGTCAACTGTTTAGAAAAGGAAAGACAAAAATTGACTGAAGAAAATGACTCCTTACAAAGCAGAATTGGGGGCGGCCAGGTAGCACAGCAAGTAAGAGCACCAGCCCCAGAGTCAGGATGACCTGGGATCGAATCCAGGCTCAGACACTTAGTACCCACCCAGAAACTCCTGGCCATGTAACCTTGAGCAAGTTACTTAACCCCAATTGCTTAGGGGCAGCCAGGTGGCTCAGTGAGTAAGAGCACTGGCCCAGAGTCGGGATGACCTGGGATTGAATACGGGCTCTGATACTTAGCACCACACCCAGAAATAACTGGCCATGTAATCTTGAGCAAGTTACTTAACCCCAATTGCTTAAAAAAAAAGTAGAATTGGCCAAGTGGAAGAGGAGATACAAAAGCTAACTGAAGAAAATAACTCCTTAAAAATTAGAATTGGGCAAGTGGAAGCTAACGACTCTATGAGACATCAAGAATCAGTCAAACAAAATCAGAAGAATGAAAAAAAATAGAAGAAAATGTAAAATACCTCAATGGAAAATAGATCCAGGAGACATAATTTAAGAATGATTGGTCTACCTGGAAGCCAAGATACAAAAATGGACTTGAACAACACGTTTCAAGAAATTATCAAGGAAAATTGCCCTGAGGTCCTAGAATCAGAGAGCAAAATAGTCATTAAAAGAATCCATTGATCACTTTCTGAAAGAGATTTCAAAATGAAAACTGCAAAGAATACTGTAGCTAAATTCCAGAAACATCATGTTAAGGAGAATATACTGCAAGAAGCCAGAAAGAAACAATTTAAATATCATGGAGCCACAGTCAAGTTTATGGAGGTTTTAAGAGGTTCTACATAAACGGTCAGAGGACTTGGAATATAATATTCTGGAAGGCAAAGGAGCTTGGATTGCCACCAAGAATCAACTACACCACAACACTGAGGAAAACCTTTCAGTGGAAAAGATGGCCATTCAGTGAAATACAGGATTTCCAATCATTTCTGATGAAAAATCAGAGCTACAATGTTCCTTGCAGTTTTTATTTTGAGGTCTTTCTCCCGAGATGATTGGTGGATTCTTTCAATGCCAATTTTGGTCTCTGGTTCCAAGACATCAGGGCAGTTTCCCTCAATAACTTCTTGAAAGATACTGTTCAAATCCTCCTTTTGATTTTGGCTTTCACCTAGTCCTCTGATTCTGATATTGTCTCTCCTGGATCTATTTTCCAGCTCAGTTGTTTTTTCCCACAAGATATTTTACATTTTCTTTCATTTTTTCATTCTTTTAAATTTGTTTAAATGATTCATGATGTCTTAGGCTTCCACTTGCCAATTCTAATTTTTAAGGTGTTATTTCCTCAATTAGCTTTTGTATTATCTTTTCCATTTGACCAATTGTACTCTTTAAGGAGATGTTTTCTTTAATGGATCTTTGCATAATTTTTTCCCCATTTGGTCAATTCTTTTAAAGCAGTTTTCTAAGTTATTGACTTATTTTCCTAATTCTTTTGCATCATTCTCATTTATTTTCCCAATTCTTCTACCTCTCTTACATGATTTTAAACTCCCTCTTGAGTTCAGCTATGAGTTCTTTCTGGGCTTGATACCATTTCACATTTTACTTTGGGTTTCACTCAAAGGTGTTTTGACATTGCTGTACTCTTCTGAGTTTGTGTCTTGGTCTTCTCTGTCACCATAATAACTTTCTATGATCATATTACTTTTTATGTTTTGGGGTTTTTTTTTGCTCTATTTTTTTTGTTTTGGCTTTTCCCCTTTCTTTTATCTTTTTAAATTTGATCTCTGCTCCAAGGGTAGAAGGAGTACTGACCCTGGCTTCCTATGCTAGTGGCTACAGGCCTTGGTTGTTTACCCGGGGCTTCACTGATGTTGTCCTAAGGCCTAAGGGAGACTTCATGTCTGGTGTTGTGTGAGGCAGTAGGGTGTGGGGTGGCCAGCACTGCTGGAAACTAGGTAGTCTGGCAGCTCACCTGGTGATGAGCTGGGGTCCTAGTGGTATTGTCTGGCATGTGCTGAGGCCAGGTGGGGTTTTTCAGCATTTCCCCATGGCCGCACCAAAACACATGGAGGTTGAACTAATGGAGGGTGCCTTTCTACCTGTGGCTACAATGAAGCATGTGGTGGTTCTCAGAGCTGGAGATTGCTGATTACCATGACTATGCTAAGACATATGGGGTGGGGTAGGGGGTCCTGTTGTTGACATTTGCATCTTCCATGAAACTGGGACTCAGGATCTCCTTCTGGTTTGCTGAGGTGTGGCTTGCTGCTGACTTGCTTGGACACTCCCTGTCTTACAATGAATTCCCCTTTTATTCAAGTGATAGACCTATCTTGCCCATCCTCCAAGTCTCCTGGGCTAAAGGACTGCTCCACCCTGTCTTTCTGCTATCTCTGCTGTCCAGATCTTGCTCTGGGGCACTATTTTCTAGTTTTTTGTAGGTGAATATGGGAGAGTGACTGTTATTTACTCCTTACTCAGCCATCTTGGCTCCCAGAAGTGTAAATTTCCTTTTTTTTTTTTTTTTCTCATGGGCAAAAGATAATTCCAGAGCTTGATATTTGAGGTGAAGCTTTTGTGAATGATTACTAGTTTTATTTTATGGTCATAATAGCAGTAGATAAATTAGAATGGAGGTCAGCATACACCAGATAGAATAAAAAGATTGATTTGAATCAGGGGTCAATATAGTTGGACTATGTTTTCTATAAGGTTAATTCCACCTAGAATATTTTTTGTGATTCTATGAACCTGTAACATCAACAAGCCCAGGAAGAATAAAATACTCATTGATGTAGGTTTCAAAAGAAGATAAAGAATGATGTGTTGCCCTTGAAAAACTTTAAATCACGATCAATGCAATAACCAATTAGAATATGAGATGACACCAGTGATGATATATCCTTCTAACCTCTTCTCAGAGATGTAATAGAGTAGAGATTAAGAACAAAATATACATTTCCCAGCATAGCTAGTGTATTAATTTGTCTTCCATGATCATACTTATTTGTCACAAAAAAGGTTTATATTTTTACTTTTTTGGGAGGAATGGATATGGAGGTGGAATGAGGGCTAGCATAATAATGATGTCAATAAAGGAAGAGAAAATCATCAGTGATCATTTTTTTATGGAGAAAGTAGAAGGAGCAGAAGGTAATTCAGAAGGAGATACAGGAAAACAGGGCAGTGTTGAGGTTACTCTCTTGAATTAAATATGTATTTAAATAATATGTAAAAATATGTTTATGCAATCCTTTTTCTGTTCTTTGTATCTAGAAAAGTTCATGTTTCTTGTTTTAAGTTTATAATATACAAAAAGAAAACAGAAAAGAAAAATTAAGTTATGTGGTCAATGTCAGGGATTCAAAAGAATGTGTTGATTTATGACATGAAAATAATGGTCTGGAATCAGCAATAGAGAGCAAAGGGTATGCTGATTCTTATTTGTTTGTTTGCTTGTTTTAAAACAGTGAATTGGTACTGTAAGGGAAGAAGACTTCATTGGAGAATGTTATGAGTTGTCATCAAGGAAAAAACAGATAGCAGCTAGAGCTAAGAGGTATATTGGATATTGATGGAAACGGTTATAAAGGGATTGGCTAACAAAGAAATGAGCATTTCACACAATGGAAAGTCATAGCAATCAATTATGTTTTTGTGGTTTGGGTTTATATTTTTTATTTAAAATTGTATAAGTGATTTAAATCCAACCATTTGGTGGCAAATGTCCCCTAAATAGGTAACTATGTTGTTAAGCATAGCAGCATGCTAAAGAAATAAAACATCAAATACATACACAACCCAAATATCCTAGAGAAGTTTACTGAAGGATATTTATAAAGGATTTTTTTAAATGGGAACTCTCAGAAATCCAAAGGCAAAGGTACAGAGAAAATTCAAGGAACTTCTAGAAGATTAGGCTTTGATCAAAGTCTCTAAATTGAGTTTCATTCCAACCACTTCTTCCATGTAAGCACCAAGAGCCTGTGATCAATTTGTGGCCTACAGTTTCATAAAATTGCTTTACAGATGACCCTTTTTATATTAATAATAAGCCTCATCTCTAACATGCTTAGTTATTTTTTGCTAGCTTCATTGTTTTCCAGAGATTCCGGGGGCAATGATGACTAAAGATACAAGGTATTTTGCCTCTCATTAGTACATATGCTTTGAGATAATTGATTATCATATTTAGTTTAGGAGTTGAAGGATGGAGACAAAGGAGATGAGGTGGGGAGAATCTGGATCATCTCATGGCTAATTTTGTGAATTTATTATTCATTGCATAAAGAAAGAAGCCCAATTTCATGTCATTGTTTGTGATTTGTAAAACTTTCTTGTTTATGTATTCCCAGAGGAGGACATAGTAAAAAAAAAAATCTTTGTTCTTGGACTGAATTTCTGACTTATCTCTAAATTTCCTTAAATTAGTTTCTAGAATTAAAAGCATGCTAACCAAAAATACTATTTAAATTAATGTTCACTTGGATTTTTGTTCAGTTCTTTATATGTTGAATTATTTTGTATCTAATGAATCGAACACCAGAAAAAATTAAGAACTATAGAAGTTCAATATTTGTTAAACATATGGTACAATGTGTTTCTCACCTATTTCCCCATGTGAAAGAATTTAATCAATTAAATTCAATCTACCAAACAAGCTGCCATATGTAAAATACTGTGCTGGTGTCAGAAAATGAAGACAAAATATAACAGTTGCTTCTGAGAAGGAATTTACATTGTATTGGGACTATATAATATTTATGTGGGTAAGACACACACACACACACACACACACATATATATATATAAATATATATAAATGTATACATGTACAAATTCAAATATATGTGCATATATAACACACCCATATATATGTATCTCATATATTCATATTTCTGTGTGTATACCAAATAATTCTAGCAGTATTGGAGGAGATATCACTAAAAGCTGGGGGGGATCTGGGGAAATTCCATAGAGAAAAATGACAATTGAACTGAATTTTTTAGTAAAATTTTGATTCTGTAAGATGAGGGTGAAGATTCAAAGCGTAGATAATTTCAGAGTCATGAAATTATAAAAAACATAGATTTAGAGCTGAAAAGGGTCTTAGAAGCAATCCATTCAAATACTCTTATTTTACAGATATTTACCTTTATTTTCTCCTTTTAATATCTGTAAAGGTTACGTTATTTCCCTTGGATCTAATAAGCAATAGAACCAAGATGCCTGGCTTTTCATGATTCACACATTTTCCCTTATTCAACCAGTGCCAGGTCCTATCAATTATACATTTATACCCCGACATGTCTGAGATGAAGTATATTTTTTTTACTATTTATGTAGGTGTGGTGATGGTAAGCAAATAGTTATATATACAGGGCTTCTTCATCTTTACAACAAAAATAATAACAAATAAATATTTGTCCTTGGAAATAGAAACAAAGGCCATATTTCTCGTATGCTCAGCCTCTAAAAAAAGTAAAAAATTTCCAGAAATCCAACTTGATTTAAGATTTAGGCAATGTAGCTGTCCCATGCAGCTGAGAAACAGTGCCATTCATACTACACTTGTAATCCCATATTTTATTCAGACATTCAATATTAAATTTTCCCAAAGCAAGAGAAATAAGAAGACATTATTAAATGTTTTAGGTAAAGGAAAATCACTATTTCACTCTTTCCCAGTACTCCAAATTGCTATTGGAGTGATCATAGAAGGCAAAAAATATGACAATAATCAAAAGACCCAGTAAAAGGAGAGTGACAAGTTTCTATAAGTTTCAAGATACCAACGTGAATTCCACTTAAAGTATGGGCCTCTAATGGGAACATAGTAATAGTGATCTTGGTGAATGGGGAACTTCAAGGATGAGGGCCACTCAAGTACACTAGATAGTGTGAACAGCATGATTATATTCCACTATAATATATCAAATAAAGGGAAAAGAAGGCAAAAATATGTATTATAACAAATTTCATTTTGGGGATGATTGATTTTTTAAATTAAAAAGGAGTCAAAGAAATAAGCAAGAAAAGGATAAAATACTTGAATAGGGTTCTGATTTGATCAGCAGATAAAGACCATGTGGTTCTACTTGAGAATGATTCAGTGAGAAATGTGGTACATGATAGAATCCAAACTAATCATCTAAGTTTCTCATAGTCATGTGAAATATTTTTTGTCCCTCTAAAGTGACAGCATTCACAAGCAAAGAAGGTTTAGTTTTATTACTTATTCACATACCTGGTCTTATCTGTTTGAATTGTCATTTTCTGGGGCGGAGTCAAGATGGTGGAGTAGAAGCAGGGCCTCCCTGCTGCTCCAGCTTCCACCTTCCCCAATCCATGTATAAAGGGTACTCTAAACAAACTTTGTAGCTGCAGAACCCTCAAAATGACACAGAGAAGCTAACCTTCCACTGAGGACAGCCTGGCAGGCAGGCAGGAATAGGCCAGCTCAATGCTCTGGGAGCCCAGCCCAGCCCCACACCAAGGCTTTAGCCCCAGGGTGGACCTTACCAGCCGCTGGCTGGAGGGACTACATATCAGCAGCAGCTGTGGCTGTTTCCAGATTTATCAACACATAGATGCGAACGACAAAGTGAGAGGTCAGTGCAGTCTGGACTTTGGGACCCCTTAAGTAGGAGGGCGTGGCTTTTGCCTCTGGGGGGAGAAGCCACTGAGATGCTGGCACAGCCAGCCAGAACCAAATGGCAGATTCAGCTCTTGGCCTGCAGAGTGTAGGGGGACCAAGCACCAGTCTGAGGGGTAATCACTCAATGATGAAGGAGAGAATATTACAAGCAGCCAGGAAAAAACAATTTGAATATTGTGGAAACACAATCAGGATTTCCCAGGATCTGGCAGCTTCTACACCGAGGTATTGAAGGTCTTGGAATATGATATTCCAGAGGGCAAAGGAGCTGGGATTAAAACCAAGAGTCTCCTACCCAGCAAAACTGAGTATCATGTTTCAGGGGAAAATGTGGTCATTCAGTGGAATAGAAGACTTTCAAATATTCTTGCTGAAAAAGCCAGAGTTGAATAGAAAGGTTGACATTTAGATACAAGAAGCAAGAGAAGCATGAGAAAGTAAACAGGGAAAAGAAATCATAAGGAACTTATTAAAGTTGAACTATTAACATTCCTACATGGAAAAACAATAATTGTAACTTATGAAACTTTTCTCAGTTGTTCAATGGAATAGAAATATGTGTGTGTGTGTGTGTGTGTGTGTGTGTATTATGCTATATGGGCATATAAATACATATGTGAATGTGTGTATATATGTTTACAGATATACATAGATAGAGGACACAGGACCAATTTAACAGGAAGGGATGATACTTAAAAGGTGAATTTAATAGGTGAGAGAGGAATATAATGAGAGGAGATGGGGAGAGACAGACTGGGGTAAACTATTTTATATAGAAGAGGCAAGGGAAAATGGTTACAATGGAGGGGAAGAATAGGAAGGCAAAATGGAATGTGTGAACCTTATTCCCATTGAATTTGGTTTGAGGAGGGAATGAAATATATACTAAATAGGGTATCTCAACCTCCAGGAAAGTAGGGGGAAAAGGGGATGAGAGGGGTATGATGGAATGGAGGGCAGACTGTGGGGGAGGGAAGTTGGAAGCACCCACCTTTGAAAAAGGATGGGCTCAAAGTAGAGAACAGAACAAGTGGGAGGTGGGATAGGAGGGAGGGAAATATAGTCAGTCTTTTACAATACATCTACTATGTTATTGTTTTGCATTAGCCACACATGTACAACCTATACTGAACTTCTTATCTTCCCAGTAAGGGTGGGTGACAAGGGAGGAAGGGGATGAATCTGGAATTCAAAGTTTTAAAATCAAATATTCATGTATATATATGTATGTATATATACTATTATTAATACTATTTTACATGTAATTGGGAAATAAGATATACAAGCACTGGGGCATAGAGATCCACTGGAAAAGTTAAAAGGGACATGGGAGAAAATATGGGAGAGAGCATATTGGAGGAGAGGATATCCTGTGGGACTGGTATTTTGGGGTGGTGGGTAGGAGAAAAACGGGGAGAAAATTTGTAACTCAAAATCTGGTGGAAATGAATGAGTAAATCAGAAGTTAATAAAAGATTTGAAATAAAAATCTCTGTTTGCCTCAGTTTTCTCATCTATAAAAATGGAAATAAAAATAGCATCAACCTCCCTAGTTGTTGTGAGGATCAAATGAAATGACAATTATAAAGTGCTTAGCGTTATACAAATGTTAGCTATGATCATGATTTGTAAGTTCTTTCAGTACTAAAAAGCTCTAAAATCTTACCTTTTGTGTGAGCACCCTCTCCCTTGAACCCAGATTGCTGCCCCTCTCGACTTTAGTGGATGGCCCTTGAAAGTTGCTATGTTTAAATCCTCATGATGGAAAATGCTATTCATGTCCAAAGAAAGAATTGATGGAGAATGCATGCAGATCAACACATTCTATTTTCACTTTCCTTTTTTTTTTGGAGTTTTTTTTTTCTTTTGGTTCTATTTCTTTTTTTCATGACAGGACTAATGTGTAAATGTTTTTCATGATTGTATATGCATAACCTATATCGCATTGCTTGCTATCTTGGGGAGGGGGAAAAGAGGGAGAAAAATTTGGAAATCAAAATCTTTCAAAAATTTAATGTTGAAAATGATCTTTATATGCATTTGGAAAAAATAAAATACTATAAAATGAATTGTCATTTTCTTCCTAACACAGAAAAAATAAAAGTCTCAAGGGAAATTGGGAATTATGGTTTTGATGATCCTGTCATGAATGAAACATTAATTGTTTTCCTCCACACCACTGGATTACTTAAGGAAAGGCCATGAATTTTTGTGATAGGATAGAATGAACATATGATATGTTTGTTGGAATGTTTGATTGACTTCCTCCCTTTCCACCTGCTCTCCTTAAAATTCAGATGTCCTCATTACCATGCAGGAATTTGTAATTATTAGTAGCTGCCAGTCGAGCTCCATTTGCTGACCACTAGGATGCTGTGATGCAGGGGTGGGGAGCCTGAGACCTCAAGACCACATGTGACCTTCTAGGTCCTTGGATGTGGCCTTTTGACTAAGTCCAATTTTACAGAACAAATTCTTTTATTAAGGCAGCACTCATGGGATGGAACTACCAGGCTTCCAGGCGGTAGGCTGGTGGCTGATTGTAACAAATGTGGCCATTGATGCTTCTTCAGAACAAGTGAATTCAGTCCAACTATATCAGTGGATGACTGAGAATAACAGAAGCTTGTGCTATGGAGGTGAAGATGATGACTTCATAAGAAAGATAGAAGTGGTAGCTATGACAAGAGAAAATCCCAATTACCTATCCTTCAATCTGTTGTTAGTTATGTTGGGTTGGTAAACTAAGACATGGAAAGGGATTTCAATACATTATCCCCATCCCCAAATTTCCCATTTTCCCATGGCTGTTATTCTAAGGTATTTAATTTATTCCATTTTTCTTTCTTTCTTTTCTTTGTTCTGTGTAGGTGTGTATGAAATGATGTTGGGTTATTTTTTCATTTTTTGTGCTCTAAGAGAATGAATGACATCATGACGTTGGAGGACAAGGTACATTGTATTTGACTGTAGCTGAACCATCCAATATGAGTTTAGAAGGCTGTACCACAGATCAGACGCAAAAAGTCCATTTGAACATTAATAATGGAGGTGTCTTTAAATTTGAGCATCTCATGTTTTCCTCATGTTACCGTAATTCTGTTTTGCTCATAGAGCACAATATCTTTTTTGATGTGAGTACATCATGCTGGATGGTCCTGTGCCAGAGTCTCTTATAACTCAGAATTGGTAGTAAAGTTCTTTAGAGAGACCTTAAGAGTATTCTTGTCCTTCTTCTGACCCCCATGTGAACATTTCCTTCAGTGATTTCTTTGTAAAATAGTATTTTACATAAGTGTGTGTTGGATATTTGGGTTATGTGGCCAGCCCATTGGAGTGGTACTCTCTACAATAGAGCTTGAATGCTTGGCAGTTTAACTTGAGAAAGGACCTCAGTGTGCAGTACCTAATCTTGCCAGGTGATCTTCTGAATCTTCTCACAATTCAAAGGGAAGTGGGTTCGATTTTTTGTCATGGTGCTCGTACAACATCCAGGTTCCACAGGCATACAGCAATGAGGTCCACACAATGTCTCTGCAGACCTTCAGTTTGGTATGTGGCCTAATACCTCTTCTCTTCCTCACTTTGGAGCCTCCCAATCACCAAGCTAGCTCTCTCAAAATCAACCTCATCATCTTTGTGTAAATCCCTGGAGAGTTTACTGCCAAGGTAAGTGAACTTATACAAAGCATACATTTTTTTTCCATTTGCTGTATGTTTCCATGTATGTGCTATGGTGGTTGCTAGAGATTTCTCTTTTCTTGGTATTAATTTTCATGTGAAAATTAGCACGTGGCAGGAAATCAATCTATACACAGCCGTGTCTGAAACTCAGAGTTTGTATTAAGTGCATAATCACATATGTTGTGTATATGTATGTATGTATATATGTGTATGTATATTCATCTAGTGATTATATACATTACATACATTAGCTATTTAATATATAGTGATTAAATATATAAATCACAATATGGCAGATTATATCTAATCACTATATATTAAATAGGTAATCACTCTATATACATATATAACAATAAATTATTAAATAACTGAATCTTATAAATGTTAAATTAGTTGTGACCTTAGAGAAGAGGAAAGAAGGCACAGGGTTGGAGGATAACAGTTGTGTGTGTGAGATAGAGTAAAAAAAATAACATATTTGAGTATCATTACTTCTGAAACCAGCCAGCATCACGGCTTGAAGCCTTGGGCTCATTAGTGTGAGGAGTGGGCTTGGTATCTGCAGGCTCAGTACTCCCTGTTGCCTGGGAGAGGTACCACAGCTTTTAAGGAAAATTGCCATGGGTACATCATAGAGATCGACAGAGACCACTAGACTGCTAGATGATGCAGAAGGTCAATCTTTGGTAGTGACTCAGATTTTCTATTCTTTTTCTGGTAGTTGATACATGAACACACTGCTTTTCTGTCATCTTAAAGACAAATGTAATTTAAATTGTTTATATTGCCATAAGATTGCAGATCAGTCACCAAATATTTATAAAACACTTAATACCTGACAGTCATTGTGCAAAACACTAGGAAGAACACAAAAAAAGGGCAAAAAACGGTCCCTTCTCTGAAAGAATATGTACATTAATAAGGACATAAGATGTAAATAACCAGTTAAATGCCAGACATATGCGGAATAAAGCTAACCCAAACAGAGGTATTAACAGCTCAGTGGACTCGGAAAGTCCTCCTATAGAAGATGGACTTTTAGCTATTTCTTTAGGAGTCTACAGGGAGTCAAAGAAGTGGAAGTGAGGTGACTGAAAAGGAGTGGCCCAATAGGTAAGAAGAAAACCGGGAGACAATATTGTCCTGAAAACCTAGAAAGAAGAGTTTCAAGAAGGAGAGGATGACCAACAGTGTCAAGCTCTTAAAAGAGACCTATTAGAATGAGGATTTTTGAAAAGGTCATAAGATTTGGCAACTAAAATATTATTCATAACTTTGGAGGGAGAATTTTCAGTGGAATGATAGAGTTGGGAGCTAGATTACAAGGGGTTAGGAAAATAGTAGAAAGAAGGAGAATGAGGATACCTTGTAGATGGTGTTTTCAAGGAGTTTAACTATAAAGGAAAGAAGAGATGCTGGACAGTAGGAAGAATGGAAGGATCAAGTAAGATTTTTGTTTTGTTTTGTTTTCAGGATGGGGCAGATGTGGACATGTTTATAGGCAGTAGGGAATGAGTCAGTAGACAGAGAGAGATTAAAAATTAGTGATAGTAAGGGGATGACAGAGCACTCAGTTTATTAAAGAAGACAGGATGGAATGGGATTGCTTAATTAGATAAAGAGCAATTGGGAAAGAACAAGGCTACTTCATCATGTGAGATGGGGTAAAGGAGGAAATAGTGATAAGAGGCATCTGAATGACTGAGATGAGAAAAAGGAGAGAAGGGGTATCTCATGGTGAATGGCCTCATTATTTTCCGTAAAATATGAGACAAATATTTCCTCTGACAGAGGGGAGTCATGGAAGGGTTAAGGACTGATGAAAAGGTTTGGAATAACCACTGTGGAAAATAGGAAAGTGAGATTATACAAGGAGGTATAGTGCAATGACCTAGAAGCAGTGAGGGTCCTATTAAGGTTGTATGTCATAAATCTGTAGTAGACCTAGTTATAACATGTTTTTGATTCTCTCCATCTTCATTCAGCAGAACATGTAGAAGTGAAGTCGGTGAGTGGTTTGAGCAACACAAGACTGAGGCATGGCAGGACATAATTGCTGATATGATAAAAAGGAATCAAGAGAGGAAGACAGCGTAGGGTTGAATTGATTCACTAATAGGTCAAGATGGAGAAAAAGGAAAAATTGGCTAGTGCAGGGGAAAAGGTCTTAGAGAGCATTTAGGTGTCAGGGGATTGGAGATCTTTACACATTTGACATTCTGTGAGGATACAAAATATTAATCTCCCTGCATAAATTTACAATAATAATAATCTCCAGTTAATGCTTAGGTTTTTAGAGAGTTGCCTTCCTTTTTCATTATAGTTATCATGTAGACACTGCTTTTTCTTAATGACAAATTCCAAACTGATATTTTGTAAAATTGGTCTAATAGGTTGCCTTCTTACCATGTGAATTTTTCTACTTATAAGTTAACAGAAAAAGTTTCATATTCCTTCTCTTTACATTTATCTTTTTGTAAATAAGGAAGGAATAAGAAAGGAAGGAAAGCACAAAAGGAGGAAATTAAAGGAGGGAAGGAGTAAAAGAGAAAGGGAAAGAGAAAAAAAATAAATGAAAAAAATTCCCTCATTCTGTTTCCATGTTCCTTTGTTTTAGAAAAAGATCCTGCCCAAAATAATCACATCTATTTTTCTGCACTAATAGATATGGAAAATAGATAGTATCATGTACTTTTATCTTTGGCTTTATCCTATAAATTTAAAATGTACTTCCACTTTTCAGTTGCTTAATCCTTGCTTTGTCTTAGTCTTTGATGCCCAATTCATAAATAAACTAACAAACAGAAAAAGTCTTGGTGAGATAATAATACAGCTATCTCATTTCTATGGTTACCTTCTGGATTCAGCTGTGCCTTCACTGGTTCCAACATGGGGAGTAGATTAGATTTCCTGGCATCTCCTTTGCTTGGTTTTCTGCAGATGTTTTCTGTCTCATGTTTCTTTCTGAACCCAGCTGGGGGGAGAGTAGTTTTTAAGGTTTTTGTCATCAATGATCAAGATGGATTCAGTATCCATCATCTGTATGTTGACAGTGTTTTCAGGAAACAGATGTAGAAGGCTGACTTCTGAATGGCTTGTCTTTTGACTTATAAAAGCCAAGAGAACTGTGCCTTTACTCATTCAAAAACCTGTTATTCCCTATTACTAATATTGTTCTCTATTATTGATTGTTCATAATACTAATAAACTGCAAATGGGGAGAAGTCAGTAGCTAGTTTAAATTATCTACCCTAAGCAGGCTGGTCAAATTCCCATGATATCAAGCTTTTGAGAAAATTTTCAGGAATATAGGTATCATCTGTCTCCTCTTCTCTACTGTCTGATTGAATTACAGTTCTCCTATTCTCTCTTCTCCTGGTCAAAACTTTCCTTTATTCTTCTCAAACAATTTTACTCTAGAGCAATTCCCGGATCAGGTGTTTTGGCCCAGTTTTGGTGCCTCAATCTCACCCCACCCTTGACGATTAGATGAGTAGATCATCTCAATTCTTACTTCCATGAGAAGAATAAATGCATTGGTTACTTTTATATTTTTCTTTGGCTCCAACTCTACACTCTGTTCTATGACTAGTTTTTTTTTTTAAGCAATAGGGGTTAAGTAACTTGCTCAAGGTTACACGGCCAGTTATTTCTGGGTGTGGTGCTGAGTATCTGAGCCCGGATTTGATCCAGGTCATCCCGACACTGGAGCCAGTGCTCTTACTCGCTGAGCCACCTGGCCGCCCCTAAGCAATTGGGGTTAAGTAACTTGCTCAAGGTTACACGGCCAGGGGTTTCTGGGTGGGTGCTAAGTGTCTGAGCCTGGGATTCGATCTCCAGGTCTTCTCAACACTGGAGCCGGTGCTCTTACTCGCTGTGCTACCTGGCCGCCCCTATGACTAGTTTTTACAGTTCTAACTTTTACCCATCTCTATGATCTCAGAACAGGTATTGATTTTAAACACTAAAGACAAACCATCCTCTTAGAGTCCTGAGGCAGGGTGATATAGCAGAGAGAACACTGGTTTTAGAGAAGGATTACCTGAGTCAAAATTCCACTTTTACCGTTTATTTCCTATATAACCTAGGTTAAATCATGTTTCCATTATAAAACCTCAATTTTCTCTTCCATTAGAAAGGTCTTGGCATTGGATGGATAGATATAGATGAGGTCTAAGGTCCCTTCTTGCTCTATTCATTGAGGTTTTAGAAATGATCTAGTCCTTTGTCCTTTATCTTTAAAAAGAACCAAAATTTTGTTTATCATTATCTCTTCTTCTCATTACCTTATTTCTCTCCTGAAGATGGCAGAGTAAAAGGAGGAGCTTGCTTGAACTTGTCCCCCAATTGCCTCCAGTACCTGTAAAAAAATACTCTAAACAAATCTTAGAGCTAAAGAACCCACAAAATGACAGAGTGAAACAAATCTCCGGCAGAAGTCAGCCTGGCAAATAGAAAGGAAAGGCCTATTGCACCAGGCTAAGAGCAGAGTGCAGCCCCGCATGGGTACCGCGCTGGCACAGATGCAGCACAGACCAGGCCAGAGCAGACCTCAAGGGACTGAATCACTGGCATCTGTGGTGGCTTCCAGACTTCTCAACCCACAAATGCCAAAGAGAAAGTAAAAGATCAGTGGGGAAACCCTGTTGGACCTGGGTGAGAGAAGAGCATGGTCCATCCCTTGCTCCAGTGTGGTGGAGGTGAAGACAGATGTAGAGGCAGCAGCTGCTGCTTCCAGAAATCTAGGCCCACAGATGGTGGGGGGACCAAGCAGTGGATCAGAGGGCCATTGCAGGAATCTCTTTGCTTGTGCTGAGGTAGAAGCTACTTGGATCTGGGTTGTAGTCTTGGGTGGTAGTCCTGGGGTGAAGAGGAGTGCTGGCATGGCAGAACTTGTGGCAGCTGTGGAGAGGGAGTCTGCCTCACAGTTCTGAGACAGGTGTCTAGAAAAAGCTCTGACAACAGCTGTGCAAAACCCCAGAAATTTGGGAGATAGCACTCTTCACTCTGGAAGCAGAATTCTACCATGACAAAGACCTCAGAAGTAAAGTAATTGGCTGGGAAAATGAGCAAACAGAGGAAAAGAAATCAGACTATAGAATCTTTCTTTGGGGACAAAGAAGATGAAAACATAACCAGAATAAGTCAACAAAGTCAAAACTCCTGCATCAAAGCCTCCAAGAAAAGTATGAGTTGGTTGCCGAACATGGAGGAGCCAAAATAAGATTTTAGAAATCAAGTAAGGGAAGTAGAGGAAAAATTGGGAAGAAAAATGGGAGTGATTCAAGACAATAATGAAAATGAGTCAATAGCTAGCTAAAGGAGACCAAAAAAATACTGAAGAAAATAACAACTTAAAAAAATAGACTAATTCAAATGGCAAAAGAGGTCTGACAAGACAATGAGGAGGAGAATAATACCTTAAAAAGCAGATTTGGCAAAATGGAAAAGAAAATCCAAAAGCTCACTGAAGTAAATAATTCTTTAAAATTAGAATGGAGCAAATGAAAGCTAATGACTTTATGAGAAATAAATATATTATAAAACAGAACCAACATAATAGGGGAAAAAAAGAAGACAATATAAAATATTTCATTGGAAAAACAACTGACCTGGAAAAGAGATCCGGGAGGGACAATTTAAAAATTATTGGACTACCTGAAAGCCATGATCTGAAAGAGAGCCTAGACATCATCTTTCAAGAAATTATCAAGGAAAACCTATTTCTCTCCTTCCTTTCATTGACATTTTTTAATATGAAAATTTGGTGTTGAAATTGCGGTGGGGTGAGGGACAAGATACATATTTGTGTTTTAAAAATCCATTTGAAGGACTGTCCTGGGGACAGGGTTTAGGCTTTTTCTATTTGTATGCAAAGTATCATGAGTGCTGGGCATGACAGATGAAAGATGATTATAAAAATTAATTGAAACAATAAAAACTACAACTACTATTCATATGGCAATACAAAGTTTGCAAAGAACTTCCATTTTTCTTTTGCAACAACCCTGGGAGATGCTATAATTATCCCCATTTTCGATATGAGAAACCTGAGGTAAAAAATGATTAAATCGCTATTTTAAGGTCACATAGCTAATAAACTAACTTTGAAATAAACTCTCCCTGACCTTAGGTTCACTCTATCCACTGTGTCACCTAGATACCACATACACATAGTTGACATATTTAGTTTCATTAAAGAATGAATTTCCTGCTAATTATACTTCTCTAAAATGAACAGAATTAGATTCTTCTGGAGAAAAAAAGTAGATTTCTTAGAACTGGAGATCTTCAAATGAATTCTGCATAAACATTTAGGAGGTTTCAAAGGGGTATAAGCAGGGTGAATTTTGGTGTAAGTAAGGTGTATTTTACATGTGGATTTTTGTTATTCTGTCTTAGAATTCAGTTTCCCAGGATCCATGGCCATAACAATCTTACTTTTCCAGGCTCATGCTAAATTGTAAACATCTGATGGATTAGAAGATACTACCTGTACATTTATAGGCCTGACCTCATATATTCCCTTTTCCTTGGAAGAGCAGCTGCGTTCCCAGGTCTAAAGGTTAGAGCATATATGGCTGATTCCTCTTCTCTGAAATGTTGGTCAGTCTTCTACGAACATACAGAGTCAATCCTGAGTCCTTTAGAACACAAGTATTTTGCTTTATTAATCATGGATGTCTTCTTCCTTTGAACTCTGGCCCAGTTCACATCTGTAACACAACGTGTGCTGAGTCAGATAGAGTCAATCAGGTGCTGGGTCACATAGGCTTTTGCATCTTCTGGCTCTGAGTCTGTCAGATGAAACTGTATAAATTCTGGGAAATTGATACTTTGATTTGAGGCTCACACATGGGAAGGATGCTTCACCCGAAATCTTTTGTATTTCCCAGACAGTGCTCTGGGTAGGGATCATTAAGGGGCCTCTGGCTGTGCATGTGAACCCAGATGTTGTCACTCTCTTGGTCTGGTTGTGTATTTTCTCCACTTTCAGGTTAATGACCTTTCCCCTAAACAAGTGGATGATGTTAGTAAAGGGGGAGCCCTTAGGGTTGAATTCCCAAGCTGCAATGCTGTGTGTGCTTTGACTGGCCCTCATCGAGGCTTGCAGGTCATCTGTGTTTGCCTTAACCAGCCCCAGTTGAGGCTTGAGGGGATTTAGGGAAGTGCTCAAGGTTTGCCTGTCTCAATTGACTCCATCCAGATATAGGGGTAGTTGCCCTTCTTGCTAGCCCCTGTGAGAAGGATGATTAAGGAATGCTATAGGATTTTGTCCTCCCATTATCAGTAATCTTCTTGTGAGAAGACTAGGTTAGAATAAAGTAAGATTATTAACTCCTCTGAAGGTTTCTGCTTGTCTGACCAGAGCAAGAGTGAATCTGTACTAGCAGCCCTCCTGTGTGAAACTGTCATTAGCAAAACAAGGGGCATTCTGCATAAAATATAGGAACATGGGGTATGGGGAAGAATGTCATATTTTGAGTCAGATGACCTGAGTTTGAATCCTAGTTCTCTTAAAGTATGTGAACTTACAAAAGTTGCCTAATTTCTCTGTACTTTAGTCTTCTCTTTTATGAAATAACCAAATCTGAGTATGTTCTCTAATTGGACTTTGAGATCCCTTACAGCTTTCAGTGAATTATCTTATGACTAGATGATTTTTTTTACTTCCATACTATTTCTGAGATTCTCTGAAAGAAGCTCAACTCAGTGCCAGTTTATATAGTATCTTTAACCCCATAATTTCTCTCCCTTCCTTTTTAAAATTCTTTTTATTTTAGTTTTAAATATTTGCTTTTAGAAGATTTTGAGTTTTAAATTTCCCCCAGCCCCAATCCCTATTCCCCAAGATGGCATGAAATCTGATATAGGCTATACAGTTATGATCATATTAAACATATTTCCACATTAGTTATGTTGTGAAAGAAGAATCAGAACAAAAGGGAAAAATAATGAGAAAGAAAAGATAAACAACAATGACAAAGAAAAGAGAAAATGGTATGTTTCAATCTACATTCAAACTCCATAGTACTTTCTCTGGACCTGAATAGCATTTTACGTCATGAGTCTTTCGAATTGACTTAGATCATTGCATTGCTCAGCAGAACCAGTTCTAATAAAGTTTGTCATTACACAGTGTTTTTACTGTGTACAGTGTTCTCTTGCTTCTGCTCACTTGATTCAGCATCAGCTCATGCAAGTCTTTCCAGGATTTTCTGAAGTATTCCTGCTCAGCATTTCTTATGGAAAAATAATGTCCCATTGAATACCACAACTTGTTCAGCCATTCTCTAACAGATGAGCCTTTCCTCATTTTCCAGTTCTTTGCCACCAGAAAAAGAGATGCTACAAATATTTTTGTATATGTAGGTCCTTTTCCCTTTTTATGATCTACTAGTGATATTATTGGATTAAAGAGTATGCACAATTTTATGGACATTTGGACATTGTTCCAAGTTGTTCTCCAAAATGATTAGATCAGTTCACTACTACACCAAAAATTAGTGTTCCAATTTCCCCACATCTCCAATATTGATCATTTTTCTTTTTTGTCATCTTAGCCAATCTGATAGGTGTGATGTAGTATCTCAGATTTCTTTTAATTTGCATTTTTCTAATCAACAATGATTTAGAGCATTTTTATATGAATATAGATAGCTTTAATTTCTTCAACTGAAAATTCCCCATTCATAGCCTTTGACTACTTATCAATTGGGGAATGACTTATATTCTTATAGATTTTAATCAGTTCACTATATATTTTAGAAATTTAGGCTTTTATCAGAGACATTAGTAGGAAGAATTGTTTCCCAGCTTTCTGCTTCCCTTCTAATCATTGCTGCATTGGTTTTGTTTCTGCAAAACCTTTTCAATTTAATGTAATAAAAATTATCCATTTTGGATTTCATAATGTTCTCTATCTCTTGTCTGGTCATAAATTCTTCCCTTCTCTGTAGATCTAACAGGCAAACTATTCTTTGCTCTGCTATTTGGCTTATAGTTTGACCCTTTATATCTAAATAGTTAGCTCATTTTGACCTTATTTTTGCATATTGTGCAAGATATTGGTCTATACCTAGTTTCTGCCCTACAATTTTCCAGTTTTCACAGAAGTTTTTGTCAAATAGTGAGATCTTATCCCAGAAGGCAGAGTCTTTGGGTTTATCAAATAATGAATCACTATAGTCACTAATTATTCTCCCATGTGTACCTAACCTATTTCACTAATCCACTGCTCTATTTCATAGACAGTAAAATGTAGTTTTGATGATTGGTGCTTTATAATACAGTTTTATATCTGATTCAGCTAAGCCACCTTCCTTTGTATTTCTTTTCATTAATTCCCTTGAGATTCGGGACCATTTGCTCTTCCAGATGAATTTTGTTATTATTTTTTCTATCTCCATAAAATATTTTTGGTTGTTTGATTGGTATGGCTTTGAATAAGTAAATTAATTTAGCTAGAATTGTTTTTTTTATTGTTTTATCTTACCCTATCAATGAGCAACTGATGCTTCTCCAGTTATTTAGATTTCACTTTATTTGTGTGAAAATTATTTTGTAATTGTGTTCATATAATTCCTGTGTTTGTCTGGGCAAGTAGACTCCAAATATTTTATATTGTCTCCATTTACTTTAAATAGAATTCTTCTATCTTTTGCTGCTGGGCTTTCTTAGTGATATATAATAATGCCAAAGATTTGTGTGGGTTTATTTTATATCCTACAACTTTGCTAAATTTGTTAATTATTTCAAGTAGTATTTTAGTTGATTCTCTAGGATTCTTTAAGTATGACATCATATCATCTGTAAAGAATATAGTTTTGTTTCCTCATTGCCAATTCTAATTTTTCATTTTTTTTTCTTTTCTTATAACTTAATAAGTTAAAGTTTGTAGCACAATATTGAATAACAATGGTGATAATGGGCATCTTTGTTTCACCCCTGATTTTATTGGAAATAAATATTGGAAAAAAATATTGGAAATAAATATTGGAGAAAAATAGCTTATTCCCAGAATATATAATGCTTGCTGATAGTTCTAGATAGATGCTAGTTATTTTAAGGAAAACTCCATTGATTCCCATACTCTCTAGTGTTTTTATTAGGAATGGGTGCTATATTTTGTCAAAAGCTTTTTCTGCACCTATTGAAATAGTCATATGATTTCTGTTAATATTGTAATTGAAATGGTCAATTATGCTGCTAATTTTCCTAATACTGAAATAGCCCTGCATTCCTGGTATATCTTCATGATAAAGTGCTGTCATTTCTTTGCTAATATTTTATTTAAATTTTTATATTTAATTATTTAAATTTGAATATTTAAAATTTTTTTATCTATATTCATTAGGGAAATTTATAGTTTTTGTGCTTTTTTTTTTGTCTCTTCCCAGTCTAGGCATCAGCACCATATCTGAATCATAAAAATAATTTGGTGCTACTCCTTCTTTACCTATTTATTGAAATAGTTTATATAGTATTGGAATTAATTGTTCTTTAAATGTTTTGTATAATTCACTTGTAAATACATCTAGCCTTGGAGAATTTTTCTTAGAGAGGTAACTTTTGACTTGTTCAATTTCTCTGTGTGTGTGTGTGTGTGTGTGTGTGTGTGTGTGTGTGTGTGAAATGGGATTATTTGAGTATTTTATTTTCACTTCTGTTAATATAGGTAATTTGTATTTTTGGAAATATCCATCTGTTTTACTTAGATTGTCCCATTTATTGGCATACAATTGGACAAAATAACTCCTAATGATTGTTTAATGTCTGCTTCATTGGTGGTGAATTCACCCTTTTCATTTTTGTTACTAGTAATTTGGTTTTGTTCTTTTTTAAAATCAAATCAGCTAAAGTTTATCTATTTCACTGGGTCCTCCCCCCACCAATCGACTCTTCATTTTTATTTACTAGTTCACTAGTTTTCTTAATTTTGATTTTTTTTCAATCTCTCTTTTGATTTTCAGAATTTCTGACTTAGTTTTTAATTGGGGATTATTAATTTGTCCTTGTTCTAGTTTTTTAGTTGCATGCACAATTCATTGATCTCTTCCTTCTCTATTTTATTCATGTAAACACTTAGAGATATAAAATTTCCCTTAAAAACCACTTTGGTTGTATCTCTTAAGGTTTGGTATGTTTTCTCTTTATTGTTATTCTCCTGTATGAATTTATTTGTTGTTTCTACAATTTGTTTGACTCAGTTATTCTTTAGGATTAGATTATTTAGTTTCCAATTAATTTTTAGTCTATCTTTCCATGGTTTTTTATTACATATAATTTTTATTGCATCATGATCTGAAAATGATACATTTAATATGTTTTGCCTTTCTGGCATTGGATTGTGAGGTTCTTATGCCCTAGAATACAGTCAATTTTTGAGTAGGTGCCATGTACCACTGAGAAAAAGGTATATTCCTCTCTATCACATTTCAGTTTACTTCAGTGATCTATCATATCTAACTTTTTAAAAATTCTATTCACCTCCTTAACTTCTTTCTTGCTAATTTTGTGGTTAGATTTATCTAGTACTGAGAGGGGGAGGTTGAGGTCTGCCACTATTATAGTTTTGCTGTCTAGTTTTTCTGTAACTCCCTTAACTTCTCCTCTAAGACTTTGGATACTCTTATCACTTGATGTATATATGTTTAGTACTGTTATTACTTCATTGTCTCTGGTGCCTTTTAGCAAGATTTAATTTCCTTCTATATCTATTCTAATTATTTCCATTTTTGTTTTAACTTTGTCTGAGATCAGGATTGTTACACCTGTTTTTTGCTTTGTTTTGCTTTTACTTTACCTGACACATAATATATTCTATTCCAGTCTTTTACCTTTACTCTGTGTGTATTTCTCTGCTTCAAATGTGTTTCTTGTAAACAACATATTGTAGGATTCTGCTGTCCACTTCTGTTTTATGGGAGAGTGCATATCATTCACATTCACAGTTACAAATACTGTGTCTTTCCATCTTATTTTCTGCCCTGTTTATATTTTTCTTTCTCTCTTGACCTTTTCCCTCCTCACCAGTGATTTTCTTCTGACTTCCACCTCCCTTAATTTCCCCTACATTCTATCAGTCCCCTTCACTTTTCTTTCCCATTTCCCCTACTATCTCTTCCCTCCCTTTTTGCTTGCCTTCTATACACTCCCTCCTATTTTTCTTTCCTATTTCCTCTCTTACTTCCAAATAGTGTTATAGGTTTTTCTAACCAACTGAATGTGTATGTCATTTCCTCTTTGATCCAAATCTAGTGAGAAAGATTCAAACAATGTTCATCCTTTCTCTTTCTTTCATACTCCTGTAATAGATCTTTGTACTTCTTCCTATACATCACATTTACTCCATTCTGCCTCTTATCTCCCTCCTCTCCAAAGTACAACCCCTTTTTAACCTCTTAATTAGTTATATTTATCATCACATCAAATACAACTCATTTTAACACCCCCTGTCCATGCACACTTCCTCCAAATGTGATAATAAAGATACAGTTCTAAAGAGGTGCAAGCATCATCTTCGCATTCAGGGATTCAAACAGTTTAACCCCATTTAAGAACATCTTTTTTTCTTTCTTGTCTACCTTTTTATGTTTCTCTTGAGTACTATATTTGAAGATAAAATAGTCTATTCAGTTCTATTTCCTTTTTTAATAGTCTATTCAGTTCTATTTCCGTTTTTAATCAGGAATTATTGAAAGACTCCTCTATCATTGGATATCCATTTTTTTCCCCTGAAAAATTAGACTCTGTTTTGCTGGGGATTTGTTTTGTTTTTATTTCTTGTTTGTAATCCAAGTTCCTTTGCCTTCTGGAATATCATATTCCAGGGCCTGGGATAAATTAATGTAGAAGCTGCTAAATTCTGCATAATCCTGACTGTGATGTCTCTACTTTTTTTGAGAAGCCATTATCTCAAATATCTCTAATGATTTTTCACATTCAAATGAAATGCTATATTAATTTTTCTCATTCTCCTAGGCATTATTGTTTGGCTTCTCCTTGAAACAATGTCTTCCCTTAATTTCAGCAATGATAAAATATCTTAACTATTCCTTAAATCTGACTCCTTTTATTCCATTTCTTTTACTGGCTTCTTATTTTCATACAAAGTGAGGACCTTTCTTAAAGCTTCTGTAACTCAATATTCTCTCCTTTTTGTAGCCCATTTATTTTGTGAATTTAATCACTTAGATGCTGATGACTTCCAAATGTGTTTTTTCTAGTCTGACCTTCAATCTGAGAACAATTTTACTCTTTCATTAACACAAATGGACCTTTAAATTTTTTTTTACATTTTATAGTATTTCATCATTTTGTTTTTAAGTTTATCTTAATGTGAATGTAATAATCATTAAAAATACATTTTGCTATAAAAAGAACAAAAATAATATTTCCTAAGGACCTGTAGACTTCTGGTGAATAAAATTTGCTTTTTAAAGCATATGATTTTTAACCAAAATAGTAAGAAACATACACTGTATTTTTATTACTCTCTGAATTTGTTTTTTGGTTTCTTTTGTATATTAAATGCTGCTTTGCTAACTCCCCTTGTGTCATTATCTATTAACTCAACCTTAACTGCTGATTCCCCCAGACCCCATTAGTAACAAATAAGTACAGTCAAGGGGGAAAAATAAATATGTTGGCTATGTGTGCAAAACTATACCTCCCACTGTACTACTAGTCTATCTCAAACTCTTCCACTCTGCCAACAGGCATTATCTGTTTTCTAAAGTCGATATTGCTTACTGCTTGGATATCATCAATTGTATTTTTAATTTTTTTTCACATTCTTTTGGACATTGTGGAATGTGTATTTCTGGTTTACTTATTTCACTATGTATCATCCTATACAAGTATTCCCAAGGTTTTCTGAAACTGCCACCTTTCATTTCCTTTGATTAGATATTTCATCACATTTCTATATCATATTTTGTTCAGACATTCCTTATGTGACAGGCACTCATTTATTTTTGGTTCTTTGCCACAAAAATAGTGTTCTAAATATTTTTTATACTTTATAAATACTTTCCCTCTGATTTTGACCCATTTGGGAGCATTTTGCTTTTGGTTGTCTCTCTGGATCAAAGGTTTTGTAGAGTTTTTGATTTACTGAATAGAACTCCAAATTGTTTTGCAAAATAGTTGGACCCATTCAAAACTTCAATTGCATTAGCAAAGCTAAATTCCTGCAAAACTTCTAAGAAATGTTCTTTTCAAGGGTGAATTCACCACAAAGTATAGAGGAAATTAAAATAATAATTAGGAATTATTTTCCCTAAATGTATGCCCATAAATTTGAAAGTCTTAGTGAGATGGATGAATATTTATAAAAATATAAATTGCTCAGGTTATCAGAAGAGGAAGAAAAATACTTAAATAACACCAGCTCAGAAAAAAGAAATTGAATAAGCCATCAATGAACTCCCTAGGAAAAAATCTCAAGGACCAGATGAATTTAGAAGTGAATTCTGTCAAACATTTAAAAAACAATTGATTACAAAACTATATAGACTTTTTTGGGAAAATTATGAAGGAGCTCTATCAAATTCTTTTTGATACAAATTCAGTATGATACTAAACTGGGAAGGCTTAAAAGACAGAAAGAAAATTATAGACCGATTTCCCTAATGAATATAGATGAAAAAATTTTTAAATAAAATATTAGCAAAAAAGACTACAGCAACTTATCATGAGAATAATACACTTTAGTGAGGTAGGATTTATACCAGGAATGAAGGGCTGGTTCAAAGTTAGGTTCAATGTTCTCAGTATAATTAATCATATCAACAACAAAATGTAAGGGTTATGGGATTTAAAGATCTTCCATGCCCCATTGTACTTGCTGACGTAGCAGGAAGGGGCAGAGCAAGAGAAAGCGGAAGCCAAGCTAGAGTCCCTGTGGTGGCTAGCAGTGGCGGTGACGGCAGCAGTGGCAGCAGAGGCAGTGGCAGCGTGAAGCCCTTTTTGAGTCAGCCAGAATTTCTGCTAAGGACTCCTGCTGAGGACTGCCAGGGGCCAGAGCTGCTGGGAGCGTGCTTCCTGGACGCTGGGTGGTTGCTGTGAGTGGGGAGAGGAGGACCTTTGCCTGAGGTAGCCTGTTCTGTTTTGAAGGCTTGAGAATGTGGGTGCTTTCTACTTTATCTACCTGTGCCAATGTCATAACTACTCTGATGGCTTTCACTTTCTGGTTTTGGGACTCAGTCTTTTGGTATCTTAATAAATTTTCTAGCTTATTCCCCCATATGGTAAGCATGAAGTATTTTGTGATGGATAATTATATCAGCATATCTGTAATCTCCATAGGCATTGTGAATATGGCATTGCTGATACACAAAACTAAAAGAAACTATGTAATTATCTCAACAAATGCAGAAAAAGCTTTTGACAAAACACAACACTTATTCTTATCAAAACATTGGCGAGCACTGGAATAAGTGGAGCCTTCCTTAAATTGATAAGTAACATCTACCTAAAACCATAAGCAAACATTATATGTACTAGGGATAATGTAGAGGTATTTCCAGAAAGTTGGGGGTGAAACAAGGATGTCCATTATCACCACTGTCGTTCAATATGGCATTAGAAATGTTAACTTTAGCAAAAGAGAAGAAAAAGATATTCAAGGAATTACAGCAGGCAAAGAAGAAACTTAAGTTTTCACTCTTTGCAGAAGATATGATGATATACTTAGAGAATCCTAGAAAAATAAAAAAAAATACTTGAAATAATAAACAACTTTAGCAAAGTTGCAGGAAATAAAATAAACCCACATAAATCCACAGCACTTCTATATATTACTAACATAACCCAACTGCAAGAGATAGAAAGAGAAATTACATTTAAAGTTAATATACATGTTAAAAAGTATTTGGGAGTCTACCTGCCAAAACAAACCCAGGAAATAAATGAAGACAATTACAAAACTCTTTTCACATAAATAAAGTCAGACCTAAATAATTGGAAATATATCTGTTGTTCATGGGTAGGTCAAGCTAATATAATAAAAATGGCAATTTAGCTTAATTAACTTACTTATTCAGTGTCATGCAAATCAAACTACCAATAATTATTTTATAGAGCTAGAAAAAATAATATTAATATTCATCTGGAAGAAAAATAGATACAGAATATCAAGGGAATTAATGAAAAGAAATACTAAGGAAGGCAAGCCAGTCATACCAGATCTTAAATTGTATTATAAAGTCATAATCATCAAAACTACGTGCTACTGGCTAAGAAATAGAGATGATAGATCAGTGGAATAGGTTAGGTACTGTACTGTAATACCCAAAGAAAGGCAATTTCCCAAGGTTCAAAATACCAGCATAGGTGCTCTCCATTTTATTCAGTGACAAACCAAGAACAGAGAAGATCAAAACATGACATCATTCCAAATACAGCATTTACTAAATGTGATTAAATAATCTCCAAGGACTACCCCACCCCAGGACCTCCCAATCATTCAATCAATTACAAAGTCCCTGGTCTAAATACTTCTCCACCCCTAGGCTGTACCTTCATTTAGTCCACCACAAAGCCCCTCTTCTCAAATGGAGATTAGTTTCCAAACATAAGTAAAATACATTCATTTGCTCAACCATAGAGAATAAAAAGGTCAAAAGTTCCCCACTCCTGGATCACAATTGAATCTACCCCAGAGTTACATCAAGTTTAGGCACAGCACCTAATACCCAAATGGAGGTCTTTTCTTCATCTTGACAAGAGGCAAGTTCTCAGCAATCTTAGCTCCTGGGGAGACAAGGCTTAGCAAGGCCACAAGATACATTGCCAGTACCTTCATTGATTCATCCTCTGTCTGTAGAACAGTCCTAGAACCCCTGAAAACATTAGCAAAACCCTCTCCTAGGATTTCTGTAAACATACAACAAGAAAATCCTTCTTCAGGGCTTCTGAACCAACAGAAAGGTTCCCAGACCCCTGCAACAACAGCACTGTCCTTCACCAGTGGACAGTATTCACTCTGTCTGCAGGACAGTCTCCAGACCCCTGCAACAATAGCACTGTCCTTCACCAGTGGACAGTATTCACTCTCTGTCTGCAGGACAGTCTCAGGGCTTCTTAGCGAACAGCCAGGTTCCAGGACTTCTTCAACAAAAGGACTGTCTTTCACCAGTGGACAAATCTGGCAAAACAACATCAAAACAGACAGACAAAGTACCAGCAAAACAGCCATGTCTCCTCAGTCCTTGGCAGCTCAGGGGGCAGGTCTCAAAAGTCCAGGGCAATCCAATCCTCTCAGTCTCTCTCTCTGCCTCTACGAGGTGCTGCTTCCAAAAAGGTTCCTCTGCCTCTTTCTTGTGTCTCTCCAAATCTACGTCACCAGCTCCTCCCAGTTCAGGACTTTCTTTTCACATCAATTAGTCCATCCCACAGGTGGGATTAACAAGCTCTGGGTTTTAACACAATCAATTTGAAAACCAAGCCAATACAGGGGGAACTTTATATTCCATTACTATCACAGGTACACAAGACACAGTAGTCAATGATTATAGCAATGTACTCCTTCATAAACCCAAATACCCTAGCTTCTGGGATAAAACTCACTATTTGACAAAAACTGCTGGGGAAACTGGAAAATAGCATGGCAGAAAGTAGGCATAGAACAATATCTGACATCTTATACCAAAATAAAGTCCAAATGGGGACACAATTTAGATTTAAAATCTGATACTATAAACAAATTAAGAGAGCAAGAAATAGTCTATCTGTCAGATTTACAGAAAATGGAGGAATTTATTACCATATAAGAGATAGAGAGCATTATGAAATGCAAAACGGATAATTCGGATTAAATTGAATTGGAAACTTTTTATACAAACAAAGCCAATGCAACCAAGATTAGGAGGGAAACAGAAAACTGGGAAAGAATTTTTACAGCTAGTATATTTGATAAAGGCCTCATTTTGAAAATATATAGAGAACTGAGTCAAATTACAAGAACACAAGCCATTCCCCAATTGATAAATGGTCAAAGGATATGTACAAGCAGTTTTCAGAGGAAGAAGTTAAAACTATCTATAGTCACATGAAAAAATACTCTAACCACTATTGATTAGAGAGACGCAAATCAAAACAACTCTGAGGTACTACATCACAACTATCAAATTGGATAACATGACACAATAAGAAAATGATTAATGTTGGAGAAGATGTGGGAAAGTTGGAACATTAATTCACTGTTGATGGAGCTGTGAGCTGATCTAACCATTCTGGAGGGAAATTTGGAACTATGCCCAAAGGGCTATAAAAATGTGCATACCCTTTGACCCAGCAATACCACTTCTGGGGCTCCAACCCAAAGAGATCATAAAAAGGTGGGGGGGGCAGAGCCAAGATGATGGAGATAATAAAAAAGGGAAAAGGACCCACAAATAGAAAAATATTTATAGTAGCTCTTTTTGTGGTGGCCAAGAACTGAAAATTGAGGGGATGCCCATCAATTGGGGAATGGCTGATCAAGTCATGGTATATGAATGTAAAAGAATCCTATTTTACTATAAGAAATGTTGAACAGGTGGACTTCAGAAAAACCTAGAAAGATTTATACAAACTGATGCTGAGTGAAGTGAGCAGAACCAAGAAAACATTGTACACAGTAACAGCCACAGTCTATGATGACTGATTTTGATAGAGTTAGCTCTTCACAGCATTGCAAGCACCTCAAAGAATTCTAAAGGACTCATGATGGAAAATGCCATTCACATAGAGAGAAAGAACTATGCAGAGCAAAGCAGACCATTTTCTTGGGGTTTTTTTAGGTTTGTTTCCATTGTTTTTGTTTTCTCTTTTCATGGTTTCTCGCATTCGTTATGATTTTTCTATTCAATATGGCTAGTGTGAATATATGTTTAATAGGAATGTATATAAAAAGCCTTTATCAGATTGCAGGCCTTCTTGGGGAGAGAAGTAAATGTTGAAAATTAAAAATAAATAAATTAACTTGAAAAAACAAATAAATGTCCTTTTTAGGTTTCATCATCTTTGTCAATCAGATGGAAGTTAGGGAGAACCTCAGAGTTTTTAACTTGAGTTTTTTTTTCTTTTTATTAGTGATTTGTGACTTTTTCTATGTAGTTGTTAGCAGTTTTTGCTTTGACATTTGAAATTTGCTTATTTACATCTTTTCAACAGTTTCATATTCAAAGTATACCAACAGTAGTTTTAGTGAAGTTTTAATTAATTAAATTGTGTGTATATACACATACATGTGTGTGCTTATATGTATGTATGCATGCATACATGCATACTCACATGTGCATATGCTATTAGAAACTATATATTAAATGTACATATATTTTTCACCAATTGATTGAATTTTGGATATAAGACCTTTCTACATTCTTTTTCCTCTATTAAATTTTTTTCTGATTCTAACTACATTGATTTTACTTTGCAAGAAGTTTTCCTATTTTATATGACTGAAATTTTCCATAAAATATTACATACTTTAAAAATGTGTATATTTGCTACATAAGGGTTATGCTAATCTTTATAGCACTCATATTTTATTGTACATGCTCCAAAGCAAAGATAGAAATGGAATTTTTAACTTTGATGTTGCATTGTAATTTTCAAACTCAACAGATCAGTGAAATTTTCAGGGACCTGAATATAAATCTGTCTTTTTCCTATATCATTGATCCTTATAATAAGTTGACACATCATATAACAATTGGAATAATGTATTCAAAGGGCTTCGAAAAACATAAAATGCTCCAAAAACATGAAGCATTACTATTATAATTATCAGCAATCCAAAAGACTTGGTCATTATAGTCCTGTCATTTCTGAAGTGTAGTTTTGAGTGGCAGCTTTTGTTTCCTAAATTTACACATCCTGACTCTTGCACATTAGTCTTGCCACTCCTGGAATTGTATCTTTTTTGTATTTCCATAACTCATGTAATCTAGATTATACCCTTTCCCACACACTTCATTGACATAGGATGACAGTGAATGTTCTAATGCATATCCTGCCTCAAGTGGGCTTATAATTCCATAAAGTATTTGAAATAACTTTGCACACTGACATAACATTCTTTGAAGACCATACCATATTTCAGAGCTCCAATTAGCTTTGAATCAGGTATGAGGATTACCTACCCACACTGTAGGGTATAGCATTTATCACACAGGATGTATGAACACCTACTGATTTTCTGGGCTGGCTCACTCACTACAATATGACATGGACAGTTCTACATTACTAGGGGGGGGAAAGCATCACATACTAAAACTATCAGAATCTTAGGAGAGATAACCCAGAACATATCTTCCTACTCAACACTATAGTTGTTGAACCCTCATTAGTAAAAAAAATGTATTATACAAACAAATCACATGAGAATATTTAATATAACTAAGAATATAACCAAACAAATAACATTGTAGATACTCACATATTAAATCAAATCCAGGAATAATAAATGTATCACACTCCACAAATAAATCTGAGTTACATTGTTTTAGAAACATACATAATACTTGTGAAGAATAGTGGACACTTGCTTATAGAAATCAAGCAAGAAAATACCTGAATGAGGAAAATCCATTTACTTGGGCAACTCACAAATGAAGGTTGCATAAATTGATGTCATTGGTCTTTTCAGGAATACCTGTGCAAAATAATGCTGCTTTTCCCCTGATTGCTCCCTTTCTGATTCTTATAACTTTCCAGGTGTGCAAATCTCCTCCCCTTTTATTCTCAAACAATCATTTGTTAAAACATTTCTTTTGGAGAAAGGAAATGAAGGGGGTAGTAAGAGAACTGGGGCCCTAATCTCTGAATTTTCCTCTTGTAATGTCATTGTCCTTATCAGGATTTCAGGAACAACTTGAGTATAATTGATCTATTTTTGACATTGAAATAGTTAACTACAATCACTTCCTCCATTATTCACAGATCTGAAGGCAAGAACCTGAGGTTTTCTTTTCTTTCTTTCTTCCTTCCTCCCTCCCTCCCTCCCTCCCTCCCTCCCTCCCTCCCTTCCTTCCTTCCTTCCTTCCTTCCTTCCTTCCTTCCTTCCTTCCTTCCTTCCTTCTCTTTCTTTCTTTCTTTCTTTCTTTCTTTCTTTCTTTCTTTCTTTCTTTCTTTCTTTCTTTCTTTCTTTCTTTCTTTCTTTCTTTCTTTCTTTCTTTCTTTCTTTCTTTCTTCTTCATCTTCTTTCTTCTCCTTCTTCCCATTTATATACTAGTATGCATGAACTCCTAGTTGCTCAGAAAAGGAGGGAAAATTTGGAACAAATTTTCAGAATTGGATGAATCTCGGTCAAAAGACATTTTATTTAGTTTCTCCTTCACTTCCTTTTCAAACCACCTATTGGTTAAGTAGTGGCAGTACATAGATCACTAGTCTTAGAGACAGGAAGACCTGACCTCAAGTCCTAGTCTCAGATACTCACAAACTGTGTGAATCTGGGCAAGTCACTTAACTTCCATATGCCTCAGTTTCCTTATCCATCAAATAAGGATAATACAAGCATTTACCTTTCAGGTTTGTCATGAGGATGAAATAAGATGATATTTACAAAGAAACCTTGAAAAATTTAAAAGACTATATAAATAACTGCTAGCTGTTATCAGTGTGATTATTAGAAATTGTGGTCCATTCTTCGTTGTTCCAGTAAATCAATAGACTAAAAGTAAAAATGCACCTAGTATCTGACATGGTCAACATGAAATTTCCCCCTATAACTTATCTCCCTCCTCTCTTTAAAAAGCCTTAAACGGCTCCATGGCAGATGTGAAAAAAATCTTATTGTGGCTTGCTCTGAGCTTCTCCTGTGGTCAGAGGAATCCCATGGCATGACAAGTGGAATATATTTGTAGTTCATTTATTTGCATAGACTTACAAGGATTTAAGGAAAAACAGAGATAAAGTTCATAACACGTAGATAGTACTAAGCAGTCAGCAATTGTTCCACATGGCACTACTTGTCCTAATACTCAGCTCTAAGATGCATCAGCAAATCCTAGCAGTTTTTTCCTAACAGAATCAATTAATGTCCATATTGGCCAGATTTATTGATATTTGAAGGCCCTGGAATGATTCTGTGGTTCCTGGTATATATCTCCCTTCACAGCAAGGTGGTTGATGATTTTGCAACAAAGCTATTGAGGTAATTTTTGAGTACTTTTTTTTCAGTAGTCTGGTAGAGTTGGAAGCCAAAGAGTGAGGGGATGACGAGGAAGTTAGCAAGTGATAAGCATTTATATAGCACTTACTATGTGCCATTCACTGTACTAAGCACTTTTAAAGATATTATCATACTCAATCCTTATAACAACCCTGCAGAACAAGTACTAATATCATTCCTATTTACAGTTGAGGAAACTAAGGAAAGCAGAAGTTAAATGACTTGCAAAGAGTCAAACAACTACTAAATGTTTGAGGCTGTATTGGAACTCAGATCTTTCTGACTCCAGGCCCAGCCCCCTACTCACTGTATCACCTAGCTGCTTGCTATTATTCTGACATTTAGCAGACACATTTTTCAGTTATGATTTATTTAAGAAAAAAGAAAATTAAACTTCTAAACTATATGCCAAAGAACTTGACTTCAATTCGTAGCAAATTTTGTAATATATTATTAAAGAGAGAATTTAGGGGAGATAAAGGATAAGATCTTCAGTAAATGATAGAATCAAATAAAGTTTTTGTTTTCTGTTCATTCATTTATTTTAAAGATGCAGGAGACTCAAAAAAGTTTATAGAATGTAGGAAAAGAGTCAGTGGACTCTTTCCTAATACAGGAAGGTATTAAATATGAGAGATGGGAGAATAAAAGGACACATTTATGGAGAAGCTAGGATGGAATAGAAGTAAGGCATAAATGGCATGGTGGGTTAGTTTTGGCAGGTAGGAGTGCAATAATTTCCAGTGACATACAAAAAACCCCAACAGAAAACAGTTGAAGACATTGCAAAGGTTTGAGGTAAGAATGCAAAAAGGTTTTTGTTTTTTACAGAAAGTGTAAGACCTTATCAGATGGTGATAGATGGGTGGCAGTGAAGATGTTATTAGGGAGTGAGGAGAGCGGAAAAACAATTGTAATAACTACTGGTGAGAATGTGATAGGCTCAATCAAATAAAATGTTATCCTTTTTTTGAAGGCCGTCAATAATGGGAGAGTAAGTGAAAGCAAGACAAATGGGAGAGATTCTAGTGTCTGCATATTGATGTAAGGGAGGCTTAAATGACAGCAGAAGAGTTGAAAGGGGGAGTTAAGTATGAAAAACAGTATTTTGTTTCATTGATTAAAGCTGGAGGGACTAGATATAAGTAAGTAAAGTTTGATCACCATAAGAGTTTTGAGTAGGAGAATAGAGAGGGCTAAAGGAACAGAGAGACTGGGAGCTCTAGTGATGACTAAAGGTGTAATAGGCAGATAGAAAGTCAGAAGGAAAGGAAATTTATTCAAAGAGTGGATTTTCAGATTTCAAGGGGATATGACGAATTTAAATGATTATCATATCCAAGATTTGGGTAGATGAGGTAAATATATAGATCATAAGAGTAGCAGAAGTTTTTTTTTTAATGAGAATGCAGAATGTTAAAAATATCTGAGTAAATCCTGATGTCCTTAAGAATGAAGGATGTCCTAAAGGATGCTCAAAGTGGAGAGAGTCAGAAAGAAGGATGCTAGCAGAACTTACTTGTTTTCTGTTTTCACTGAAAATGACCTTTGAATTGGAAGAAAAAAAATCCATAAATTCTTGGTAGCAAATTTATTCTTATGAAAAGCAAGGAGATACGATAATCATAGCTTTCATTTCGGCAGCGCTTTAAGGACAGCAAAGCTCCTTGCAAGTATTATCTCATTTTTTTCTTCACAGCAGCCCTCGTACGTAGGTCTTATTATCATGCCCATTTTAAAGATGAGAAAAATGAGGCACCCAAAGTGACTTGCCCATGGTAACTCCTAGGAACTCTCTAAGACCAAATTTGAATTCATGTCTTCCTGTCTTTAGGTCTAGCACTTTATTCCCTCTAGCACTTACCTGCCTCTAATGGTAACTGATTAACTCACCCAGCCTACATGAACTATGTTCTGACAGTGGAAGAAAAAACCTGGCAACTCTGATTGTTGGACTACTCCCCCACCCACCCCAGTGATATCTGGAAGACTGGAAAGGACTGGACAGGCACCAGAGTAGTTGAGAAGGAAAATGGTGTTTGGACCCTTAAGAAAGGGAAGACAATGGAACCTGAAACCAAAAGGGTAATGATCTTGAATTCAATTCCTAGTAAAATTACATAAGATAGCATTAAAAAGATGATTAATGAATATATAGGAAAGACCTTGGTCACAAAGAAAAAGTACATTTCAGTAAGAACCGGAGAACAAATGATATCAGACCAAATTGATTTTCTTTATTGACAGGGATACTAAATGGATAGATAAAAAAAATACTGCAGGTAAAGTTTATCTAGATATTGACAAATTGCAATTTGTAATTCAGTTTAATTTTACTTTTAGCTCTCAGTTCATTTATGCCCCCCATTTATCTTCTACACATTGAGAATGAAAGAAAAACAAAATTTGTTACAGATATATGTAGTCAGGCAAAATAAATTCCAGAATTAGTCATCTCACTCCCCCATCCCACCCCCCACCATGAGTTCCCATCTGCAGTCTGAGACCATCAGGTCTTTATTTGAAGGTAGATCATGTTTGATCACAAGTCCTCTGGAATTTTGATTGTTTGTTGCCTTGATCAGAGTTCCTCTTTCTTTCTTTCTTTCTTTCCATTTTTTGGAGGCAATTAAGTGACTAGCCCAAGGTCACACAGCTAGGAAGTGTTAAGTGTCTGAGGCCACATTTGAACTCAGGTCCTCCTGACTCCAGGGCCAGTTCTCTATTCACTGCGCCACTTAGCTACCCCATTCCTCTTATTTTCTAAATTATTCGCCTTTATCTTATTTACCAAAACTACTTTCTCTAAAATAACCAATGGTCTCTGTTTCCAAAACTGGAAGCTTTTTCTCAATTCTCATTCCTCTTGATCTTTCTTCAGTCTCTGACACTGTTGAACCCTCTTTCCTCCTTGACACTCTCTTCTCTCTAGGTTTTAAAGACACCATACTCTCCTGGTTCACCTACTGCCTTCCAGACCACTCTTTCTCAGTCTGTTTTGCTCAATCACCCTGTATCCATAGATGTCCCTCACTATTCTGTCATGAGCTCTCTTCTTTTCTACCTCTATGCTACTTTACTTGGCAATCTCATTTGCTCTTCACTTGCTACTTCATGAGACTGCTCTGGGGGAAAGGCACTTCATAAAGCTAAAGGCACTGTAGACATATGGGATATTGTAAACTCCGTGAGGACAGGGGTTTTCTTTTGCCTCTTTTTGTACCCCTAGTGCATATCACACTGCCTGGCATATAGTAGGTGCTCAATAAATGTTTACAGATTTGGTTTGATGATAACATCTTTATTGTATAAATTGTTCTTTAGGTTCTCCTTATTTCATTTGCATCACTTAATAAAAGTCTTCCCAGGTTTCTTTGAAATCATTCCCTTCATCTCTTATAACACAATAGTATCATTATCACATTCATATAACTTGTTCAGGCATTCTCCATTTGATGGACACTTTGTTTGTTTCCAGTTCTTTACTGACTAGTAAAGAATTTTAGGAAAAAAGTTGGAAAAATTATCATACCAGAGCCAAGATGGCTAAGTACAGGCAACAACCCATTATTCTCTCATTATACCCCTCCAAACAATTTTGAAATAACTTTTCAAATCAAATTTTGAAGCAGCAGAACAAGCCAAAGTTTAGGGTGGGACTTTTTTGCAGTTTAAGGCAGCTTAGGATGTCAGCTGTAGGGCTCTGTGATACCACAGTGCGTTCTGGCCTAGAGCAGGGTGATGGTCAGGATAGCAGCAACAACAACTTTGGGAAGCCTGAGCTCAGAGAAAGTAAAGAGGTTGGACAACTGGGCAGAAAGAGATCTCAAGGGATCTTTTACTCACACTGGATGCAACTGGTACTGATTGGCAACTCTGTTGCCCATATATAGTTCTGGGTCATAGTTCTAGGGAGGAGAGGAGTGCTTCTGGTCAGTCACATGGGAGCAGGGGTCCTGGTCATAGTTCCAAGGCAAAGGGGAACACTAGTGCTTGTGGCTACAGAAGAGCAGCAGACTTGGTCATAGGTCCAGGACCAAGAGGAGCCATGGACCAGGAGGTCAGTGACCACAACTCTCCCCAGATCAAGCTCCCTTGGAAGCACTAAAAACATGAAAATCCCCAGAACTAGTTCTGAAAAGAGCAGCACAAAAAGATTGAAGTTTGAGACAGTATGCCCCTATTCTTAGGTTCACAGCTTTAACATAACATACAAAATCAAGAAATAAGTTGGGAAAATGAGCAAACAAAAAAACTGATGAACTTTGAGGGTGAATTGAAATATAATTTTATCAGTTTAAAATTTAAAGTTTTAAATTTTTTGGCAAAGTTTACTGTGAAAATATATTTTGTGTGATTTCACATGTATAATTGATATCATTTTGCTTGCCTTCTCAGTAAATAGGGAAGAGGTGGGAGGGAGGAAGAGAATTTGGAGCTGAAAATTTCAAAACAAAAGAATATTATAAATAAATAATATTTTAGAAAGAAAAAAAAGAAAAAACCTACCTTGCTATTCTCTCTGTTTTTGTCTTTCTCTAATTCACTGGTGGGATAGATGAGAGGTGAGTGATGACGATGTAAAAACAAAGGGTTTTAATAAAATTCAAGAAAAAACAACATTGATTAATTTTAGAACATCCATAAGGTTATAACCAGAAGCATGAAGGACAAGACTGTGTGAATAGTAGTTGAAGGAAGACATGGGAATATTTAGTGTAGATAAGAAAAAGTTCTTGTGCTTGATAGTTTTTTTTCAGGTAGACAAAAACTGGTGTATAGAAGTAATCAACCATGTTCTACTTTGTTCTAGAAAGGAAAATTAGGATTGAAGAGCATAAGCTGCAAAGGGGAAAATATAGACTGATGTCCAGGAAAACACTTCGTAAGCCTGAGAGCTCTCCAAAAATGGAATGCATTGATTATGTGTTAGTTCCCCTTATTATGGCAGATTCCAAGTAAAATCTAGATCATTTCTGGTGTGTTGTAGTGTGAATTCTTTCTGTGCATGGGTTGGACTAGATGACCACTAAGGTCCTGTTCAATCCTGAAATCCTATGACTTTTCAATTTTGGTTATGTAGTGGAAGGCTACATACTAATTTTACCTGTGAAGGAATGGCAGTCAGCAGACACAGATGGTTCCTTTACATTGTATGACAGATAACTTTGCAATGTATTGGCTTCACTTAACTCAGCCTCAGCTACCCCACCTACTTGACCCATATGGTGACAGATGATTGAGGACATGTCTATCTCATGTATGGGAATGATGAACATGGATCACCTAGAGTGATTACCCCTCCCTCCATACCCTTCCCCTTATCACACATTTGTATGGGTTCCATGTCATGTAATGTGGATTAGATTCCTATTTGCCGATGGAATGGTGACTATAGCAACTTATTTCTGTATGCAGTCATGTTTTAGATGACATATTTTGTCCAGTATTTGTAGTATACAAATATGTGTAACAATGAACCATCCTTTGAAGGAGTTCTACTATACTTCTGCTAAATAGGGTGCATAAACAGGCCTCATACTGAGTACATAATTATACAAGTAGAACAGCTTTTCAGCCAATGCCTATTTTCAGTCAACACACATTTATTAAGTACTGACTATGAGTCAGACACTTTTCTAGGCACTGGGGATACAAAAATGGAGTTGAAAAAACCCCATTAAGCCTTCAAGTGGCTTACATTCTACAAATCCATTTTTACTGCCTCCTTAGAGAACCAGATCAAGACTTATTAACACTGAGATTCTTCCAAGATTACCTCTACCCTGCTCTGATCTCTCCTTTATATCCCTTATGCACCTACATATTCAACTAGAACTATATTATTCCCACTGGTGATGAGTTGAAATGAAATTGAATGCAAGCTATTATGTGCTTATGTTTTGTAATTACTTTCTTCTTTTTAGATTTAAACTCCCTGAGAGTATGTCTCCTTATTCTTTCGGTAGCACATCCAACTCACAGGACAGCACTTGACAAGCAGTAAACTTTAAAATTTCTTGTTAGCTAACCAAATGCTCATGCTCCATTTCAAAGAAACTCAAGGATCAGCCCTATTTTTACGTAACCTTAAGATGGTCTGTGGCACAAACATTATCCTATGCCAAAAGGTTCGCATCCATATTCTACTATCATCCCTTCCCTCCTCCACAATTTCTACCACGACACATTATAAACTAGAGCATATGTGCTAGAGTTAAAATTTCACAGGGTTATAAAATACACTTTTTTTTTGTTCTGTTCTGTTCAACTCTTGATGATTCTGTTTGGAGTTTTCTTGGTAAGGATATTAGAGTGATTTGCTATTTCATTCTCCAACTCATTTTACAGAAAAGGAAACTGAAGCAAACAGGCTTAAGTGACTTGCCAGGGACACATATCTAGTAAATGTCTGAGGTCAGATTTGCATTCAAATCTTTCTGACTCTACGGTTGGTGTTCTATCCACTATGCCACTGAAATTTTTGAAATAACTATTTTCATGCATGAACATTCACACATAGTTACTGCCTCCCTTTCATGACCTCCACACACGGTTCAATATATATAAATAATTGAATGTTATTTATTTCCTAAAATCTCTATATCCTGGGAATTTTTGTTTTGTCTATTTTGTTTGGCTACGTCCAAACTGAACCCCTTCACAACTATCCACTTTACTAAAAAAACTGTATGAAATTGACAAAAATATTGATTGGAATTAACTTAGTATCACCTCTTTATAGGTACTTCCTAGTTTGGACAAAAACTAGGCAATATGTAGCCTTTATCCATTCTTAAACTCTCCACTTTGTGATGTTATAGCTATCAAGTCCATTTAGCAAAATCATGGTAAGGTTTGGTGATAGAAGGGGGGGGAGGGTAAAGAAGGGGTCCAGATCTTAATGTTCAATTTATACTGTACCCTTTGGAACAGAATTTCAGGTTATTGATTGGCATAGCCTATTCCATTTTATTGAGTTCCAATAGGACCAAAATCACAGACTGTGGTAAAGAAAAAGTACCAAGTTCATAATGTTTAAAACTGCATTTCAAAGTCCCATGTTTTCCCTTCTTCCTCAACCCTAATCTACAAATGAGCACTTGCAATTGTCCAGTGACTGGGGGTTGAGGTGGGGGGAGAAAGGAAAACAAAAAAAAGTAAATGTTTGTGAGAGGGTTTGATATGATGATGTTCTAAGATGTTTGTCTGCAAGATTTATATCCTAGTGAAAGGAAACTTGATTGAATTTTCTGATAGAAAATTTTTGGTGGTAAGTACATGCCCCTTATATTTTTTGAACCCAAGTGAAATGCCGTTTGTTCATCTGGAAAAGTTAAAAATGTGTCTTGGGAAAGAGAAACCAAAAATGGAAAAGGAAATTTAAAGGGGAAAATTTAACAAGCAGTTTGGCGAATTGGAAAGAGTGTTGAGTTGGGGATCAGCAGACTTCACTCCAAAACCAGTCAGAGAAAATCTCACTTTGACCTGGGGCAACCCATTTCACATCCTTGTGACTCAGTCATCTCTTCTGTAAAATGAAGACTTTGGACTAAATGACCTCTGCTGTCTCTTCTAAGTATAGTATTGTATAATACAGACTTTGTGATGTAGGCATAAAAATTACATGACCAAGAATTGTCATCCAAAGCTTTTTCTTAACTAAATTGGGATTTCCTTCTTCATATTTCTTTGTTGAACTTCAAAACTGTGTTCATCAGTTAGTAAAATAAAATTTTTTAAAGGGCTTCATTTCCTAATCTATAAGAATAGGAGAAAGTTGTTGAATACATAAGTATAAATCACCAGGATTTCTCTTGCTGTGTTATGATGCCTCTTAACAAAGAATAATACTGTGCAACAAGGAAAAAAGAAATAAGATTGGGAATCATTAAATTAGCAATCTCTAAGGTCTCTTTCAACTTTAAAGCAATGCTCCTTTTACCAGCTAATTGTTGTTAAACTCTGAATGTCCATTTATCTTAACTAGATCATCAAACATTTTTTTTTTCTGTTTTCTCCTTTTTTTTAAGATTGCTTCACACCCTTGGCCTGGTGCTCATCCCCAAAATGATCTCTTCCAATTTTAAGATGATGCTTCTTATATATCTACTTCATTTATTTTCACTTATTATTCACTTATTAGACTCTGAATGTGTTTTCTGAGCTAGATCTTTGAACAATTTTTTTCCTGTTCTCTTGGTTTTGTTTTTTAATTCCCCCAAATCCTTGCCCTGGTGTCCAGCACCACCACCCCCAAAATGAAAACCATTTCCTTTTACATTCTTGGGTTAATCAAAACAGGAATTGGTTCTGCATTTGTTAAGCCAGTATTTTATAAGGCCCTTGATTTCAAGGAAGAAACCATTTGTGAATCATGCAAAACAACACAGAGCCTCTGACCTATTAGATAGATGGGGACAATTTGAGTTGTCTGAACAGCAGCTTTTCTATTCCACATTGGATATGAGTTGTTTACACATGTCGCTAAGTGTTCAGAATTTCGTTTGACAGGTTGTGTTTCAGTGATGTAAACTTGTCTGAAGCAGATTTCAGGTATCAGACTGATTAAATGTGATCAATCTTCACTCTCAATTCAGAATGCTTGCCCTAGAAGTTCTAAATGCTCTTTCGTCCAGACATGCACTTGAGCTTTTTATGACTTACATTAGAACAGCTGAAAGTATGTCATCTTTGAAAAATAAGCAAGTTTTTAAAAATTATGTTGATCATACTTTTTAGCTTGCTCTACTCCTAGCCTGATTTTGCTGTTGAAAGTCTCCTTAATGTGTTGATCTGCTGCCAGATATTGATGCTAATGCATTGGGGAGAAATAGATTTGGGATATACTCAGAACCCTCCATCTTCATGTTAATAAAAGTCTGGGAGCAGTGGGCAGAACAGACACATTTGCATTGCTCTTAGACAGCCCCCAACACTGAATGCATGAAGCTGGTTTCACTTTGAAGAATCTGGTAGCCATGAAAAGAACAATCTTTTCAGTTTGTTTATGTGGCTAGGGCTAGTTGATGCAAGGCCAGAAATAAGCATTTAATATTTTATATACTTGACTAAATACTGGAGGATGGCTATTATAGTGTGCTTAACTTAAATAGAAAGTTACTACATTTAGTAATGCTTTTCAAAGGAGAGTATAATTGCAAGACATAAATGGAGCAGTTGTGGTATAGTGAAAACGGACCTGAATGTGAAACCAGAAATTATAATGTTAGGGTGACACTTAAAAGTTGTGTGACACCAGGAAAGTCATTTTCCATTTCTGGGCTTCAGTTTCTGCAAAACAGAAATAATAATATCTATATTACCTAACACAAAGGGTTGTTGGAAGAATGAAATAAGAAAATAAAGCAATTTGTAATCTATGAAGCACTGTGCAAATATCAACCATTATTGTTGTTGTTATAGAAAAGGGTAGCCAAAGAGAAGATTGGATTTCCACTACGGTTAGTCCATGTTGAAATTCCTGTCTTGGTAAACTCTATGCTAAAGTCATACTCATTTGCTTCGTCATGACATTGGGGCAGCCTTGGGTTCTTGAAATCTATACTTTCTTGGCTTCATGGCATTTGGATCCTGGGAGGTATAATACAAGGAGGAAAGCACTGACTCCAGAGTCAGAGAAAATGATTTTAATGTCTATCTCTGATGCTTAGTACCTGTGATATGAACTGGGTCCAGATTCTTAATTACCTACGGCTCAGTTTCCCTATTTGCAAAATTAAGGGGTTGGACAAGATGACCTCTGAGGTTCCATCCAGCTTGAAATCTATGATCCTATATATATGAGTTGCATAAATCTTGATTAGGGGCTAGCAAAGCAAAATGTATCAGAAAATTTAGCTTTTCATATATTTGGAAGGAGGAGTTAAATTTATCGTATTACAACATCAGCATGCCTGATTTTAGAGAATGCAGCTCATTATGGATAAATTATCTATATTCGAATATGAACTACTCAATTCTCACTTGCCAGCTGCTCTGGGCACCGCCACCATCTATCCTGAAAAACTATGGAGAGAGAAAACTTTGTCTTCTTGTCACTCTCCAAATTTCTTCATATCGATTGGTTCACAGAATCACTTCCTGGGATTGGTGAGTAAAATATGTATTATTATTGATCCTAAAAACCTTTAGTGGTCACCCTGGAGAAAGAGAAATGTGGAAATATAATGTTCAGGATTTTATTCAAAAAAGATTTACCAGAGGGCATAGGCATCTTCTTAGCTCAAGCCATAAGAAGCAGGACTAGTGAGGCGGCTAAGTGGTGCAGTGAACAGAGCACCAGCCCTGGAGTCAGGAGGACTTGAGTTCAAATCCAGCCTCAGACATGTAACACAAAAAACTAGCTGTGTGACCTTGGGCAAGTCACTTAAACCCAATTGCCCTCCAAAGAAGAAGAAGAAAGACTAGAATTGACAATGTATTCTAGATTGGAGCTATGATCATGAAAAAACCTTATCACCAGGAAATTCATAATTATGAAGATTGCATTAATTGTGGTACTCCCAACTCATCAGTAACCTCAGTAGCCTCTGCCTCTTCCATTGGAGGGCTGGAGGGCAGTACAAAAAATTCCTTCCAAAGCCTCAGTTTAAAGGGGGCTCACAGCTCTGTCATTTCCTATCAGACATATTCATCTTACGTCAGTCCCCTCCCTCCTTTTTTCAGTTTCTTTTTGTATGTTGTCTTCCCCCATCAGACTATAAGCTCTTTTAAGGGCTGTTTTATTTCTTATTTCTTTTGCAGAACTTGGCATAGTACCTGCAGCTTAACACATGTTTTCTATATTGAAGATATATTTCCATAGGAATATTTCTGATTGGCTAACCTCTAATTGTTCTTCTGTCTCCCAAAATTTTACATAGGCATATTTTGACTTGTAATTTGTTCCAAAAAGTACACCTTCCTTCCAGATCCCATTTGTATAATTGTGATGTTATCTTTGGCTATTCCCTCTCCACCTTTCATATTCAATTAGATGCTAGGTCCTATTGATTTTATTTATGGAGTTTTTCTTTAATCCATTTCTTCCTCACTATTTTAACTGCTCTACTATAGGCCTTCATTGCTACCCACATTGAATACTACAATAGCCCAATAGCCTTCTTTAAAGTCCTCCCACCTCTACCTTTGGTTTTCTTCAACCATTACTTTATATCCCTGGCAAAATAACTGCTGTTATGTATAGATTATATTATATCACCCCTCTGATGGAAAATCTTTAATGGCTCCAATTTTTTGTCAAGTTAAGTTTAAAGTCCTATGACAAATAATAGTAGCAAACAGAAATAAAAGAGCAGTAAAAATGATAATGATGCTTATATATCACTTAAAAATTTGAAAAACACTTTGCATATAGTATCACATTTTAGTCTCATGGCAACTATCTATGATTTTTATTATTAACCCATTTTACACATGAGGAAACTGAGACTAAATGAGTTAAGAAATTTATCCAGGGTCGCAGAAGGTGCCTGATACAGTATTTGGACCAACCTTTTCTTTCATTCAGTTCTAAATGCTGTTATCTCTTAGTGTTCAAAGTGTCTACATCTTGATGCCACTCATCCTTTCCAGCTTTATCTCATATGAATCTCCTCCATGCACTGTAAAATCCTACTAAACTATATAACACTTTAAGCCCAAACACATGTCATTTTGAAATATCTCTCACCTTACTCAGGCTACTGTATTTACATGGAACAATTTCATCTCTTGCTTGAAATGTTAAAATTTTACCCATCCTTTAAAAGACCACTTTAAAAGATACCTCAAGCAGAAGGTCATCCATAATTTCTTAGGTTGGTAATGAACCTGCCCATCAGATCTCATATAGCACTTCCTTTTGTATTTCTTTAATACATTTGTGTAATCTGGTACATGATGAGTATCTATGTCTGTGTCTTATTCCTTAAGAGATATTTAAATTTCTTAAAACCAGGGAACTAGTACCTATCTCCAGGCATATACGCTACACCTATGGATACAGATTACAAAACTAACTATAAAGTAGTCCCCATATTTGAGGTACTTATAATCTCTTAGAAAGACGAACTATGGACACCAGTAGATACATATGAAGTATATACACAATAATATGGTATAGTATCAAAATAGAGAGCATACTACTAACTGTAGCTCAGAAAATGTTTTATGAAGGATTTGCCACCTTGTCTGTGCTTTGACAAAAGCTAGGCATTTTATGAGATGGAGATAAGGAAAGATCGCATTTCTCACATGGGAGACCATATGTGCAATAGCATAAAGTTGAAGAGATGGAATCTAGTATATGGAGAGCAACTAGAGGCCCTATCTGCCTAGAATAGGGAGTATAATGAATGAGACTGAAAATATCTGTGCAGACCAGATTGTGGAGGGTCTTAGATGCCATGCTAGGAATTTTTTGCTGTATCCCAGTTGTAATAAGAAGCTACTGAACTTTTTTTTCGTAGCTTCCCTCTACGCCTTTAAGGTCCTCCCCTCCCCTTTCCTTTGTTCTCTTTGCTTCTGTTCCATTTACCATGAATTTGTAGTCTCCTCTTCAACTACATTGTCTTCTGGGACAATACCAATCAACAGTGAAGGCTCCCTCCTCTGAGCTCATAGCACTTGCTGTAGGAACCCTTATTGGTAGTCAGCACTACACGGCCTCGTGGCATATTTTTTGTTATGATGCACTGTTTCTTACTTTGTTTTACTTATTTGTTGTTTCTCCAAATAGAGTGTACTCTTCTTGAGGTAAAAGGTCATGTTTTATAGTTTCTTTATCTCTCCCTCCCATCTCAAATGAACAGTGCACAGCATTTTTTAAAATATGTATTTGAATGTACTTTTGAATAAACAATCTGATATCTTTTTCTAAACCAAGAGTAAAGTGAATCCATGAGGTTATCTGCAGCACAGCTGAAAACTGGAAGTAAGCATTATGGAGGCAAGGATCTGGACATATGAAATCTAGTCACTTTTGTGTCACTGCTTTGCTATGTGACCTTAGAAATATCACTTTCCTTCTCTCTCGCATGCTTTTTTTCCTATAGAAATGAGGAGACTTGGATTAGATGTCTCTTCTCTTCCAACTCTGACGTTAGATAATTCAATAAGCCTGTTCTACATTGATGATCTGTGCCTGTGACATTGATTTTTCTGATTTGCTTTTTCTGATTCTACCTATGTCACCACTGGTTAACACCAGGTGCTTTTCTTTATGAACCAGAATGTCTAATGTTAGGTAAATATCCCAAATTTCTTGGTTTTCTCCGTCTCCAGGTAGAGTCAGCCCATCTCACCAAGTACTCCCACTTTCCTGAAAGCACGGATGTAATCAGACAGACAAATGTTGCTCTTTTCCCCCACCCTTATCAAAAATAGCCTGTTGTGTCACAACAGAAACTCATGGCCGCAGACTGTTTTAGAGCAGCTGAAAAGGAAACTGCGACATTTAGGATGGAACAGTGTGTCAGCCCCAGCTGCTCCCGTCTAATCTGTAAAATCTGTTAGCAAGGCAAGCAGTCAAAAGTAGCATTTATCAAGAACGGATGCATCAGGGAGTGGGAGCACTGTTCTATTGATCCACAAAAAGTTTATTTTCCCATTCTGCCATGTTAAAGGAATCAATTCCTTAAATAAAGCAAAAGTAACGGTATTGATAATCCCGATGATAGTTTAAGCTTTGCAGGACAACAGAGGGATCATATTGATGTTGTAATAAGAGAAATGCCAGGTTTGATTGTGTTTGACAGATCAGCTGGTGGGTTCTGATTACTAGAATTAATCCCTGGCTGTGAAAGAGACATTTTCAAGATGCTTAGTTAAGGGCAGGTAAATTAGGAGAACATATCTCTTTTAGTCAATCCTTTCTCAGTTGGCAAAAGGACATATTATTTTTCATTGTAGAAAATTGAGCAAGGATATTGTACCTTTAAAAGGGAACATACTTTCAAATTAAAAACACGGTCATATAAAAGACTGGTGTTGTAGAAAGTGGCCTGGATTTGAAGTCAAGACCATGGGTTCAAATTTCCAACCCTGATTCCTAGCAGCTCTGGGATACAGGAAAAAAAAAACATTTAACCTCTTGACCTTTAGTTACTTTATTGTTAAAAACCCTTATATCCATCTCCTGCTCTCCCTGCCTTCTTTCAAGTCCTACTTAAAATCCCATCTTTCACAAGAAGCCTTTCCCAGTCTCCATTAATGCTTTAAAAGGTGGTATATGAATGGAGTCTGAGACAGACTGGAAATTTTAAGAAGTAAAGGTGAGGACAGTATTCCAGGTTTGGAGGTGTCTGGGATCCCTCAAAAAACTGATGTGAAACCATATTTCGGGATGCAGAAAGTAGGCTATGATGGCTCATATCTCACATCTTCTGCAATGTCAGTAACAGAGTCTCCACTAGAAATGTAATATGAATATCCATTATATGAGGGGACTGTTTCTTTCTTCCAGCATACAAAATGTTTTGGACACAGAAGACTATAACGCCAAATCCAGGAAGCAAGAAACACATACATCATGCTCTCTATATTTTCCTTGCAAACAAGGACAACTTTGTTTAACAATTTCCAATTTACCTCAGTTCTAAGTTAAGTATGTAGGCAATCCATAAGTTCTAGGTGTCCTGAATAACGAGGGCATGACTTTATTTTGTCTTCCCTTTACAGGATGGTCCTGATGGTAGTCATCTTCTACTCTAAGCTAAGTATGCTGTCCAGGAAATCTTCAACTGAGTTTTTGGTTATTGTTTAGTTGTTTCAGTTGTGTCCAGCTCTTCATAACCCCATTTGAGTTTTTCTTGGCAAAGATATTGGAGTGGTTTGCATTTCCTTCTCCAGATCATTTTACAGATGAGGAAACTGAAACAAAAAGGTCACATGACTTCCCCAGGGTCACGCAGTTACTTAGTGTTTGAGGATAGATTTGAAATTAGAAGGATGAAACTTCTTGACTTTACAACCAGCACACTGTATCATCTAGCTTCCACATTCTCCCACAAAGCCAAAAATCATGAACTTTCAGTGTATGAGGTTACTGTCAAGATTGTAAATGTTCATTTCTCAAAATCATTAGTTTCTGACCTACATTCAGGGAAAGAAACAGAAAGGCAGAAAAAAAAACACCATGGAGATGGGAGACATCAAATCAAACCAAGTAGAACTACAGATAGAAAGTGGACAGTAGTCAAGAAAATGGGCGTGGTGATGTGAAGAGGTTGTGAATGATAGGGTATGAGAGAAGAGAGCAATGATGACTAGGCACAATTTATTTATTTGTTTTGGCAAAAGAGGTGGTAAAGTCCTTTGCTGAGAGAAGGAATGTGGAAAGTGGTGTAACATCATAAGGAAAGAAGATAAGTTTTATGACAGCTTCTAGAAGGTATACAATAGTCAATTAGCAAGGAATATCAGTATTAGCAATACGAATCCAACTGAGATTAAAAAAACATTAATGTGTAATAGATTCTAAAAATGAAGGCTTCCTATCTAAGGATTCAGTCCTGAATAATTTCTGAACTGAAAACTTTGTCTAATGCCCTGGATCTGGGAGTAAAAGACCAGGTTGCTGAGGTTCAGGTCCTAATTGTGATCTAGTCTAGTTCCTGAAGATGTTCCCTATTTTATCTCAGTGATAAGAGAAATTGTTGTAATTTTGTTATGGTTTGTTAAAAATGAAGAGCAGTAGACTCCAGAATAGCGAGTTGACAAGGTGTGGAGAGTGGGCCTCCATGTGCTTGCTGCCCATATCATAGCATTGTTTGACATAATTCAGCTCCCTAATTTTTCAGACGAAGATATTGGTTAAGTAGCTATTTTGATTAAGTAACTTGCACACAAGTAGAATACAGCTCAGTCACATTGGAAACCTATCCTTAAATTTCAAATGCAATTCAAAATGCCATGAGGAAATTGCAAGTCCTAAGGAGAAAAACAAATAATTTTTATAATAATGTATAAAAATATTACATAAGAAAATGAAATATATGTATATATATAAATATATGCATACCATATCTATACTCTAAATTTAATGAACTATTTACATTATAAGGGAATTTTTTTGGGGGCAAAATTTAATTTGTTTCAGTAAAGATTCCAGGTTATTCTAATGGCTTACTAAAGAATTACAAGACCATTAGAAAAAGTTATTAAATACTAGATGAAAAACAATTGAGCCAACTGTGATCAATTCTATTCTTCAAATGGTTAGCAAATTATGATTAGTGCAAAAATTCTCAGTTGAAAGCAATAGCTTTTTCATCAATTGTCTTGCCCATGACAATGACATTTCGTCAAATGTCTTGCAGTAAAGGTGGAATGGGACATGTGAAAAAGAATAGCCATCCTTCATTTCTTATGTTGCCTTTTTTATTGTCAAAAAAGTGACCTAAGACTAAATTGATAAAACATCACAATAAAGAATATGTCGGGGGGGGGGAGGAATATGTGGGCTGAAAATAGAAAACCAACAATGTCTTTCAAGGCTGCTGACTGTCTTGGAATTTTCACTCTGATCCAAGGTTCAAAGAACAATCTTTAAACATTAGCAGCAATTTCTGCATCTATTGAGAGAGAAAGACAGAGACAGAGATAGAAAGACAAAGAGAGAGACAGAGAGATACAGACAGAGAGAGACAGAGACAAGGAGACAGAGATAGAGAGACAGAAACATAGAGACAGAGACAGGGAGACAGAGATGGGGAAAAAGATACAGAGAGACAGAGTGAGATACAGATATAGACACAGAGAAAGACACCAGATACACAGAAAAATATGAATATGAGATTGTTTTTACAAAGTAAGTGTACTGAAATGTTGAGCAATTGTTTAGAGAATAAAAAATAAATAAAATCTAGAAACCTAATAGGGAAAGTGATTTATAAACAGTCTCTTTTCTGATACAAATCTACATTAGTTACATGATTTCTCCATGTCCTTTTTTTTTTTTTTACTTTGCCTACAGATTCGCAGAGTTCTTTGTGATTTCCCAGAACACTCAGGTTGTTTACCATCTTAAAGAGTAAATAGCTTCCATGGATGCCCATAGAGATAGTGGCTGGGTACATCAAAATCATTTATGATTATATATTGGAAATCCAGTTAAATTTTATATCCACTACCATCAAAAGATTGAAAAATCATAACTCAAGTGAAACAAACTTGTCTTATTAAGGTCATATAATGATAAATGGATGATGACAATGATAGGATTATAGAATTAGAGCTATAAAGGACTTTGGAGATCATCTAGTTCAGTCCTTTCCCATTATGAACAATGAAACTAAGCACTAAAGAACAGAAGGAATGTTACTAACCCAAGACCACAAGCTAATAATAATAATTCCCTCAAAGTTTAACCCAAGATCCATGCCGTGCAGAAGAAGGCAGTGGATTAAATATGGCAAAGCAAATAGTGACAAAAATAGTGATATACAGTGCAGACTTCGTGAGCCCTAAGACCATTATAGTAGCTCTTAAGTATTGGCAGGAAGCTGTAAACACTGAACTGTGGTGATATCAATATTAGTGCTTATACCATAGTCATTATAATGCAACTGACTCTAGGTGGCAAAATAGATGAGGCTTCATTGAGTTGTAGAGTGGGCCTACTTAAAACCTGAACACTCTTCAGCGAACATAGAATAAGTAGTACTCCTTTGTGTTCTGGTAACACAGGAAGATAAGATCCTGGAACAATTCATAATTACTTCACCTTCTGGAAATACTTTATTGCAGATTGTGCTGAGCACTAAGTGCGGAAATCAACAACAACATGAAATAGGAAGAAGGTATGAATAATTTTATTAGTCCCTAGTGCCATATTATAAAAAAAAAGTTGGAAACCTATCCACCAGTTATCAGAAAAGAATTCATATTTCTTCAGCTTTAAACCACAAAAACAGAAGATGAATAAGAACAAGACGTAGGAAGAGGAGGAGGAGGGAAAAAAGGAGAAGGAGAAAGAGAAAGAGGAGAAGAAAAAGGTAACCTAGAATAGAAAAAAAAATTAAATGAGGAACTACTAAAATCTAAAAAGGAAAGAGCTGGAAAAAGGTACTTTAAAACCTTAATTCAATGCACACAAAATGGATGACAAAAAATCACTGCTGCCTCAAATGCTTTTGAGATGGACATGGACAAGCTTACAATGGAATTTTTTTTAGTTTGATGAATTGAATCTAACTAACAAATCAACTACACCATGCCTCAGTAACTTTTTAAAAGCTGGCAACTGGGGGTATGGAGAGTAACCAAGATGGTAAAGGTGGTTAATTGTTAGAGCTTCCAAATTTCTTTCCAACAAACTTTCAAATAATAAATCAAAACAAATCTAAAATAGCAGAACCTACAAAAGAATGAGGTAAAAAATATTTACTTGCCCAAGACAATTTAGGTCAGTAAGAAATGTTTATCTCACTGAAGTGAAAGTAGAACACAGTCAAATGCAATGAAAGCCAAGCTCATCATAAGCCAGCAGCAGGCCTTGAAGATAACTGAATCAGCAACAATAGTTTGTAGAGCTCTCAGCCCATAAAAGGTAAGGAGGTAAGAAGAATAGTAGAGGGAACTCTTTGCTGGCCCTGGGCATAGGCCTTTGCTTCATTGTCCATATATGATACCAGGTCACAATTTCAGGGTGAGTTTTGGTCCCTGGAGAGTAGGGACTCAGATCACACTTCTAGGACAGAAAAGAGTGTTTGTGGTCACTCATGGATGAAAGCACAAGCCAGGAGAGAAGTGACCACACCTCTCCTTAGTTTATACCAGCTTGAAAGAACTGAAAATTAACAAAGTTTCAGAACAAGCTCTGAAAATAGCAACATGAAAAACCTGAAGCTTGGGACAGTGGTTTCTATACCCTGGAAGCAGAATCCAATTTAAATAAAATTAAAAGTCAAGAAATAGGCTAAAAAGTAAAAGTAAACACCAAAAAATGATCTGACTATGGAAAGTTATTACAGTGACCAGTAAGATAAAAACACAAACTTGGAGAAAAAAACAAACAACCAAATCAAAGTAGCTACATGCAAAAACTCAAAGAAAAATACAGTTGGTCTTAGGCAAAGAAAAGAATTCATAGAAGAGTTCAAAAAGGATTTTAAAAATCAAATAAGAAAAGAGAAAATTAGGGGAAAAAAAGAATGACAAGAAAATCTTGAAAATAAAATAGTAAATAGTTTGGTAAAGGAGACACAAAAGATATGGAAGAAAATAGCACCATAAAAAAAATAGACCAAATGATAAAGGAGGTACAAAAATTCATTGAAGAGACCTTAAAGGCAGATTTTGCCAAATTGAAAAATATATACAAAAAATCATTTTAAAAAAAGAATGCGGCAGAATGATTCAAATGGAAAAGGAGGTATAAAAGTTCATTGGAGAAAATAATTCCTTAAAATTAAAAATTTTTTAAATGGAAGCTTGTGACTCCATGTGACTCAAGAAACAAAACAAAATCAAAAGTATGAGAAACAGAAGAAAATGTGAAAAGATATTGACCTGGAAAATATATTGAGGAGAGATATTTTAAGAATTATTGGACTACTTCAAAGTCATTATAAATAAAAAACCTAGGCATCATAGTTCAAGAAATTATCAAGGAAAATTATCTTGATTTACTAGAATCGGAGTATAAAATAGAAATTGATAGAATACACTAATCATTTCCTAAAAGAAATTCCCAAATAAAAACTGCCAGGACTTTTAAGCATTCGTGATGAAAAGACCAAAGTTGAATAGAAAATGTAGCTTTCAATTACAATACGCAAGAGAAGCATAAAAAGATAAACAGGAAAGAGAAGTCATAAAGGATTCAATAAAATAAAAATGCTTATATTCCTATATGGGAAGATAATTCTTGTAATCTTAAGAACTCTATCATTATTAAAGCAAATAGAAATATACTTAGACAGAAGGCATGGGTGTAAGTTGACTATGATGGAATGATATCTAAAAAAATTTAAATTAAATTAAAGAGTGAGAAAGACAGATGCATTGGGAGCAAGCTAAAGAGATAGGTAGAATGGGATACATTTTCTCACATAAAAGAGCCCCCAAAGAGCTTATAAAATGTAGCAAAAGATGGGAGTGGTGGTGGACAATGCTTCAAGCTTTACTCTCATTGGAATTGGCTCTATTATGAGAATAACATACACGCTTGGTTGTATGTGAAAATCTATCTTACCCTGCAGGGAAGTAGAAAGGGAAAGGTATAAGATAATTGGGAGGTGCTGAGAGAATGGAAGGCAGATTGGGGGGAGGTGGTAATCAGAAACAAAACACTTTTGAGGAGAGATAGAATAAAAGGGGAGACAGAGAGAAAGATAAAGGGTGGGGAGTTGAAGTAGGATGGAGTGAAATACAAATTTAGTAATTATTACTGTGAAAAAAATCTTTACTGCAAATTTCTCTGATAAAGGCTTTATTTCTCAAATATATAGAGAACTCAGTTATATTTCTAAGAATACAAGTCATTCCCCAATTGATAACTGACAACTGATAACTGATCAAAGATATGAATAGGCAGTTTCCAGATGAAGAAATTAAAGCAATCTACAGTAATATAGAAAAAAAAAGATTCATTAAATCACTGTTAGAGAAAAGCAAATCAAAACACTATGAAGTACCTCCTCACACCTATCAGATTGGCTAACATGACATAAAAAGTAAATGACAATTGTTGGAGGGGATGTGGGAAAATTGGGATACTAAAGCACTGTTGGCAAAATTATAAACTAATCCTATCATTCTGCATAGCAATTGATCCAGCAATACCACTACTAGACCTGTATCCTAAAGAGATAAAAAAAGAAAGGAAAAGTACCTATATGCCCAAAAATATTTATAGCAGTTCTTTTTGTGGTAGCAAAGAATTGGAATTTGAGTAGATTCCCACCATAGTTGAACAAGTTGTAGTATATGATTGTGATAGAATACTATTGTTCCACAGGAAATAATGAGAAGGATGCCTTCATGAAAACTCAGAAAGATTTGCATGAATTGACATAAAGTGAAGTGAGCAAAACCAGGAGAAAAATATACAAAGCATCAGAGATAGCGTTGGATGATTAACTATGAATGACTGAGCTATTCTCAGTAATACAATGGTACAAGATAATTCTGAAGGTCTGGTGATAAAAAATGCAATCTACCTCCAAAGCAGAAACTGATGGAATCTAAATGCAGATCAAAGCACATTTTAAATACATGTATAATTTGTTTCGTTCTTTCTCTTTGTGTGGGTCATCAGTTTTCTTTCATAACATGACTAATATGAAAATATTTTGCATGATTGTACATGTATAACCTATATCAATTTGCTTACATTCTCAAGAAGGGGTTAGGGGAGGGTAGAAAAGAATTCGCTTTTCAAACATTTTTAAAAGAAAATTTTAAAATTGTTTTTACATCTAATTGGTGGGAAATATTTTTTTAAAGCTGGCAACTGCTACAAATATGATTAATGGACATTTTCCCCAACATATTTGATATAAAGCAGTATAAAGTGCAAACATCAGAACCACAGGAAGAAAGTTGGAGGCATTAAGGGATATCCAAAGGACAGATTCAAACACTCTCATGGTAAAAGAAATATAAGACAGCTAAAGAAAATCTGTGAAAGGCAATTGGTGATTATAGTAATGTCTAATTCACATGTGAAGTAGAAAGCTTGAGTATCATATTACCCAATAAAAGTAAAAAAAAAACATTCAGAAAAGGATCTAGAAAACAAAAGAATATCAGTAATTGTGGATTATATTAATAAGAATTTTAAACTACAGGGGTTGGGGGTGAAACCAAGATGGTGGAACTAAAGGCAGCAACTTGCCTGAGCTCTCTGACAAACCTGTCTGAACACCTTTACATAATGCTATAAAATAATTTCTGGAATGACAGAGCTTGGAAAAGTAGTGAAATAATTCCCCCACCAAAGACAAGTTAGAAGTTCAGCAGGAAAGTAGAGCACAGTCTAGCACAAAATGTGCTGAAAGAGACCAGGCCCAAGCAAATGAGGAGCAGGCCTTGGGAGCCATTGAATCTGCAGTGGCAGTGGCTGCTTCTGGAGCTCTCAGCCCACAGATTGTAAAGGGGTCTAACAAGAAGGGGACTACAGCAGTCTCTTTGTTGGCACCAGGGGCAGGACTCCACAGCTTTGCGCAAGTTCAGACATGGGTTGCAGTCCTAGGTGGCAGTCCCAGGGTGATGAGGAGTGCTAACACACCAAAGCTCACAGTCACAGTGGAGTGTGGACCCTTCTCACAGTTCCAGGCCAGAAAAGTATTTATGGTTACTCACAGACCAGAGCACAGGCCAGGAGAGTAGTAAACACACCTGTCCTTTGATCTTACCACCTTGGGAGAACTGAAAACTTACAGATCTTTAGAAGTATCTCTGAAAAAATCGGCACAAAACCCCTGAAGCTTAGGACAGTGCACCACCCCCCTGGAAACAGACCCCCACTTTAACAAAGAGTTAAAAGTCAAAAAGTAAACTGGAAAAATGAACAAAGGAAAAATATTCTGACAATAGAAAGTTACTATGGTGACATGGAACAGCAAAATACACATTTAGAAGATAACAAAGTTGGAGAGCTAGGTGGTGCAGTGAGTAAAACGCCAGCCTTGGAGTCAGGAGGACCCAAGTTTGGTTCCGGCCTCAGATATTTAACACCTACACAAAAAAAAAAACAAGCCGTGTAACCTTGGGCAAGTTACTCAACCCCAACTGCCCTCCAAAAAGGCAAAAAAAAAAATAGAAGATAACAAAGTCAAAGCTTTTATATCCAAAGTCTCCAAGAAAGCTATGAATTGGTTTCAGGGCATGGAAGAGCTCAAAAAGGATTTTGGCAATCAAATAAGAGAAGTAGGAGAAAAATTGGGAAGAGAAATGAAAAATGTCAAGAATCACATGAAAAAAGTCAACAACTTGGTAAAGGAAACACACACACACACACACACATTGCTGAAGAAAATAATGCCTTAAAAATAGAATACCCCAAATGGTAAAAGAGGTACAAAAAATCAATGAGGAGAAAAATCCCCTCAAAAAAGAATTGGCCAAATGGAAAAAGAGGTACAAAAAGTTCACTGAAGAAAATAATTCCTTAAAAATTAGAATTGAGCAAATGAAAGTTAATAACTTTATGAAAAATCAACAAAAAAGAAAAAAAACTAAAGGAATAAAAAAAATTGGAGATTATGTGAAATATCTCAGGGGAACATCAACTTACCTAGAAAATAGGTCCAAGAGAGAGAATTTTTAAAAACATATTAGATTTTAAAATATAATTAATTTATTTTTACTTTTCAATGTTCACTTCCATAATGTTTTGAGCTTTAAATTTTCTCACCCTCCCTCTCCTGTCCCTTCCCCAAGTCAGTATGCAATCTGATATAGGCTCTACTTATCATTCATATTAAACATTTTCACATCAGTCATAAGAAAAGAAAAATTAGAACTAATGGGAAGAAGCAAAAGAAAGAAGAAACAAAATGAAACAACAAAAGAAAAGAAGAGTGAATAATATGCTTCAATCTACATTCAGAGTCCATACTTCTTTTTCTGGATGTGGGTCACATTTACATCATGAGTCATTTAGAGTTGTCTTAGATCCTTGCATTGCTGAGAAGAGGTAAGTCCATTAAAGTCAGTCATCACACGATGTGGCTGTTACTGTGTACAGTGTTCTCCTGGTTCTGCTCATTTCGCTCAACATTAGTTCATATACATCTTTCCAGGTTTTGCTGAAGTCCAACTGCTCATCATTTCTTATAGCACAACAGTATTCCATTACATTCATATACCACTCCTTGTTCAGCCATTGCATAATTGATGGACATTCCCTCAATTTCTGATTCTTTGCCACTACAAAAAGAGCTGCTATAAATGTTTTTATACATGTAGATCCTTTTCCTGTTTTTATGATCTCTTTGAGATACAGACCTAGAAGTGGTATTTCTTCATTGGATTTTTGGTACTAGATTATTTGAAAGCCATGATGAAAGAAAAAAAGTGTAGACATCCTTTTTCAAGAAATTATCAAGGAAAATTGGCATCATATTATAGAATTATATGGTAAAATAGAAATTAAAAGAATCCACTGATCAGCTCCAGAAAGAGATCCCATAATGAAAACTTCAAGGAATATTTTAGCCAAATCTCAGGTCAAGGAGAAGCTGTTGCACACAGCCAGAAAGAAAGAGGTGTTTGTTGATTATGAAGGGAAGCTATCTAAAAAAAAATAATAAGAGATGAGAAAGAGGAATGCACTGGGAGAAAGAAAGGGAGAGATAGAATGGGGTAAATTATGCCACATAAGAGAAGTAAGAAAAGGCTGGTACAGTGGAGGAGAAGATATTGGATATGTGTTTAAGAGGGGCTATGAGTGAGCCTTGCTCTTGTTAGAATTGACTCAAAGAGGGAATAACATACACATTCAGTTTGACATTGAAATCTATCTTACCCTCCAGGAAAGTAGGAAGGGAAAGAAATGGTGGGAGTTAATAGAAAGGAGAGCAGATTGTGGGAGGTGTAGTCAGAAGCAAAACACTTTTGAGGAAGGACAGGGTGAAAGGAGAGAGAAAATAGAATGAATGGGAGGGGAGGGGATGAAGTGAAATACATTCAGCAATCATAACTATGGAAAAAAGAAAATTTGAAGCAAGTTTCTCTGATAAAGACCTCAATCCTCGAATGAGAACTGAGTCAAATTTATAAAAACAAGAACCATTAGTTAGTTGATAAATGATGAAAAGATGTGAACATTTTTCAGATGAAGAAATCAAAGCTATCTAATGCTGTGTAAAAAAAATTGCTAAAACACTGTTGATTGGAGAAATGCAAATTAAAACAATTCTGCAGTATTACCTCATACCTATTACATTGACTAATAGAACAGAACAGGAAAATTACCAATGTTGAAAGGGCTGGGGAAAAAATGAGACACTAATGCTCTGTTGGTGGAGTTGTAAACTGATTCAACTATTTTTTAGAGAAATTTGGAACTACGCCCAAAGGACTATAAAATCATTCATCCCCTATGACTTAGCAATACCACAATTAGGTCTGTATCCAAAAAGAGGATTACAAAAGGAAAAGGACCTTTATGTACAAAGGTATTTATAGCAGCTCATTTCTGGTGACAAAGAATTGGAAATTGAAGTGATATCCATCAATTGGGAATGGTAGAGCTAACTGTACTATGTGATTGTGACAGAATAATATTGTGCTATAAGAAGTGATGGGCAGTATGCTCTTAATAAAAACGTGTAAAGACTTATATGAGCTGATGAAAAGTGACATTTATTGAGTACAAAGTAACAACAATATTGCAAGGTGATTATCTGTGAATGTCCTAGTTAATCTCAGCAATACAATGATTTATTATAGCCTCAATGGATATATTTTATGTGTATATATATATATACATATATATAATGGATGTATATGTGTGTACATACATATATTTATGTATGTATATATAATTTGTTTTCAACTTTCACTTCCACAAGATTTTGAATTCCAAATTTTCTCCCCATCTCCACCCTCCCCTCACCTCAGGAGATCATGCACCCTGACCACCCCTTCCCTCAATCTGCCCTCTTGTCTATCCCCACACACACACTTTCTCCGATCCCCCTCCCCTCTATTTTCCTGTAGGAAAACACAGATTTTTATACCCTATTGCCCATGCATCTTATTTCACATTTGCATGCCAAAAGAATTTTAACAGTCATTTTTAAAGGTTTAAATTGCACATTCTCTCCCTTCCTCCCACCCACCCTCATTGAGGAAGCAAGCAATTCCATATAGGTCATTCATATGTAGCCATGCAAAACACTTCCATAACAGTCATGTTGCAAAACACTAACCACATTTCCCTCTATCCTGTCCTGCCCTCCATTTATTCCATTCTCTTCCTTGACCTATCCCCCCACAAAGGTGTTTGTTTTTGATTACCCCTTCCCCCAATCTACTGTCCCTTCTATTATCCCCCGTCTCTTTTTCTTTTTCTCTTCCCCTCTGCTTTCCTGCAGGGTAAGATATATCCCCATACCCAATTGAGTTTGTTTTATTATGATGGCAAGCAAAGTAGTACTTTCCTACTTGTTTCAGCTATTCAAGTGCCTTTGTACCTAGCTTTTGATTGTATCAGAAGTCTTTGATTTGTGTATGTATGTGTATACTGGAAACAATATACGTTGTGTTGCCTTTAATAGGCCTAACATCATCACATGGAGCCCATGGTGGTAGGAGTTTGCCAATAGAGCAAAACAGGAAGGGTGGAATAGGAAGGAGCAGAGCAAAGAAAAGATCGAGCAGAACTGGGATCAAGCAGAACTGAGAGGGAGAGAATACTTGTGATTTTGGGGCTTTGTTAATCTGTTCTACTTTCTGGGAACTGAGAAAGAGGATGCCTGTGATTTTGTGACTGTTGATTTGTGTTACTTTCTGTGAACTGAGAGAGAGAATGTTTGTGATGGTGGCACTCAAACACTCTGCTGTTTTGTCAGACAAAAGCACCCTGTCTGTTGTTCTTAGACAGAAGTCCTGAAAGAGCACTTTATTGCTGTTACAGAAGTCCCGAAAGAACTTTTCTGTTGTTACAGAAGTACTGAAAGAGGACTTTACTGTTGTTATAGAAGTCCGGGGACTTTACTGTTGATTTGTGTTTGATTTCTCATACAGAAACCTTGTCTGTTTATTTGTGTTACTTTGTCAGAAAGAAAGTGAATTGAGATGATAGTACCAACAATGTGTAAAAATATTGTTGTAGCTCTGTTATGCTTTGTCTTTCTAGAAGCAGAAATTTCAAAACAAAGAAATTTCAAGAATGGAAGAGTAAGCTGAAGTATGAAACAGGAGTGGAGAGCTGCCTACCTGTGTATACATGCAACCGTCAGGTGAATCTAGGTAAGAGCTGGGAGCTAAGAAGCCATGGGGTTTGGAAGTCAGCCTCCAGTTAAGATGAATGACAACTTTACTTGGGTACTCTCTATTGACTGATGAGACTGTGACTTACTGTGACCTAGGGGTGGATGGTGTTTGGACTTTCTGCTACCCCTTAAGGATGATTGCTTAAGGATGATTAGAAGCCAGCCTCAAGTCAAGATGAAAGAAAACTTTACTTAGGTATTCTATATTGATTGAGGAGATTGTGACTTACTGACTGATATGTTTTAAGACTATGTTGCTAGCCTAGTCATAAGTTGATGTTATATTGTTGTGAATGTTGGCTGTGCTTTAGTTTCTTGAACATTTTGCCTTAATTTATTGCTGAATAAATAGAGAGTTCACTCTACTATGTGATAAGATCCTTAAAGTTGTTCATAGCAGCAGTACTTAGGAGGGCTGCTCATGATTGGTTTTACAGTGAGCTTTTGAACCTCCTTTTACATCTGGCCAATCATTTGTTTTAAGGCATTCTTCTCATTGACTTTTTGGATCTCTTTTGTCATTTGGGTTAGTCTGGTTTTGTTTGTTTGTTTCTTTTTAAGCAATTGGGGTTAAGTAATGTGCTCAAGTTACACGGCCAGTTACTTCTGGGTGTGGTGCTAAGTGTCTGAGTCCGGCTTCGATCCCCAGGTCATCCCGACACTGGGGCCGGTGCTCTTACTCACTGTGCTACCTGGCCACTCCTGGGTTAGTCTGTTTTTAAAGGTGTTATTTTCTTCAGCATTTTGGAGGGTTCTCCTTTAGTAAGCTGTTCACTCATTTTCATGATTTCCCTTCATCATTCTAATCTCTCTTTCCAATTTTTCCTCTACTTCTCTTTCTTGATTTTCAAAATCCTTTTTGAGCTCTTCTGTGGCCTGAGATCACTTCATATTTTTCTTGGAGGCTTTGGATATAGGAATCTTGACCTTGCTGTCTTCCTCTGGTTGTATGCTTTGATCATCATGACCAAGGACATAAGAAAATACCTTTTACCAAGAAATATTTTTACAGTCTCCTTCCTCCACCCCCCATATTTTAATTTTCCCAGACAATTACTTGACTTTTGAGCTCTTTGTTAAGTGGAGGGTTTACTGCCCCAAGTTTCAAGTGTTTTGTGCAGCTTTTTTTCAGAGATATTTCTAGGGACCTGTAAATTCTCATTTCCTTCAAAGTGGTATGATCAAAGGAGAGGTGTTTAGTCCTCTCTTGACCTGTGCTCTGGTCTGTGAGCAACTACAAGTGCTCTTTTCTGCCCTGGAACTATGAGGAGGATTCCTTCTCCACATCTTCCACCAGCTCTGTCATGCCAGTGCTCTTCCTTGTCCCAGGAATGCTGGGATTGGGGCTGTGGTTTAACCACACTCCTCTCTCACCCAGGTGAGAAAGATTTCCCATTGACCTTTGAAGCTGTCTTTGGTGTTTGTGGGTTGAGAAATCTGGAAACTTCCATAGCTGCCAGTGATTCAGTGCCCTGAGACATGATCCAGTCCATCTGTGGAGATGCAACCCACACTGAACTCTACTCCTTTCTGAGCATGGTGCAAATAGACCTTTCCTTGCAGCCTTCCAGATTGTCTTGGGCTGATATCTGTTTCACTCTGTCATTTTGTGGCTTCTGCTCCTTGAAGGGCTTATGATGAAAAATGATATCCATACCCAGAGAAAGATCTGATGGTGTCTGAATACAGATGCAAGCATAATTTTTTAAGTTTTCTGCACTTTTGAGGGTTTTTTTGTATATATTTATAGAAATATCTTTTGCATGATTACACTAACCTATATTGCATTGTTTGTCTTCTCAACAAGATGGGTGGAGAGGAAAGAATGGAGAGAATTTGGAATACAAAGTTTTAAAAATGAATGTTAAAAGCTTTTTCACCTGTAATTTGGGAAAAATGCAAATTAAACTTTAAAAATAATTTGAAACTAAATGTTAGAAAAATAATCCTACAAAAAGTCAAACCACTAAAAAAAGTCACAACTGATTCAAGAATAAATAAAAAACCCCTTTGATCAAGATGCTAAAGAAAGGAAGGAAAGAAAAAAGAGAAAGAACTGAAGGAAGGAAAGAAATAAAGAGAGAGACAGAGAGAGAGGGAGGGAGGGAGGGAGAAAGGAAAGGAGGGAGGGAGGGACAGAGGAAAGCAAAAAGTAAAGAATGAAAAAGAAATTATGAAAGGAGAGTTTTGGAAAAATTTTGTCCATCATTGTAGATAAGTCCAACTCAATGATGACCCAGTTTGGATCAAACAAGAAACAGACAGTTTCAGCACCATTAATATGATTAATGACAGAGTATCTTCTTCAAGGAATGTGACTGAAACGTGAATTTTCTGAAAAACTGGCAAGTGGCAAAACTGGATAAAATAAATAATTCTTGGCTCAACCATTTTACTATAGTGAATTCATTACTAGGAAAATATTTTACCAACTTCCTCTCAGATATAAGCCTTATTTAACTTTTCTTGAAAGAGAAATAATGTATCGGTGTAATGCCATGCACAGAAGCTTTCCAGAAGAACTGCTACTGCGAATAGCTTTTTTTTAAAGTTCTGATTACTCAGTATAGTGATCACTCTATTCCATAACAAAAGCAAAACATCCATGGAAAATCAAGATACAGCATAATTCAAAATACAGCATTCACCATATTTCAACTTATCACAGAAAATCACAATATAATATTCACAACATAGTCTCAAAGTAAAATAGTCACTCTCAAGTTAATTTGATCAGTCACAAAATAGTCACTCTTAAGTTAATTCAATCAGTCATTTATCAGTAGTATCAAAGTACACAGCTGAAGTCTTTCACTCTTGGAGCAAAGTCTTGATTAACTCAATTAGTCTCTAATCAGTAACAATAGTCAAAGTACTCAAAGCCACAAACAAATAAAGTCTCAGCATCCTGGTCATGCTTCAGTCACCTGGGCTTCTGGCTCCTGGGCTCCTGGCTCCTGGCTCCAGATTCCAGGCTTCTAGACTCCTGGTTTTCTGGCTCCTGGCTCCTGGCTTCTGGCCTCCTGGTTCCTGGGCACCTGGCCTCCTGGCTCTTGGCTCCTGTTCAGAATAAGCAAGATGCTGAGACTTTGTTTGTGGCTTGGTTGAGCCTTGAATTCCTTGGAGCAGAAATGGTGATGGAGCTGAAATGGACCAAAACCTGTGAATGCCAGTGTGGAGCAGGACGTGTCCAGAAAGCTGGTCAAGGAACTGAGAGCTCTCTGCCATTGAACCCAGGTAGAATTGGGGACCATGGAAGGGGATCCAGGGAATCTCAGAACAGGCCCCAAGTCAAGATGAAGAAAAATCCTCTCCTTGGGTACTGAGTAATTATGGAATTATAGTCTACAGTGACTTAAAGGGTGGAGGGTTTTGTGTATGATACTTAGTCTAAGACTTTGCTGAATAAGTGACTGATTTGTACTTTGAGTACTTTGACTATTGTTACTGATTAGTGACTAATTGAGTTAATCAAGACTTTGCCCCAAGAGTGGAAGACTTCAACTGTGTACTTTGATACTACTAAGTGACTGATTGAATTAACTTAATAGTGACTATTTTACTTTGAGACTATGTTGTGAATATTATATTGTGATTTTCTGTGATAAGTTGAAATATGGTGAATGCTGTATTTTGAATTATGCTGTACCTTGATTTTCTATGGATGTTTTGCTTTTGTTATAGAATAGAGTGATCACTATACTGAGTAATCAGAAACTAAAAGAAAGCTATTCACAGTAGCAGTTCTTTTGGAAAACTTCTGTGCATGGCATTCTGTTACAAAAAAATCACACCATCTAGTTGACTGAACACAAAACATCTATAGTTTTTATTATTAGAAATTCTATAAGCACTCTAAATTAGATATTTTCTGAAGAGCAAAAATAAGGATACCAATAATCCCCTGATAAAAGAACAATTTATTTTTAATTTGTTATTTAATATACTGCATAAAAATATCATAACATTTATTCTGCCTTTATTTATTTAAAAAAAGTGTTTACTCAGTTCTACATTAGAATTATTTATATACTTCAAATATGTAAAATATACCCCAAAATAATAAGAACAGTCAATGTTTGATTTTCACTTAGAAAACCACACACACACACACACACACACATTAACATATGACAGAAATACATAAATTTCAATCATTTTGAAAACGTGGCATTTTTTAGAGAGTCAACTTAAACCCATTATGATATTTCTCATCTTAACATTCATTATCATACCTCTTAAATAAAACTAAGTATATCTTTACAAATTAATGAGGGAGTTCAAAGCATCTTATTAATCACTTGATGTATATGGATAGCATCAAAGCAATTGCTCCATAATAAATGAATGAATGAAAAGACATCATTTTATGGAATCTCTCCAATGATATTAAAAAGTCTTTTGGAATTGATAGCTGTAAATTTCTTAACGTATACCAAAGTAAAATTGAGAATGAAATTGATGATCCTGAACCCAAAGGTAATATTGCTCCAATTAATGAAGGTGATACCCACATATTCCTTAGACCCCTTCAGGTAAGAAATTGAGCAAGGAGATGTCAAGGAGAAGGTTATCACTGAATACATTAAGTGAATTACTAACATCCTGAAATCAAAGTTCAATGGGAAGAAAAAAATTGAACAAGACCAACATAATACAAGTCTTAACATAGTCATTGAAACTATAAAATGGATTATAACAGATCTGGAAAGTGACCTAACAAAAATGAGTACAAGATTAATAAAGCACAGAAGCCATCATTTTAAAACAGCTGTGGGAAGATTAACACTTCCTCACTAAAAAGAAAGAAAACAATTGTTAAGCAGATAATATACAAAATAATGAGTTCAAAGCCTACAGAAGTATTTTTGGAACAAGCAATTATCACTTCCCTACTCAATAGTTAAAGGCTAATAATGGGCACAAAATCATTTGGTTTGTGGAATGTAACTATAAGAAGTTTCCTGGGGATAGATCCTGTGAAATGACAATGATTCAAAAATTGAATCCAAAGTCCTTCCATGGATAACATTTGTATAAATTCAGTCAATAAAATTTTCACAAAAGAGCATCGAACAAATGGTTAGCCTTGTTTTTTTTTACTAGTGGAAATAAAAGGGCTTATTATGACAATTCAAGATCACATCATTTCTACCAAAAATTATAGAAGATAAGTTTTTAGGAGCGTGGACTTAGTGATCAAGAAAGAATATGTAAGGAAATGGTAGAGAGAGCAAAACATCACTGTAGGGTATAAAAACTTAACATCTTGTAAACTGCTAACAATATGTGACAGTGGCCAGAATTATATCAGAAATTTGCTCTATTTATGGACTTCCAGGACATATATTTGAGAATTTGGCCATGTATATGACTATAAATTGCTTTTATTTCTTCATTGAAAAGCTGCCTGTTCATATCCTTTGACTATTTATCAATTGGGAAATGACTTGTTTTCTTATAGATTTTACAAAGTTCTAATTACTATTTGTTAATTTCCCTCCATCTTATTTTTACTCAATATTTTACTTCCCAGCCTCTCTTTTTTGCCCTATCCTTATTATCTTATCTTTCCCCATTACTCTCTTATGCCTTACTTAGCCCACCCCTCTAAACCCCCCCCCTTAAATTCTCCCCCACTCTTCTAATCTTATTCTATATGTCCTTTTAAAAGTTATTCTCCTACTCTCTCTCTAGAAGTTCAGAAGACTTCTAAACCTCTTAAAATGAACACTTTGTTTCCTCTTCAAACCAGATGAGAGTAAGGCTCCAACATTACTAACCCTCCACCCTCACCTGTGTTCTCTACATTGGTTCTTCATGCCCCATTTTAATGAGATAATTATTCTTTTTCACCCTTTTCTACTCATTTTTATTAGAAACCCGCATCATACACAACTTATCCACAGCCTTTCTTTCAAACTACTTTAGTAATGATAACAGTTTTAAGAATATTGATAACATTTTCACGTATCATAAGTAAACAGTTTAACTTTTTCCATTGCTTTGTGATTAGTCTTTAATGCTTTCCTTATATTTTCTAATATTTCTCCTGGACCTTTCATATTGAATTTTCCATTAAGTCCTCATCTTTTTGCTACAAATACCTGAAAGTCTTCTAGTTTTTCAAATGTCTATTTTTTTTCTTATTCAACATTATACTTAACTTTGCCAGATAAGTTATTCTTGGAGGCAACCCTAGCTCCTTTGGTCTTCAAAATATAATGTTCCAGGACCCATGGACTTTTAGTGTAGAACCTGCTGGATCTTGTGAAATACTGATTTAAATACTGATTCAGTATTTAAATTGTTTTTTTCTTTCCTTGTTGATTGCAATATTATCTTTTTAACCTGAGGATTTTGAAATATGGCTATGAAATTCCTTCAAGTATTCTTTTTAGAATTTTTTTCAGGTGTAGATTAGTGGGTTCTTTCTATTTCTACTTTACCTTCTTGTTCTAGAACTTCAGAGCAATATTCCTTAATAAGTTCCTATAATATTGTATCCAGATTCTTTTTTTGACCATAATTTCCTAGTAGTCCAACAATTCTTAGATTGGTTCTCCTTGATTTGTTCTCCAGATTTTTCTCTAGTTTTCCTAATGAGATATTTCAAATTCGCTTCTATTTTTTCTAGCTTTATTAAAATAACTTGGTGTCTTATAATTCATTCAGTTCCACTTGCCAAATTCTAATTTTTAAGGAGTAATTTTCTTCTTTAAATTCTGTATCTCCTACTATAATTGGTTAACTTTCTTTTCATAATTCTCTTGGATTGCTTTTATTTTTTCTAATTTTTCCTTTCTCTCTCATTTTTTTGACTGTCTTTTTAAGTACTTCAAGGAACTCTTTTTGGGCTTGTGACCACTTGACATTATTCTTCATGGTGAGAGTGGCTTTTATTTTTTAACTCACTATCTTCCTCTAAATATGAATCCAGATCTTTTTTTTACACCAAAGTAGCCATCAGTGGTCTCATTATTTTTCTTTTTTTTTCTCATTTTTATTTTTAATTCACCTTATTTCATTTTTAGCAGTTCAATATTATAATTATCAGGTTTTAATAACAACTGATTGCTACTGTTGTCCTGAACCTCAGGTCCATCTAACTATTGTTTTTTGAATGTTGTCTTGGGGCTCAAACTCAGCTACTCTTAACTTCCTCCCCTGAGCCCCAAAAATGTTCTTTCTCCATGTGATACCGCAGTAGAGGCTTATACTCACTCCTCCTCTCCCACAGCCATAGTCCTTGTTCATATCTGGCACTGCTAGGCCCAAATTCCAGAAACAGCAGGGAATTCTTCTATCTTCCCCCTCTCAGCCTCTCATCACTTTGGTGGATGAAAGTCTATGAGGCAAAAGTTCCTGAGGTGAAAGTTCCTGAAGCTATGAGGTAAAAGTTCCTTAGGTAAAATTTCTTGAGGTCATGAATGATATAAATATTGAGGTGAAATTTCCTGAAGCCTAGTCTGCTTCCTGAAGGGCCCACTATTTGTTGATTCAGTGAAGCTGGTAGGTCTAGAAGTGTTTACATTTCACTCAGACCAAACCCCAGTTCCTGGATTCTTCTCTAAGGCTTTTTCATGATTTCCTAGGACAACTGCTTTAACCCTTTATTTTTGCTGTTCTAATTTGATTTTGTGTTGATTTTCTGTCTTTTTGTGGAGGAAATCTGGAAAGCCTGGTAATTTCTGACCTTCTCTGTCATTTTCCCAAAATATATTCTGTAAAAGTTTAAGAAAATGTTCAAGGTAACTCACACCAATGCAACATCATTCTTAACATACAACTATAAACATTATTAATATACAACTATAAAATGGACGCTTTTGGAATATATCCTAAGATAACCCAATACAACAGTAATGAACAAAAGGTCCTCTAACAGAAGATGGCTGTGGAAGGCTTACCTCCTTACCTCTACTAATAAGTGTTTTATGACTACATGATAAACAGGTTCACAACTAACAGCTAGAGGCAGCTAGATGGCAGTGCAAGGAGAGTTGAGTTTGCATTCAGAAAGACAAGTTCAAATCTGAGCTCAGATACTTACTAGCTTTGTGAGCCCAGGCAAATCATTTGACCTCTATATGCCTTAGTTTCCTCTACTGTAAAATGAGAGAACAATAATAGCACCTACCTCACAGGGTGGTTGTGAGAATCAAACGAGATAGCACAAGGCCTGGCAAATACTAGATGAAATGCTTGAATGCATGAAATGTTCATTTTTTGTATCCAAGTAGCAGAAATGTTTTTAGAACAAGCAGACGTCACATTCATAAAGCAATAGTAAATGCTAACTATAGATATACACTAATAAATTTGCTAAATGTTACCTAAAGTGGTCTACATCCAGAAGAGTCATATAATATGATTAAAATGTTGGTGGCTTTCATAGGTCCTCTATGAGCAATATTCACTTGAACTTACCCAACAATATGTTGAGAGTGAAGCTGGAAAAAAAAGGACTGAGCAATTCATATTTGTCTGGAGAAACAGGTGTTTATGGTGCAATTTAGAACTAGCTCATTGCCACTAAAACAATGTTTTTATTATAGACTGCTTTAGAAAATATGTATAACCTATAAACTATGCAAAATGAAAAGCTTTACAAATATAGACACCTAGCTTAAGAAATCAAAATCATATACAAACAGGATGAGGTAGATGTATTTGTGTTTGCTATTGGGGTTGTCTTGAGGAGAACCCCTTAAAGATGTCTTTAAATCAAAAGATATTTATTAAATTATGAAAAAATATATTTTACTCACCAGTGCAGTCTGCAGAATATTATAAACAAGTCACATTTGCAAGATAGAGACTTGTATCAGGAACATTTTACCAGAAAGAATTGGAAAAAATCTAATACATTATTATTAGGCATTTATATTGTGCTTTTAAGTCTGCAAAAGTTTAAATGAAGCAAAAATGTTTAAATAAGGCAGTGATGATGGTGATAATGATGACAAAAATGTATTTAAGTGTTATATTGACATGTATAAAATATGTTCACGTATTATACATCTATGTGTTTTATGTATGTTTGAGTAATACACAGCTTATTTCCTTTAAAATATAACTGCTTCTCCATGGGCTATGGGCCAAAATTACTATAAATACATATAAATTAAGGACTTTTGCACAATTACAGAGCATGGTGATTTTTCTCTCACACAAGGCCATATACCAAACTGTATATGACCTTCAAAACATTGAAAAAGCCATAAAATTATTCATGAATTCTTGTCTGGCAACTTTTAATCCTAAATTATATTTCAGTGAACAATTAGAACATAAATTAAAATTCATAATGCACATTAAATACATGAGATTTTTATAGTCATGGTGACTTGGATTGTTAAATGTGCCAAAGTAATTTTTTTTTCTTCCTTAAAAAAGTTCCCATCATTAATTGGCAGGTTTTTTTTTTTTTCACGGAGGTGTCTTCCTCTGGAGTCACCACCTGCATTACCTTATTATAGATTCTTCAGTTCCATTATTCATATTTGTGTATCCTGATACCTTCCTACTGTCCTCCACCTTGTGACATGATACTTAATATTTGCTGCCATTTAATGTTGCAAAATAAATGGGAATTTTCTCAAGCCCTAAACCTGATGCCATTTGGCAAGTCTCCAAGGTAGAATGGAAAATGAGTATTCTTTGAAACTATGAATATCTGACTCTTGCAATGCCCCATTGTTAATTAGTTATTGGAAGAACAATAAAGTATATCAAGCTGCTATAGTGTATATGCTATACATCCACATATGGAGCTAAAAGGAGAAAGACAAAGAAAAAGAGAAGTTGTCAGGGGATATATTGTTAATGTGTCTTCATATTAAAGAAATTCTCTTTAAAAATGAAGAATAACCTGAATGCATTACAGTAACCACTGCAGAAGATATTTTTGTGTAGCCACAGTGTAGTACAACCTTCTTGGAGGCCTCTGAAATATACACAGCTGGAAAGTTTTCTTTAACCTTTGGTAGGTACTAATTTTAGTCACTTTCGATGGCTTCAAGGCCACTGTGGGAAAATTTCTATATTTGCTAAACATATTAGATCAAGCTAACAGTCTTTTGAATAGGCTTATTATTCATCCTTAAGGTGTTATTCCTAAGACTGCAATGAACCTTATCACATTATTTACAATAATCCACAATTTACTATACAAAACTGATTTGTCTTGACTTCTGCAGAAGGAAGTAGTCACTAAAATTCCCCCAAAACTATTCAATTTCAAAAGTTATTTGCAAATATCTTCCTGATTATAAATTGGACTAAAGAGTTATGGGTAGGTCCCTACCTACTTGTTCTAGGTAGGAATGCTATTGGCAATACAATGATTCAAGAAAATTCTGAAGGACTTAATGATGAAAAATGCTATCCATCCCCAGAGAAAGAACTGATGGTGTCTTAATAAAGATTGTAGCAAACATTTTTGTTACTTTATTTTCCTTGATTTTTTTGTTTTCTTTTTCTTTCACAATACTATTATGGATATGTTTTGTATCAATACACATGTATCACCTATATCTAATTGCTTGTCTTCTCAATGAAGGGGGTAGGGAAGGAGGAAGAGAGAGAATTTGGAACTAAAAGTTTTAAAAATGAATGGTAAAAATTATTTTTACATGTAACAGGAAAAATAAAATATTATATTAAAAAGAAAAAAAGAATTCATGAATTGCTAAATTTATATACGTATATATATATATGTTTATATATATACATGTTTATATATATATATATATATTTCCAACAGTGAAAAAAAAAGAGTGCTATTGTTAGACAAGGCTCTTTATTGTCTCCCAGCTAGGTGGTGTGGTGGATAGAGCACTGGACTGGAGAATCAGGAAGACCTAAGTTCAAATCTAGCGTGTGACACTTGTTCCTGGATATCTCACTTCACTTTTGCTTGCCTCATCTGTAAAGTAGGTGAGATTATATTCATATTATTCATCTGTAAAATAGGAGAGATAATACCTTACTCCCAGGTTTATTGTAAGTTTAAATGAGAAAATATTTTCAAAGCATTTTGCAACCCTTAAAGTGTTATAGAAATGCTGACTACTATAATTCCTTCTTTCTTTCCTTCCTTCCTTCTTTCCAACTTTATTTCTCTCTTTCCTTCTTTATTAGGCACCTTCTATGTGTAAGCACTATTAGAAAATGATACAAAGACTCTATCAGGGTGAAGCTAAATATTTTGGAACTCTGAACCAATCAGATGATTCTCTGAGGAAGAGGTAAGGAGAGAATGCATAACAATCTTGGAGAATAGTCTATGCAAAAGCATATATATGTGAGATGGAATCTTGTTTATCTGGAGCACTAAACAGGCCAGTTTTTCTGAAGTGTGGAATCTATGAAAGGGTGAAATTGTAGGATGAAGTTAGATTATGACAGGCCTTAAATACTAAATAATGGAGTTTGCATTTCATCCCAGACACAGTTGGGAGCCGTTGGCGTTCTTTGATCAAGGGATAAGACTTATAATTTGGGGATATATATATATATATATATATGTATATATATGTATGTATGTATTTTGTATTATGTATGTATGTATCACCAATGTGATACTCACAGTAGCCACTATGAATATGCAGATGTATTTTCAGGGTTGAATCACAAAATATAACAAACTCTCTTCTTCAATGATGAAACCAAAGTATTTATTCAGATACCAGAAAGCCAGTTCCACCATGGTAACAAAGAAGTCTATGCACATCACCAACATAGAGAGCGCTGACAACCTGAAGTCTTCCCTCCATTAGGCCTCCCCACAAACAGGTTCCCAGAGGCAAAATTCTTCCCTCTCTCACTCATGCTAGCTGCTCTGCCTTAGCGCTGCCTCTGTCTCCTCAGTTCACTCTCTCTTCCTGCTGCACCCACCTGGCAAGGTCCTCCCACCATGGGATCCTTGTGACTCAAGCTGTGGGCTGGGCCAAAGCTCAAAGCAGGTCACATGGGCCTATAAAGATCTTCAAATTCCCTAAACATTACAGGATATCAATTTGACAGCTATTTGAAGGGGAGATTATAGAGGGAAGAGAAAGGGAGAACCTCTTTATTGCAGGAAGACTATTTGTGAGTTTGTTTTTTTAAGCAATCAGGGTTAAGTAACTTGCTCAAGGTTACCCGACCAGTTATTTCTGTGTGTGGTGCTAAGTATCTGAGCCCGGATTTGATCCAAGTCGTCCTGACACTGGAGTCGGTGCTCTTACTCGCTGAGCCACCTGGCTGCCCCCTATTTGTGAGGTTTTAAAAAATACTGCAGCAACAAGTAATGAGGGCCTGAACAGTGGTGACAATGTGATTAGAGATGGATGTAAGAGACATTGCAGAAGTAAAACTGACAAGACTAAATTTATTAATGAGGTATTGTGGATTTGTTTGTATGTATATGTTTGTGTGTTTGTGAAAGAGATAGATACATACATGCATGCATGCATACATACATGCATACATATATAGACAGATAAATAGATAGAAAGGAACCTAATACAATAATTTTCACATAATATACACTTTGTGCCCCATAGCCAAGAGACCCCTGTGCTATTGGTACATGTGGACCAAACGGAACTAATCTAAATGTAGTTTACTCTAGAAAAACTCCAAATAAAATTTGCATCTATCTATCTATCTATCTATGTCTTTATGTATCTATTTCTATGTATGTATATACACACACATAGATATATAGATATATTGTGTATTTGTATCTATGTGTTCACATATGCACACATGTGACATACATGATCCATCTGTATGTGTATATGCCTATGCACATGCATAAGTGTGAATGTATGCACATGTATATATACATATGTGTATATGTATTGTGTAATATGATTAGTATGTAGCTCTCCACAAATATAGTAACAGGACTTGTATAACCACCTAAAGTTACAAATACATACTGAGTAGAAGTGCTTTATCCTACAAAAAAATGCTGAAGATTCAAAAGAATAACAGGAGTTCATAAATAGATGCAGAAAGCACACAAAAGAGTCCAAGGACCCACAGGAATATATAAGCAGATGCAGAAAGTGTTTAAGGCAGTCTCAGCAGTTTTTCTCAGAAGGAACTGAAATAGGCATTTCCAATGGGATACACATCTGAAAATTTTGTGAAGCCCTAGTTCTCCCATAGGATCCTACCCAGTCCCTCCCAGACTCAGAAGCTCCCTGTTGTTAATATTACCTTTCTCCCCTTGAAAGCAAACATACTCAAATGCTCTTTAGTATGCTGCTCAGATAGACCTTTTGCCATCAGACATTCAGTGTTCCTATAAATCATTGGAATAGTGGGGTTGGCAAAATTCTTATATTTTGCCCCAAACATTTTGTGGCTTTAATGCATCCATGTGTTGTTGCTTTGGCTATGAGGTTCATCTGAACAAGCATGTGAGAAAATCCCCTGCCTTTTCATTGCAAAACCTTGAAACTTGAGGCAGCCTTTGTAGCTGCTACTACCTAAGGAATCTCTCTTCTCTATCTAGGTAGCTAAATTAGGGAAACATTCTGATCAGGAAGTTGAAACTCCCCTTCATAAACACAGAAAGCAGGAGAGCAGGAACATTGTCATTGAGTTTCCCTCCTAGACCACAAAAGCAAACAATTTGACTCTTCAATGTGCTTCTTCCCTAGGTCACCCCACTCCTTGGGAGGGATATGGAGCAATCTATCCTTTCCTGCCAATAAGGCATAAGGTAAAAGGAGAAAAAGGACTGGAGTCATCTGCTAGTTCTCTCTTATAGGGCATCAGGAAAGAGAGTGATACATCTGATGAGTCCATCCTCACCAGAGTCCTAGTCAACAAAAATTTTGTGGATAGCTCCAGCCTCAGAAATCTAGTTAGGAGTTATCTCTAGTCTTCACAACATAGGTATTTATAGGCTTGCCCATTATTTCCAAACAACAACAAACATCCAATTGGTTGGAGAACTCCTCTGTTGTACATCTTTTAAAAAATATTAAATTGAACTGAATTGAATTGGAAAACAAATTCTGGAATAGCAGAAGCAGCAAAGAGACAGGGTAAAAATCTTTTAACCCAAGAAAAATGGGAGGATTTTCAAGAAAAGTCCACCTCACTTGGAGAGCAGTCCAGGATGGGAAGCATCCAAGAAAGCCAGCAGCAAGTCCCGCCTCACCAAACCATTGAGAGACCGTGAGGCCCAGTGTGGTAGAACAGGTAAACATCAACACTAGAGCCCTCCATATGGCTTGGCATAGCCAGGGGAACCAGCAGACTCCAGCCTGGCATATCGCCATTTCCTTTAGTGAATTCCCAGGCCAACAGGCATCCTCCAGTAGCCAGACCTTCATGTACTTTAGCATAGCCCTGGGCAATCTACCTAGATACAAACTCTACAGGTGCCTTACCAAACAGGCAGCCTCCATCCAGTACCAGCCTGTCACACATCAGTGTAGCCCCAGAAAAATAGGCAACCTCTTAAGCTCAGACAACTTTGTTCTTTAGTGTAGTTACAGGGAAACACAGAAACACCCCACTGGGCCTCAGCACACATAAGACAACACCATTAGGACCCCAACGTAGCACCAGCTAAGCTGCCAGAACCCTGTGGCCTCCAACAGAGTCAGTCACCCCACCCCTTCAGTCCAGCACCAGAAACAAAGGTGTCCTACAGGCCTCAGGACAACATCACTGCAGCACCGGGTAAGCAGGCAGGGCCTGTAGCCACTAACACCAAAAAGTAGAAAAAGTGTCCCTTCCTGTTGGGCACAAACTCAGAAGAGGACAGCAATGTCAAAAACAGCTACGGACAAAACTTTAATTAAAAATGGTAAGTAGTCTCGAGCCCAGAAAGAACTCATGAAAGAGCTAAAAATGAGCTAAAAATTATATGAGAAGTAGAAGAACAATGGGGGAGAGAAATTAGAGTAAAGCAAGAGAATTATGGGGAAAAAAAGATATGAGACATCATGAATCAATCAAACAAGTTTAGAAGAATGAAAATGGTAGAAAAATGCAAGATATCTCACAGGAAAAAAACTGACCTGGAAAATAGATCTGGGAGAGACAATATCAGAATCATTGAACTACCTGAAAGCCATAATCAAAAGAACTTGGACAGCATCTTGCAAGAAAATATCAAGGAAAATTGCCCTGATGTCCTAGAACTAGAAGGCAAAATAAGCATGGAAAGAATACACTGATCACCTTGGGAAAGAGAATCCAAAATAAAAACCCCAAGGAACATTGTAGCCAAATTTCAGAACTATCAGGCCAAAGGGAAAAATACTACAAGTAATGTAACATTAAAGCATTAAAACATATGTGTATATATATATATACATATATATATATGTATGATTAGTACATAGGTCCCCACAATTATGGTAACAGGACTTGCATAACCACCTAAAGTTACAAATACATACTGAGTAGAAGTGCTTTATCCTACAAAAAAATGCTGAAGATCCAAGAGAATAACAGGAGTTCATAAATAGTTACAGAAAGCACACAAAAAAAGTCCAAGGACTCACAGAAATATATAAGCAGATGCAGAAAGTGTCAGTCAGTATAGACTAAAATAATTGAAAGAGATAAGGAAAGAACATCTTGCTAAAAGGTACCATGGACAATGAAACAATCAAATGAGAAGATCAAGGAATGATCGATCTGTCAGATCTATGGGCAGGGGAAGAATTCATGACCAAACAAAAGACAGAGAGAATTATAAAATGTAGAATAGATAATTTTGATGGTATTAAATTCAAAAGCTTTTGCACAAATGACACCAATGAAACCAAGACTAGAAGAAAAACAGAAAACTGGAAAACACTCTTTTTAGCAGATATATTTGATAAAGGCCACATTTCTCAAGTATATACAGAACTTAGTCAAATTTATGAGAATAGAGGCCATTCCCCAGTTGATAAATGGTCAAATGATAGGAACAGGTAGTTTTCAGATGACAAAAATTTAGGATATCTATAGGCATATGAAGAAGTGTTCAAAATCACTTTTGATTAGAGAAAATTATAAATATTGGAGAAAATGTAGGAAAAATTGGGGCACTAATTCACTGTTGGTGGAATTGCGAACTTATCAAACCATTCTGGAGAGCAATCTGAAGCTATGCCCAAAGGTCAACAAATCTGTGCATATCCTTTGATCCACCAATATTAGGAAGACTAGATCTAACCTCAAAGAGATCATAAAAAGGAAAAAGAATCTATATATGCAAAACAATTTATAGCAACCCTATTTGTGCTGGCAAAATATTGGAAACTGAGGAAATGGCTAATAATCGGGGAGTGGCTGGAAAAACTGTGGTATATGAAAGTGACAGAATACTATTGTGCAGTAAGAAATGATGAACAGGCAGATTTCAGAAAATTCTGAAAGATCTGTACAAACTGATCCAAAATGCAATTATCAGGACCAGGAAAACGTTGTACACAGTATAGGCAACATTGTGTGATGATCAAATATGAATGACTCGTCTTTTCTCAGAAACACAATGATCTAAGACAAGTACAAAGGACTCATGAAGGAAAATGCTGTGCATATCCAGATAAAGAGCTAATGGACTCTGAATGCAGATCAAAGCATATTTTTTCACTTGCTTTATTCTTTCTTGTGTTTTTTTTTGCCTTTCAATCTATTTCTTCTGACACAACTACGATGAATAGGTAAATATATTTTACATATTAGCACATGTATAGACTAAATCAAACTGCCTGTCATTTTCAAAAGGGGGAAGGAGAGAAGGGAGAAAATGTTGGTATTCAAAATCTTGTAAAAGTGAATGCTAAACAATTTTTGATATGTAATTGGGGAAAAATAAAATATTATTTGAAGTAAAAATTAAAAGGTCATTTTCCTCAGCAGATGAAACTAACAAAAAACAATAAAATATAAAGAAATTATTAGTTTTCGTTGGTGGAAGGAGTTCCCACACTGAAAGTTTACTACATCACAATGATTTCTCCAAAGACAAAACATTTCTGAATGCAAAGCATTCAAAAGCATATCAAAATGGGGTATCAATCTATCTAGGGATGTGAGTACATAGTAGTTTTGCAAACCAATTTTTTTCCCCGTATATCAATCCTTAATTTTGGGGGCAAATGATTCAGAATCTATTCAAGAAGAGAAGTAAAAATGGGAATGAGAATGACAAGAACAAGGGCACAATTACTGTATCTTCTGGAATGGGGTCCTTAAGCCAACCATCATTGACTATGGATATTTTGTTTTCATATCTTGTCAGGCTGCTCTACATGCTGAGAATTCTCCCAGGTGAAAAAACTCCAGGTTGACATTGTCAAGAATCACACTGAGAAGTCCAGAAGTGCTCTGTGATGATGACTACACCTTAGATTTTCTCTAAATCAGAGGTAGCTTAACAGGAGACACCTGCACTGGCCCATTGCCATGGATGCTCTGCACCACAGGAACAAAATCCAAGGGAACCTAGAAATCTTATGTAAAAATGTAAAAGGAGTTCAGGAACTTCAGTCTAAAGTAAAGGAGAGCCCTGTGACCTGGACTGTGGTGTAAACTGACTATAAAGCTATCAACTGAAAAAAATTTGAGGGAAAAATACCTAAGAGATTCATAAATACATGAGCAAGGCAGAGACACAGAAAGCTAAAGAGGATAAACAGATGCTGGTGAAGGTAAAAAAGACACCAAGAGCTCTAACAGAGTCTGAGAAAGATGGAACCCATGAAGGAACCTGGAGATGATGCAGCAAAAAAGGCCACTGAGAAAGTCCATTCATAGATATTATCACTGAGCTCAAGGAAAGGAATGAGAAACCAGATATGGTTTCATGGACATGCTGAAAAGAAATCATGTACTACCAGGGCCAAGTTCCATGCCTTTGTGTCCATGTATAGATGGTTCTTATTTAATTATGTCAACTGCATTTTTAAAACTCTTGAATCTGAACTGTTGCAGAACTGTGATCCATATATTTTATTTGAAGAGAGGAAGAAGACCCTCACACATGTGAGATCTGTTGAGATATAAGCTAATTATATTACTGGGAATGTTCAAGTTGACAAATTCAAGAGGAAAACCTTCTTAGTGAGGATTTTTTCCATGATAAAACTGTTGAAGAAGAAGAACATAAAATACTAAGAAACCATTTCTAGGGTGCCATTTATTGGACATTAACAGTCTTCCAACCCTCTTTCCTCCATTAGAAAGGCAATGTGTACAAAAGAAAGCACATGTGATATAAGGGTTTTTCCCAATGATTGTGGAACTGTTCTATTTCAAAGTCTTCCAATCTTTTAAAATACACCACCATATAGACCTTTCATTTTGGGTAGATTATAAGGATAAAGGGTTATAAAAATTAACATTTTAGGATTAAGGTTTCTAGTGGGTGGGTAGTGAGAGGGCATGAATTAATCTATATTTCTTTATGGGTGTTAATCAAATTTCAATTCTGTGTGTTTACCCTTGTTTTATTCAAAGATCTCATTTCAAGTTCCCAATCTTGGATTATGGTATTTGTTATGAAAAGATATCCTCATCTAATCTGAGAACAATTCTTGGTGTTCTACAAAGGACAGTTCCCTAACCTGTTTTCATTAACACTGGAAAACTCTTTTCCAGGGGTAAATGATCTCATTACCAATATTGTTTGAGAATTTAGCCTTAAGGAGAAGCCTGATTGAGGGACAGAATTACTAAATGTTCATTTGGCAATTAGAAATATGATTGAATTTGATCCCAGTGTACTTACGTGGTAGTAATTTTCAGGTAGGTGTTGCTGTGGATAGAACTCTGTATTTGGAATCAGGAAGAGCAGGGATTGAAGCACTGCATCTCTCTCAACCTCAGTTTTCTCACATGTAAAACAGGAATGATAAGAGCACCTAACTTACAGAGTTCTTGTGAGCATCAAGCAAGATAACATGTAAAGTATTTTGTAAACTTTACACTAGGAATGCTAATCATTATTATTATTATTACTATTATTTTGCTTTCTGGAGGGGGAAAGTCAGGGAAATTGGGGTTAAATGACTAGCCCAAGGCTAGTACATGTGTCAAGTGTCTGAGGCTGAATTTTTATTAATTATTCTAGAAAAGTATTTCCACTGACATCAGTCAAAATATGCCAATTATTGAGGGAATTTATGTAATGAATTGAGCACTTGGTCATTGGAGCTAAGAGAGAACTGAGCTTAACCACCAATGCCAAGGTGTAGTCATTTGGGTAACCCGGGCTAATCTCTGGTGCTGATTTTCCTGATCTCATAGATCCTTGAAAGCAGGACCATTTATCTCCATCCCCTGTATTACTTTACACATAAAAGGCACTTCATTATTTCAATTGACTAACTTGAAAATGGAGGTGATATCCTTATGCTTTCTACTCCAGAAAGTTGTTATGAAGAAACACATAAGAGGTGCAAACTCAGTGTTCATATTTGAGTGCTTTATTGAAGTGCTATAGAGAAATGTGAAAAGTATCCCTAGATTCTTTTTCAAATTCTTCATTCCACATCAATTATGCAGAATGGTTATTAATTAAATATTTCCCGATTATGTTTATATAAACAAAACACACCAAAATTTTTGTGAAGTTTACTTTCATCACAACTACTCAATACCTTCAGAGCCTGTCAGTAAACATTTTTCATTATTGTTTGAACAAACTAAATCCAGATAAATATTGAAGAAACTTAGCCTAGTGATACGAATGGCTATCTCTGGGTCTCTGATTCCTTAGGATTTATTTGTCATCTAATTACAGTGTGCATTGTCCAGAATGATTCATGTGATAACACAGAATGTGGCTAATATGATCATATTACAAAGTATATCATTCTGGTATATATTCAGGGATATTTGGGATCAAATTATGTTCCTTTCATGTATTGTTATGTGCACTACTTATTAAAAAGACAATGAATCCTTTTACCCACAACACTGGTAGAAGTGGGGGAAAATAAAACGCTTTTTTTTTTAATAGACAGAGGAAATACATTTGGGAAATGCATTCTAGTAGAAAGGAAGTTCCCTTAAGGCAGGTATTGTTTTGTTTGTCTCTTTGTATTACCAGGTACTAGCACAATATCTTGCATAAAGCTGTGTATTGAATTAACTTTCACGAGTGCTATTAGATGCTAGGTAATTGATTAATCATAGAATCCCAAAGCTGAAGTGGACCTCAGAAATTTAAGAGCTCAATAGTATCTATCTTCTCTATAATTACCAAATTGTCTCAATATCCTCCATCCTCTAGAAAACCTCATGAAATCATAGATTTAGAGATTCAAGGGAACTCAGTAGCTGTCATTTCCAACACCCTTATTTTCCAGAAAAAGAAACTGAGTCTTAGAGAGGCTAAATTACTTGTCTAGGATCACATAGTAAGAGATGAAGTGAGATTTAAGTCAAGGTCTTTCCGACACCAGTTCAATGAATTATCTATCCATGCTACTTCCACTGATGGAAAACTATCCAGGCAGTCTATTTCATTTGAAGACAGTTCCGATTATTAAGAAGCTTTTGTTTATAGGAAACTGAAATCTTAATCTTTTATAACTTCCATTCAGGGTGGAGTCAAGATGGCAGAGTAGAAACAGGACCTCCCTATGGCTCTGGCTCCCACCACCTCCAATTCATGTAAAAGGGGACTCTAAACAAACTTTGGAGTTACAGAACCAACAAAATGACACAGAGAAGCTAACCTCCTGCCAAGGACAGCCTGGCAGGCTGGCAGAAATTAGCCAGCACAGTGCTCTGGGAGTTGAGCCCAGCCACATGCTAAGGTTTTAGCCCTAGGGTGGGCCTTATCAACCACTGGATGGAGGGGACTCCAGATCATCAGCAGCTGTGGTGATCCAGAATTATCAACACATAGATGCTAAGGACAAAGTGAGAGGTCAGTGCAGTGTGGACTTTGGACCCAGTAGTTGGGAGTGCATACAGATTTTGCCCCCAGGTCGAGAAACTGCTGAGGGCTGTGGCAGCCACCACCACGTGGCAGCTTCAGCTTCTGGATTGCAGAGTGTAGGGGGACCAAGCGACTAGTCTGAGGGGTAATCTCTCTTGCTTTAATCTGCTTGGATCTGGATTGCAGTCTAGGGTGGAGGTCCTGGAGTATGTGACCAGCTTGCCAGAGCATGTGGAGGCTTCAGAGAGGGCACCCAACTAATACCTCAGGCATCTGAGAAAACCCAAGCATTTAGAACAAAGCTCCCCTATCTGGTGGCAGAGTCTTATTGTGGCAAAAAGCCCAGAGGTCAAATGTCTGAGTGGCGACATGACCAGGCAAAGGAAGCAAACCAAAGAGAGCAATCCAATATTAGTCTCCTATTTTGGGGACAAAAGGGATCAAAGCATGGAACAGGAGGAAGACAGTGAAGTCAGAACTCCTGCACCAAAAGCTTCCAAGGAAAATACGAGCTGGTTACAGGCCATAGAGGACCTTAAGAAGCAGATAAGAGAAGTGGAGGAAAAATTGGGAAGAGAAATGAGAACAATGTAAGAAAATTACAAAAGGAGAGACAACAGCCTGACTGAGGAAGAGAACACCTTAAAAAACAGACTAATTCAAAAGGCAAAAGAGGCTCAAAAAGGCAATGAGGAGAAGAATGCCTTAAAAAGCCAAATTTGTCAGATGGAAAAAGAATCTCAAAAGCTCAATGAGGAGAATCATTGTTGAAAATTAGATTGGAGCAAATGGGAGATAATGATTTCATGAGAAATCAAGATGCTGTTAAACAGATCAAAACAAATGAAAGAATAGAAGGCAATGTCAAATATCTCATGGGAAAAGCCACCGACCTGGAAAATAGATGCAGGAGAGATAATTGAAAAATTATTGGACTACCTGAAAGCCATGATCAAAGAAAGAACCTAGAAATCATCCTCCAAGAAATTCTCAAGGAAAATTGCCATGATGTTTTAGAACCAGAGGGAAAAATAGAGGTTGAAAGAATCTACTGATCACCCCCTGAAAAAGATCCCCAAAAGAAAACTCCTAGGAATATTATAACCAGGTTCCAAAATTCCTAGATCAAAGAGAGAATATAACAAGCAGCCAGGAAGAAACAATTTGAATATTGTGGAAACACAATCAGGATAACTCAGGATCTGGCAGCTTCTACACTGAGGGATCAAAGGGCTTGGAATATTATATTCCAGAGGTCAAATGAGCTGGGATTAAAACCAAGGGTCACCTACCCAGCAAAACTGAGTATCATGTTTCAGGGGAAAATATGGTCATTCAGTGGAATAAAGGACTTTCAAGCATTCTTGCTGAAAAACCCAGAGTTGAATAGAAAATTTGACATTCTGATACAAGAAGAAAGAAAAGTCTAAGAAGGTAAACAGGGAAAAGAAATCATAAGGAACTTATCAAAGTTAAAGTATTAACATTTTTACATGGAAAAACAATAATTGTAACTGATGAAACTTTTTCTCACTATGAAAATAGTTGAAGGGAATAGAAATATATATTATATATATTTCTGTATCAGAGGGCATACAGGCCTATGAATACATATGTGAATGTGTGTATATAGGTTTACAGGTATACATAGATAGAAGGCACAGGACCAATTTAATAGGAAGGGATTATACTTAAAAGGTGAAATCAAGAGATGAGAGAGGAATATAATGAGAGGAGATAGGGAGAGACAGAATGGGGTAAACTACCTCATATAGAAGAGGCAATGGAAAATAGTTACAATGGAGGGGAAGAATAGGAAGTCAAAAGGGAATGGGTCAACCTTATTTTCATTGAATTTTGCTCAGGGAGGGAATGACATAAACACTAAATAGGTTATCACACCCTGCAAGAGAGTAGGGGGAAAGGGGATGAGAGTGGGGATGATGGAAGGGAGGGCAAGCTGGGGGGGAATGGGAAGTTGGAAGCACCCACTTTTAAAAAGGGATGGGATCAAAGTAGAGAATAGAACAAGTGGGAGGTGGGATAGGAGGGAGGGAAATATAGTTAGTCTTTTACAATATATCTACTATCATAATGTTTTGCATTAGCTACACATGTACAACCTATACTGAATTGCTTATCTTCCCAGTAAGGGTTGGTGACAAGGGAGGAAGGGAATGAATCTGGAATTCAAAGTTCTATAATCAAATGTTTAAATATATATATATATTATTATTAATACTATTTTACATGTAATTGGGAAATAAGTTATACAGGCACTGGGGCATAGTGATCCACCTGCTCCACTGGAAAAGTCAAAGTGGGTATGGGAGAAGACATGGGAGAGAGCAGATTGGAGGAGGGGATATCCTGTGGGACTGCTATTTTGGGGCTGTGGATAGGGGAAAAATGGGGAGAAAATTTGTCGCTCAACATCTGGCAGAAATGAATTATGTAAATCAGAAGTTTATAAAGCATTTAAAAATGAAAAAAAAAAAAATATATATATATATATATAAAACTTCCATCCATTACTTCTAATTCTTCCTTTGGGCCTAAGCAAAGTTGCTTACTTTTATATCCTTCATTCTGTTCAAAATAATTTCATTTGTTTGTTCATATTCTCCCTCTCCTAAACCTTGTTTTTAAAGGTGGAGAGCTTAATCTAAAATGTGATTGTAATTATGTTGTTAATACATATCACCATTTTTTGGATTCCTGCAATTTTAACTTTACAGAGATATCTAGTTTAAAATCTAAGCCATTGGTAGGTAATGAAATCTTTCCATAGAAGATATTGCTCTTAAAAAGCAAACCTGCACAAACACACACACACACACACACACACACACACACGCGCGCACACACCTTTGAAAATGAACAAGAGAAAGTTTAAAGAAAACCTTGGAAGGACATTTACTTACCTAAATTCTAGTGATTTATTAAAAATGATAGAATGGACTACAATGATCCCATTACATATAATTTTAGTACCATTTTTAACTGGTGATCTTTAAAGAAGTATCTGAGAAAATATTTTTTTCTTTCCCAGAATGCATTGTTTTTTAATAGAAGCCATCCCATCGCCAGTCCAGTTGCACCAGATCCTAAGTGCCCACTTTGTGCAGGATGCCTTAGCTAGACGTAATGGAAGTATTATTTTAACCAGGAAAAGTGAAGCAAAAGAATATCCAAGATTATTTCTCATGAAAACTGTGACCATACTTGGACTATAGATTTGAAAATTGGGACAATCTGGAGAGTTAGAAAAAAAATTCTAATCCAAATAATTAATGTTATTTACCTCTTTTCTTTACCTACTTACCTACTTTATCTTTACTATGTCATCTCTATGTCAGTTCTACCCTCTACTACTTCCTTATCACACATAAATAATCTACTCTTTCTCTGAAATTTTGTCATTTCTATAAAAGGGTTTTATATTTCATATTATTTTATATTTAACTATGATATAATGCACAGCTGTATCTGTATTAGTTTCTAATTGTTACATTAAAGTCAAGTATATGTTTTGGGATGTGAAACCTCAGGATCATGAAGAATATTATCATTTTCCTATGTTAAGCTAAAAACACAGTGCTGAGCCTACAGAAGATACTCAATAAAATATATGTGTATGTATATATGTAAATATGTAGTGACTGATTCACTCTAAAGTGATGTGAATGAAACATTGTATAGAAGGTATTAATTTACTTACTAGGTATCTAGATAAATATGGGAAAAGAAGTGATAGACCTCTTTGACCTTGAATTAGAGGTCAATAAGATGAACTACACAACAAAAAGAACATTGAGATCATTAGCAAGTTAATGAAAGCTAAAACTTGTTATTAAGAACAAAGAGAAGAAAGTACTTTGACTTCTATTTTTCCAATTGTATGTCTACATTGATTAAGAGTAGATGGTTCAGCCTTTCCCTCCCTGAAATTCATGTGTTTTCTACTGAGATGACTCAATTGAACTAGACAGAGATATATACCTAATTTCCCAGATCTAGCTAGACATGGACAATTTACTGCCTAGACACATTGGCATGTTTGACCTCTGACCAAAAAATATGAAAAATCTCCAATTTGATGGCCAGCCTTTCCAGAAACTGATTCTTTTTAATGTGCTAAGCTTTCTCAAATGCAGTGCTGGAAACTACCCTTGGTTTTCAGTGTCAGCATTTAAATCTTAATTTGTTTGAGTCTTTCCCAGAAGCATGACACATTCAGGTACTTGTATTGGTTTGATCTAGTCATAATTTTGCCTTATTGTAATTCTAATGATTTCTCATTTTAATTTTAAAATATCCAATTAGTTTATGGAGTAAAGGGAGAAATCTAGAAAAAGCTGCTTGGCCAGCAAACCTGCCTTTTAAAGGGAAATGATTTTAAAAAGAAAAGAAGAAAAAACTCTTTCCAGTCAGGTTAATTGAAGCCAATGAAGAATTTGAAGAGCTAAGAGAAAAAAAAAACTGAAAATAAAGGCAGTAAAGCTCACGGAACTCAATAACTTTGAATTAGTAATGCAATTCAAAACTTATTTTTTTTTAACTTTTCAGTAAAATGTTTGATTCTAGGTTTGAAAGTGTATACTATTGGAAGTCTCCTACAGTAGATTTTGGGACTTGTCAGTTATTTCAGCCACTTTCTGGTGGGCAATTGTACCCATAATTAAAATGGATAATTAGTATTGATTCCAGTTCTTTAACAATTTCCTGAGCAAGCCCAATGATGTTACTGCTGCTGTTGACTGTGGTGGTAGTGGTGGCAATGATGAGGATGATTTTGATGATATATCACATCATACTCTCTCAAGTGCTTTAAGGGATCAGTAAATTATATTATTGGTGCACTAGTTTTACTTGATTACCGAAGAAACCATATGTATGAAGATATAAAAACTAAGTCAATTAAATAAGTATTCTAGTATTGTTATACATTCTCAATAATCAAGATTTATTAACTTACCTTGCTAATGTATTATTCTGAAGACAAATAAAAATAACTTATTCTATGTCAATGAAATCTTAAAGCACTAAAACTACATTTCATATGAGAAAATATACTTTTAAAGTGACATTACAAACAGTCATACTTACCTCCAATATAAATATATTTCTCTGATAATATATACCACCTAGCCAGTGTAACACTTGCTCTCAAAAAAAAGATATACAAAAAGACTTGATCCACTTTACCACAGCCCTTTAACTTTTAATCCTTGTGATTCTAAATAATGAAATGGCATACATAACTGAAAGCTACAACATTGGCTTTATATAGAATTATAGACTGAATGAGAGTGGCCTAAGGGTGTTATTGAGATAGTTAAAGTGATCCAGAGCCTTTTTCAAATGTCCTGATCTGTAACAATCAAAGTATTATAACACTCATGAGTAGGTTAGATAAGGATAGATAAAAGGGTTAATAGAATTATTTTGTTGTCTCAGGGACTACACTCATGGACTGATCAATCATTATAGAATTATGGACAGTGGGAATTTCTATTAATATTCCCTCTCTCCAATTTCTCTCTCTTCCCATAATCTCCAGAGGACATTCTGGGGAAAAAGACCCAGTCTAACCAGTCTTTATCAGTCGTATTCAGGATGCCAAAAACTATTCTATGTTTACAGGTTGAACTTTGATAACAGATGAAACTCCAGCATAAAACTTTTGTATCTTTTTTAAAAGACAAAATGCTACATGAACATTTTTTTCATTAACTTCAGAGTTACAATACTCTCCTTATCAAAAATAGTACCACAAATTGTTTGAGGATGTTTAAATATTGCATCAGCCCAAATGAAATATTTTCTAGAGCCAGATTGATCACAACTGTGATCATTTTTAGTACTGTCAATACTTCTTCAAAACCTATTTTGCTTCTTATTATGACTGTATAAAATAGAAATCACACACCCAAGCTATGTGTTGTAATGGGAATGTAAATTTTTAAGATCTTCCCTGCCCCTAGGCTAAAGTGCACCTGAAGCCTGGGGTGGGAGGCTTGTTTTTCAGTAGATACTTCTTGATTGGCCAGTGAGTCAATAAGGTTGTTACATTCTCTGAGCCAGGAGAAGGCTATATAAGCCCTGATGTGTAGCTTTGTTTTGGGACTCACTTTGAGAAGTGTTCTGTGATTTGATCTGGACTCTGGGAAGCCGTTGTTGAGAGTCCCCAGGCTTTGAAAAACCCAGATGTTGATGAAACCCAGATGTTGATTTTGGTATGGATGTAATGGTTGGACAATTTGGAAACTGTCTACTTGATCTGTTTCTGTCTTGATAATTCTGTCTGTATATTCTGAAGTTCAGGGTGCTGACCTTTTTCCCCTGAACTAGGTAAATGATACATATTTGACTGATTAAAGTAAGCTTGTTAACCCATTTTGAGTTGCTTTTCTTTATCAAAGCAGATCTAAGAATCTGTGTTGGCAGCAACCCTGAGGACGCTTGGGGTGCTTGCTGCTACAAGTGTGTGTGTATAATGTTTTACACAGAAAATTTTTTGACTATGGAACAATAGTCTAGTTCATATCTGTGTTATACTGATTTGGTGAAATAGAGTACATTCACTTTGTTGGACTGTTTTCACTTCTACAGTAAATACTTTCATTCTCTAGATTCAGATTGTATCTATACAATGTCAAAAGAACCAACCAATTCAATGAACATAAATAAATCAAGCTTCTTTGTTGTTCTTCTTATTATTTGAGATCCAAATGTTTCTGCAAAATGACCAAGGACAGTTGCAGAACCAGTAGTTCTGCCCTAATCAGTGGCTCAACTTTAGAAAAGCTTGTAGTCAGCTAATGTTAAGCTTCATTGTGATATTATAGAAATGTGGGAGTGACCTATGATGCAAAGACTTAAGAAGAAAGAACAACGATTGCTAATAATTGTTTGACTTACTACTTTCTTATAGACAATTAATTTCTAAGAAAATTAATTCAAAGTCAAATATTCTTCTGGGCTGTAGGAAAGTTTCTGCATGTTCCCACATAGCCAGGAGACTTCTTGATAGTGACATGTCTATGTGTCTCTTTTAGTTCAATGACCCTATGACGAGGTGATTGAGGAAACTATGTGTTGTAGCCATGATTTTTTCTCATCTTGGGTGTCTATATATGTGCTCTGTTAATTATTTTATATTTATCCTCTATATAGTTTTCTTTGAATATATTCACTTCAATGTTGTCTCCCTCATGAGACTGTAAGCTCCTTGAGAGCAGGGATTGTCTTTTGGCTCTTTTTGTATGCCCAGAATTTGGCACAGTCCCTACACAAAGTAATGTAAATCTAAGCATGAGCAGCTTTCCAGAGGACTGCTGCTATGAATAGCTTCAAGGTTCTGATTACACAGTATCGTGAACTTTCTATTTATTCAGCAGTAAATTAGAGCAAATAATTCACAGAAATCAAGGTACAGTATTCACAGTGACATAATAACTTATTCCTAAAGTGGCCACATAGTTTTCACCAAAGTGTCCACATAATTTTAAACAAAGTACATTCATTTAGTAACTCAATCATTTAGTAAGTCCTTAATTCAATCATCCTTAAGGAGGCTTGAGGCTTGCCTCCTTAAGGGACACAAAGTACAAAGGTCAAAGTTCTCCACCCCTAGGTCACAGTAAATCATAATCTTCTCAGTCAGTACACAGCATCCAAGTAAAGTCTCCTTTCATCTTGACTCAAGACTGGCTCTCCATTTCCATGGTTCCTCTTCCATGGTCCCAGCTCCAGCTGTCACCTGCATTCAAAGGCAGACAGCTCCCAGTTCCTCATCCAGCTCTTTGTCCAGTTCTTCGTCCAGTTCCTTGTCCAGTTCCGATTCCATACTGAAGCTCACAGTGTCCAGTCCACCTCAAGTCTTTCACAGTTCTTATTTCTTGGAAGATAAAGCTTAACAGAGCCACGATAATATTCATACACATGGCCGGCACCATCATCAACTCACTATCTGCCTGTGAAACAAATTCAGACCCACCAACAAGGTCTGAGAACTCAACACAAATCATCAACATGGAAATCAACACAGACTCACAAGCAAGGTCCAAGAGGTCAGCACAAATCATCAGTATAGTTCCAGGACCTCCAAAACCCTCCTCCAGGACTTGGTAAACAGATAACCAGAAAATCCTCTTTCAGAGCTTCCAGTAAGGTCCAGGGCTTCTGTACAAAGTATCACAAACATCAACACAGACGGAACAGACAAAAAGGGTGCTGGGGTACCACAAGTTTTCTCCTTCTCCACTCTGCCACCACAAGAGTTCTCCTTTCAGTTATACCATCTCTAGCCTGGGGCTCTCCTTACATATGGTTATTAGCTCCTCCCCAGGAATTCACAACTCATGGGGTTCACCTGTTTCTTAACAGACTTGATACAAGGCTCTAAAGAAACTTGAACTGAAACAAGGTGTTAATTCAATCGCTGAAAGAAGGAGTTAACTACTTCTTTGCTTGCCATTACAAGTAGGTGCTTATTTAATGTGTATTGATTGATTGCTATAGATGCTGGCACCTTCTCAACAGCTGAGGGTGTTGGAAGGGGAAAGTATGTATTGGGTCCTAGGAATTGCATGGTAATAAGCCCTTTCAGAGACAGCCAGGGCAGCATGACTTAAATGAGAGATCTGAGATATTTCTCCATCAATGTCAGGATATTAAAGAAATCCAAATATGATTATATAGAAAAAAAACTCAGAAATTACTTGTTTTTTTTTCCAATTTCACTCATTTGTGGTCATACTTTACAGACCCAGATTCTGAGTTCTAAAAACCAAATTTTATCTCATTGATCATCTACATATCTCATATTTTTCTAATTATTAAGTAATTATCACTCTATTCTTTTGCATGTATACAATAAAGTAACACAAAAGTTTTATTGATCTGGTGATTCCTTGGCCTGTTTTTTAGGAGTGGTTTTCCCCCAACTCTTTTACAGACATTTTTGAATATCCACATTAAATCTATTGGACTAGTTGAATAATTATGTGATTAGATATCTTTTTTCTTCTAAGAAAAAAATGCCTTTCTTATTTGTGCAAATACTACACAAACCATAATTTTCAGTGTATTCTGAAGCACTTCATTTTTTTTCTTTCCAGTCTATTCTTTTCTAAAGCATGAGATATGCATCTTTATATGATGAAATTTCACACATATACATATGTAGAAGTAACTGAACTATTGCACGCTTTCATGTAAACTCTCCTTGAATGGATACAAGTGACTATAATCCCTAATTATTAACTCTTTGCACATTAAAGGCCAATTATTGTTGTTCTGTCATTTCAGTTGTGACTGACTCTATGTCACCTCATTTTTTAGTTTTCTTGACAGACACTGTACTGGTTTGCCACTTCCTTCTCCATCTCATTTTACATATGAGGAAATTAGGGCATACAGAGTTAAGTGACTCCCCCAGGGTCACATAGCTAGTAAGTGTCTGTAAGGGTTATGGGATTTAAAGATCTCCCATGCCCCATGGACGTGCTGACATAGCAGAGCAAGAGAAAGTGAAAAGCCGAGCTAACGGTCCTGCGGTTGGCAGTTGGCGGCGGTTGCCTTTTTTTTTTTTTTTGAGTTAGGACTCCTGCTGAGGACTGCCAGGGGCCGGAGCTGCTGGGAGCGCTCTTCCAGGACGCTGGGTGGTTGCTGTGAGTGGGGAAAGGAGGACCTTTGCCTGAGGTAGCCTGTTCTGTTTTAAACACTTGAAAATGTGGGTGCTTTCTACTTTATCTATCTGTGCCAATATCATAACTACTCTGATGGCTTTCACTTTCTGGTTTTGGGACTCAGTCTTTTGGTATCTTAATAAATTTTCTAGTTTATTTCCCCAAATGGCAAACCTGACATATTTTGTGATGGATAATTATATCAGCATATTTGTAATCTCTATAGGCATTGTGAATATGGCATTGCTGATACAGTGTCTGAGGTCAGATTTGAACTCAGGAAGATGACCCTGACTTCAGAATCTCTCCACTGTATAAGCTAGCTGCCCCTTATAAATCAATAGTTTATCAATTTCAAAATGCTATGTGTTTTCACTGGCTTATTGCCTAACCCTTAATTTTTTCTATACTAACATGAAATTTTCCCTTTTTCTTTTTTTATTTTAATGAAAAAATATTTTCCTAGGAAAAAATAAACTCTGTAATGTCTCAAGTCTTGGTAATATTTTAGGATCACAGATGTGTATTCATATATTTATTGTTTATTATGTCCAACTTTATAACCCTAAGACTCAGTTCAAAGAGTGTTCAATGTCTCAAAACATTGCAAGGAAGAAAAAAAAAAACTTGTATTGTCTCCCCTAACTGTCAACCTACAGTTTTCCTTCTACTCAATGCTACAGGAATTGCATTAATCAGTGTTCTCTTTTTTAAGAAAATAAAAGTAGGTGCCAAGAACTGGAAATCAAGGGGATGCCCATCAACTGGGGAATGACCAAACAAGTTGTGGTATGTGAATGTAATGGAATACTATTTTGCTATGAGAAATGATGAACAGGCAGACATCAGAAAACCTGGAAAAACCATATGAACTGATACTGCATGAGTGGAAGAGAACCAGGAGAACATTGTACACAGTAACAGCCACAGTACGCAAAGGTTGATTTTCACAGACTAGGCTGATCTCAGGATTGCAAGAACCTAAAACAATTCCAAGGAACACCTGATGGAAAATGACAGCCACATTCAGAGAAAGAACTATGGAGTCAGAATACAGATCAAATCTGACTCTTTTCTCTTTTGTTTTGTTTTTCTTTCTCATGGTTTTTCCCTTTTGTTATAATTCTTCTATGCAGTATGACTAAAGTGAAAATGTGTTTAACAGGAATATATGTGTAGAACCCACATCAAAATGCAGGCCATTTAGGGAAGGGAGGTAGGAGAGAAGGAAAGAAAATTTAAAACTTATGGAAGTGATTATAGAAAACTAAAAATAATTTTTTTTTTTTTAAAGGAGGTCGGCAGAGCCAAGATTTTGGAGTAAAACAGGGACTTGCTTGAGATCTCTCCCAAACCCCTCCAAATACCCCTAAACATTATTCTAAACAAATTCTAGAGCTATAGAGCACACAAGATGACAGAGCAAAATGAATCTCTAGCCCATGACAACCTGAAAGGCTGACAGAAAGTGTCTATCTCACCTGGCTGGGAACTAAGCACAGTCAAGCATCACGCTAAAATAGATGGGTCAGACAGCAGGTGTCAGGGGATTGAATCACTGGCAGTTTTGGTAGTTTACAGACTTCTTATCCCACAAATGCCAAAGACAACATAGAAGGTCAGTGGGAAAACTCTGTGGGATCTGGCTGGAAGAGGAATGTGGTCCAGCTGGGGTCCAGTCTGAGCCCCGGGTTGGTGGAGGTGGTGGCAGAGGCAGTATCAGCATCAGCAAGTGCTTGCAGAACTCCTGACCACAGAGGGTGTTATAGGGATTTCTGTGCTGGCACTTTGGCAGGATTCTCTTGCTTTGCCTTACTTGGATCTGGGTCGCAGTTCTGGGTGGTGGTGCTGGGGTAAGGAGGGATGTTGGTGTGGTAGAATTTGTGGCAGCAGACGAAAAGGAATCCTCCCCACAGTTCCAAGGCAGAAAAGAATGTTTGGGGTCACTCACAGATGAGAGTGCAGGCCAGAAGAGGAATAAATACCTCTTCTTTGAAATACCACCTTGGGAGAATTGAAAATTTACAGGTCCCTAGAAATATCTCTGAAAACAGCTGTACAAAATCACTCAAACAAGTGTTAGTACACCTACCCCCAACTCCACTAGAAACAGGGTCCTACCTTGACAAAGTGTTAGAAAGTCAAGGATTTGACTGGAAAGATGAACACACAGCATAAAAAAACCTTTAGAATATAGAATCTTGCTTGAATGACAAAGAAAATCCAAATATACAGCCAGAAAATGACAAGAGTCAAAGCTCACACCTCAAGAGGCTCCAAGAAAAATACGAATTAGTCATAGGCCATGGAAAAGCTCAAAAAAAATCTGAAAATCAAATAAGAGAAGTACAGGAAAAAATGGGAAGAGAAATGAGAGTGATGCACGAAAATCATGAAAAAATGAGTCAACAGCTTGCTAAAAGAAACTCAAAAAAATACTGAAGGAAATAATACCTTAAAAATAGACTAACCCAAAAATGGTAAAGGAGGCACAAAAAGACAATGAGAAGAAGAATGCCTGAAAAAGCAGAACTGGCCAAATGGAAAAAGAGGTCCAAAGCTCACTGAAGAAAATAATTCCTTCAAAAACTGAATGGGTTAAATGGAAGTTAATGACTTTGTGAGAAATCAAGTAGTATAAAACAGAACCAAAACAGTGAAAAAAAATAAAAGATAATGTGTAATATCTCATTAGAAAAACCAATTACCTGGAAAATAGATCTAGGAGAGATAATTTAAAAATTTTTGGAGGATTTGAAAGCCATGCTAAAAAAGTACCTGTTTTCATGTTTCAAGACATCATCAAGGAAAGCTTCCCTGACATTCTAGAACCAGAGAGTAAAATAGAAATTGAAAGAATCCACTGATTGCCTCTTGAAAGACACCCCAAAAGGACAACTCTAAGGAATATTGTAGTCAAATTCCAGAGTTCCCAAGTCAAAGAGAAAATATTGCAAGCAACTAGAAAGATACAGTTTGAGAATTGTGGAAATGCAATTAGGATAACACCATAGCAGATCTAGCAGCTTCTACATTAAGGGATTGAAGGGCCTGGAATATGATATTCCAGAGGTCAGAGGAGCTAGTATTAAGGCCAAGAATCACCTACCCAGCAAAACTGAGTAGAGTACTTCAGGGGGAAAAAGGTTATTCAATAAAAAAAAAGACTTTTAAATGTTCTTGCTGAAAAGACCAGCACCGAATATAAGATTTGACTTTCAATATAAGAATCAAGAGAAACATAAATCACAAAGGACTTATTAAAGTTGAACTGTTTACATTCCTACATGGAAAGATGATATTTTTAACTCATTAGACTTTTCTCAGTGTTAGGGTAGTTGGAGGAAAGATACATGGATAGATAGATAGATAGATAGATAGATAGATAGATAGATAGATAGATAGATAGATAGATAGATAGATAGATAGAGGGCACAGAGTGAGTTGAATATGAAGGTATGCTATGTAAAAATAAAATTAAGGACTGAGAGAGGAATGTATTGGGAGAAAGAGAAATGGAGAGATATAATGGGATAAATTGCCTCACATAAAAAAGGCAGTGAATTTGGCACTCAAAGTTTTAAAAACAAATACCAAAAATTGTTTTTACATGCTACTTGGAAATGAGATATACAAGCAATGGGGTACAGAAATATATCTTCCCTATCAGAAATAAGGGGGGGGAGAGGGCATGGGTTTAGTGATAGAAGGGAGGATGGTTTGTGGAAAGTGGCAATTAGAATCCATTCCATCTCAGGATGAGGGGAAAGAGAGGGGGAGAAAATTTGGAAGTCAAAATCTTATGGAAATGAATGTTGTAAGCTAAAAATAAATTAATTTTAAAAGATAAACTAAAAAAGAAAAAGAAGCAATAAAGTAAACTTCCATAGCTTCATAAATATATACTGATATATTTTTTCTTGTACAAGAGTTTCAGTGAATAGTATGTGTGTATTTATACAGGCAGGTCGACAAGTGATCTTTTATCTAGGTCCTTTTAGGTAGTACATAGGGAAAAGAGATTAAGACACCTACCAAGACAAATAATAATGAATTGACTGAAAAAAAATCCTAAAAGAGGTGTTCTTATTTTTTTCCCATTTCTTCTAGAATAGCTCTTCTATACATGTAATTTAAAATACACAATAATGGTTTCCCTCTCTTTATACTAGTTAGTTTTGTTTATTATATTCTTCTAAAATTTGATCTGTTCCTAGTAAATGGTAAATACATTACCTTATTTTAATGCTGCCATATAATGCCTTCTATTATATTTTAAATGACTTTTTTTACTAGAAAAACAACAGAAAGATGTTAAGCTCAATCATACTATCCAGGACCATGATCTCTGCCTTGGTGTCACATAACAAGACTGTTGGGCGGAGACAGCTAAGATTCTAGGATCTAGAGATTAGTTGTATATACAATCAATAAGCATTCATCAAGTGTGTAACAAGTCCTACCAACTATGAAGGAATCATGTTGTATCATTTTTTGTATATGTCTTTTTATCACCATCTTATTTTGTTATTTTTTTATCATGTCTAATTCCATCAGTGTATATAACTACTGGTGAGGAACCTCCCTCCACCAATACAGATTTATACGATTAAAAGATTGTCTGGGGAGCATGGGGGGAGGGGGAGTCAAGATGGCAGAGTAGAAGCAGAACCTCCACTGCGCCCTGGCTTCCACCTTCCTCAATCCACGTAAAAGGGGACTCTAAACAAACTTTGGAGCTGCAGAACTGTAATGTAATGCCAAGGAAAGGTAACTTCCCAAGGTTCAAAATACCAGCATAGGTGCTCTCCATTTTATTCAGTGACCAACCAAGAACAGAGAAGATCAAAACATGACATCATTCAAAATACAGCATTTACTAAGTGTGATTAAATAATCTCCAAGGACTACCCCACCCCAGGACCTTCCATGCATTCTATCAATTACAAAGTCCCTGTTCTAAATACTACTCCACCCCTAGGCTGTACCTTCATTTAGTCCACCACAAAGCACCTCTTCTCAAATGGAGATTAGTTTCCAAACATAAGTAAAGTACCTTCATTTGTTCAATCACAGAGCACAAAAAGGTCAAAAGTTCCCCACCCCTGGATCACAATTGAATCTACCCCAGAGTTACATCAAGTTTAAGCACAGCACTTAATACCCAAATGGAGTTCTTTTCTTCATCTTGACAGGAGGCAAGTTCTCAGCAATCTTAGTTCCTGGGGAGACAAGGCTTAGCAAGGCCACAAGATACATTGCCAGTCCCTTCATTAATTCATCCTCTGTCTGTAGAACAGTCCTAGAACCCCTGAAAACATTAGCAAAACCCTCTCCCAGGATTTCTGTAAACATACAACAAGAAAATCCTTCTTCAGGGCTTCTGAAACAACAGAAAGGTTCCCAGACCCCTGCAACAACAGCACTGTCCTTCACCAGTGGACAGTATTCACTCTGTCTGCAGGACAGTCTCCAGACCCCTGCAACAACAGCACTGTCCTTCACCAGTGGACAGTATTCACTCTCTGTCTGCAGGACAGTCTCAGGAGCTCTTAGCCAACAGCCAGGTTCCAGGACTTCTTCAACAGGACAGTCTTTCACCAGTGGACAAATCTGGCAAAACAACATCAAAACAGACAGACAAAGTACCAGCAAAACAGCCATGTCTCCTCAGTCCTTGGCAGCTCAGGGGGCAGGTCTCAAAAGTCCAGGGCAATTCAAAGTGGCCCCCAGCAATTCTCTCAGTCTCTCTCTCTGCCTCCACGAGGGTGCTGCTTCCAAAAATTTCTTCTGCCTTTCTCTTGTCTCTCCAAATCTACGTCACCAGCTCCTCCCAGTTCAGGACTTTCTTTTCACATCAACAAGTCCATCCCACAGGTGGGATTAACAAGCTCTGGGTTTTAACACAATCAATTTGAAAACCAAGCCAATACAGGGGAATTTTTATATTCCATTACTACCACAAGAACCCACAAAATGACACAGAGAAGCTAACCTCCAGCTGAGGACAGCCTGGCAGGCCGGCAGGAATCAGACAGCACAGCGCTCTGGGAACCTAGCCCAGCTCCTCGCCAAGGCTTTAGCTCCAGGGTGGGCCTAACCAGACACCAGCCAGAGGGACTCCAGATAAGCAGCAGCTGTGGCTGTTTCCAGATTTATCAACACATAGATGCGGGCAAAGTGGGAGGTCAGTGCAGTCTGGACTTTGGGACCCAGGAAGTGGGAGTGCATGGCTTTTGCACCTGGGGCAAGAAGCCCCTGAGATGCTGGCACAGCCAGCCAGCACCACATGGCAGCTTCAGTTCCTGAACTGCAGAGTGTAGGGGGACCAAGCACCAGTCTGAGGAGTAATCGCTCTTTCTTTAACCAGCTTGGATATGGATTGCAGTCTAGGGTGGAGGTCCTGGGGTGTGTGTCCAGCTTGCCAGAGCATTTGGAGACCTCAGAGAGGGCACCCATCTAATACCTCCAGCAGCTGAGAAAACCCAAGTTTGGTACAAAAGCTCCCCTGTCTGGTGGCAAAAAGCCCAGGGGTCAAGTGACTGAGGGGCAACATGACCAGGCAAAGGAAACAAAGCAGACAGAAGATTCCAACATTACACTCCTATTTGGGGGACAAAAGAGAGCAAAGCATGGAACAGGAGGAAGACAGTGAAGTCAGAATTCCTGCACCAAAAGCTTCCAAGGAAAATACGAGCTGGTTACAGGGCATAGAGGACCTTAAGAAGCAGATAAGAGAAGTGGAGGAAAAATTGGGAAGAGAAATTAGAACAATGCAAGAAAATTATGAAATGAGAGTCAACAGCCTGACTGAGCTAAAAAACACCTTAAAAAACAGACTAATTCAAAAGGCAAAAGAGGCTCAAAAAAGCAATGGGGAGAAGAATGCCTTAAAAAGTCGAATTTGCCAGATGGAAAAAGAATCTCAAAAGCTCACTGAGGAGAATCATTGCTTCAGAATTAGATTGGAGCAAATGGGAGCTAATGACTGTATGAGAAATCAAGATGCTGTTAAACCAATCCAAACAAATGAAAGAATAGAAGGCAATGTCAAATATCTCATGAGAAAAGCCACTGACCTGGAAAATAGATGCAGGAGAGATAATTGAAAAATTATTGGACTTCCTGAAAACCATGATTAAAGTAAGAACCTAAAAATCATCCTCCAGGAAGTTCTCAAAGAAAACTGCCCTCATGTTTTAGAATCACAGGGCAAAATAGAAGTTGAAAGAATCCACCAATCACCTCCTGAAAAAGATCCCAAAACGAAAACTCCTAGGAATATTATAGTCAGGTTCTGGAATTCCCAGATTAAGGAGAGAATATAACAAGCAGCCAGGAAGAAACAATTTGAATATTGTGGAAACACAATCAGGAAATGAATGATGTAAATGTTAATAAAGCATTTGGTGAAAAAAAATAGGTTAGCTAGGAAGAAAAGAAAACAGTCATCACCCAAGGAAGCAGCATGTTGCAGTGGTGAAAACCCTGAATTTGTAATCAGAGGACCTGGCTTCAAATCCTGACTCTTCCACTAACTCTACTTTCTGTATGACCTTGAGAAAGTAAATTAATCTTTCTAGGTCCCCCTTTCCTTATCTGTAAAATGAAGGAATTGATCTTAAGTCCCTTCTACCTTTAAATCTATGATACTAAGTCTGTGCTAGAGGTTTAAACCTATGGTTCTGGGGACTAGAGGACAGTCTGTGTTTAGGAGGGAAAGAGAGAATGAAGAGAAAGTATGGTTCTAAGGGTCTCAGATGGAAGGACACCAGTTGAGTGGATAATGAAGATGGCTATTATGGATTCCAGATTCTACCAGAAGTCTGAAGGAATGTACCTGAGGCTCCGAGGAGAAAAGAGCTCAGAAACAGGTGAATGGCCTTAGCTCCAACTGCAACTGGAAGATGGAAATAGGATTCAGAAGAACAATGACAGGACTAAGTGGAGGATTCTTTAGCCTAAAGGAAAGAACAAGAATCATCTTGAATGGATTGTTTCCTGCATTTAACCTGCTCAAGCTGAGTCACAAATAAGACCACACTCGTGTCTCAATCAGCTAATCAACAAGCATTTCTGTGTGCCAGGCACTGTGTTAATGTGTCAGGGATACAAAGAAAGGTTAAAACCAGTTGAAATTTTTAAAAAAAGGTTGTTGATCACTGAATGACTCAGTGATCTTGCCTAAGGTTTCTATCATAGGCTGGACTTGAACTCTAGACTTCCTTTCATATTTCATTGAATATAACTTTTCTTTGTAAGCTACTGTGGTTAATATACTTTCTCATTGACCCTATTGGGTTGTGGAATAAAATAGGAATTGTGTACTTCAAAAATGTTTCCTTAAAACAGCTCTGGACTCTACAATTGCAGGCAAGAATTTTTATCACTGAGTCACCAGTGTGGGAGCTGTGGTGGGAGTGGAGGGCTGAAGTACCCTGTATACTCAATCCATAGCCTGGAGCAGGGCAGTCAGCTAAACTTGGGGATTCTGGTTTCTTGGCTTCATCCCATCTGATAATCTTAATTTGTGACACGTAGGAAGGGATCAGGGTCCTAATAGTGTCACTGAATTTATAACCTTGATCTCTTCACTCTGCTACCTTCCATCGTTCTGAATCATGCTATAAGGGCAAGAATGGGTAGCACTCTTGATATTGTTTTCAGATTAGAATCTTACACCTTAGCCCTGTGTTTTCTCTCTCAGCTTAATTTCATATTTTGCTGTTACTCTGACTCTGTTTTCCACTATTCCTAGTTGGTTCTATAGTTCTGATTATTGTTATAACTTTTCAAGTTTTCATCTCTGCAGAAGACTCAATATTGTCCTTCAAGAGTGAATATAATATCTCTGACCTCCTGCCCTTTAAAAAGCATGGAAACACATTATTTCAAATAAACATTCTATTTACATGCCAAGTGCTATTTGGACAATAAACAAAGGGAGTGCTAATTATCATAAGTTCATTAGTTGGCTAATGAAAAATATACTCTATCCTCCCCAAATTGTTTATGCGTTGAAAGGCCAATTCTTTTCCAGAGCAACTTAATAACCTAACACTGCATTTTGTGCACTGTTAGCATGGCTCCTATGCAATTTATGGCATGTGCATTCCAGCAAATCCCAAGTAAATTATGAACTCTGGATGTTACAAAGGCACTGTCAAATCCTGATTGATTTGGACAGTTTGTAGTTAATTAAGTTCATTTCCAATTCTGTCTCTTCACCCAATTTCAAAGCTTTCTGTATTGAAAGTCTATTTTCAATTAGTATGAAGGATGAAACAAAAAGAATTAATTACAAAAGTGACAATCCCCATTTAAGTCTTCTAGTGCAGCAATTATTTATCTTTAAAGTTAAGAAATTGAAGAGTTGTACTTGTCTAATGTAGTATTTCCTTGATATGTATCTGACATATATTAAAGCCTGTCCTGGACATGTTGTTACACAGAGAAATTGAATGGCTAAAGTTATGTGTAGTTAGGGTAAATTAAATGTGAGAGGGAAATTTTACTTAAGACAGATTAGGACTGTTAAGAATTAAAATTGTGAATGAGTTGTTGAAGTATATAAATATAGGCTTTCAAATATAAATGTTATAAAAGCATTAAGGAAACCAGCATTTACATTTCAAGCCACACATCATGTGTCCTTATTTTTATGAGAGTGTATAGTTCATTGCGTCACTAAGAAGAGCTTAAGGACAGTTTTCGAGTCAAACAGATATTGTTTCATTTCTGTCAGAAGAGGTAGCTAAGTAGAAAGTGGAATGTACTTAATCATAGTGTATGTGTATGTGTGTGTCCGTGTGTTCACGTGCATTCTAGAGGAGTTAAGTTTGATGTTTATGTATTTATTGATGCATTCATGTATTTATTCTCTCTTTCTACTCTTCCTTCTCCCAGGACAAATAAAAGCATGGTTCAGAATATTCCCTCAACCCATGCTCTATTATCATCTTAAGAAATATTTATCTCCAATGCCCCCTTTTTTTGAAGATTTTCATTTGCTTTTCCTTTTTAAAAATTTCTACCCCTTTCTAGGGAGTTTTGAAATTTTATTTCTTATTCATATTCTTTAAAAAAATAACTTACATGATCTTTATTCTTTGACTTTTATAGCAAAGCAGTTCTTATGGAAAGCAAAGGCTTTGCTCTCTCCTCTATACTATGTATCTAATAACATAGATCTTGCCTTTCTCCTCTTTCTTCATGTCTTGTGTTTTAGTTTTTGTTCGTTATTGCTGTTTTTGATGATTCTTGTGATAAGCCACACTCCCAGAAATACTAATTTAGGAGGAAGGTATTATGATATGTTGGCTCTTGCTCTTAAATCATGGAACTTAGGCCTACTTCATGACCTTACAGGACAATAGTAACCTATTCTAAATTTAGTATATCTTATCTTTGGAACTCTTATCCCTGCTCCCACTATGCACTATGAGATGCATCGTGAGCATATATTCACGCTTTTCAAGGGTTAAATAAAGCCTTATGAAGCTCAGAGAAAAAGAAGTGCCAATTTCCTGTGGGGACAGAAACTGTTAGGAGAATTCTTGAATACATTTCTCTATTAGCCTAACATTTCCCCTCCTAAAGAAGCACATATCCCCTCTCTTGTTCCCTTAGACAACTCCCTATTCTGGTCGGTCTTATGCTGCTTTCCCATAGTTCTCTGTCAGGTTGAGATTTTGAAGAAAATACATTACTCTCTAATCTGGCCTCTGCTCTTTTGACTTGAGGGACAATATTTGTGATTATCCAAAAGAACCTACACATATAAAAAAAAATTCATTTATGGAGAAAAATGTGTTTAGATACATCAACCATCAATTCAATTATTCTTCTTTCTTTTAACCTGATTCTTTCAATCCCTTAGACCTTTTAAATCCTTGGATTCCTTTGTTTCTTGTTATTTCTTGTCCCTTGAATATTGTGAGAGCTAAGAAAAGAGGAAAAAAAGCAAAGGAGAGGAAAGGAGAGCAGAGTAGGGGAGGAGATGAGAGGGAAGGGAAAGGAAAAGGAAAAAAACTTATCTTATCCTAGATGCATTTTAGTTACCCTAGATTTCTTTAGCTGCTTGGTACTTTTCTATATGTTATACTGATTATCTTCCCTGTTTCTGTTACTTGAAATTTTTGTATGTCAAATATGTTCCCCAACTCTAATTTTTTTTTTAAAGCAATTGGGGTTAAGTAACTTGCTCAAGGTTACACGGCCAGTTATTTCTGGATGTGGTGCTGAGTATCTGAGCCCAGATTTGATCCAGGTCATCCCGACACTGGAGCCGGTGCTCTTATTCACTGAGCCACCTGGCCGCCCCTAAGCAATTGGAGTTAAGTAACTTGCTCAAGGTTACACGGCCAGGTGTTTCTGGGTGGGTGCTAAGTGTCTGAGCCCGGGATTCGATCTCCAGGTCTTCTCAACACTGGAGCCGGTGCTCTTACTCACTGTGCTACCTGGCTGCCCCCCAACTCTAATTTCTTAAAAAAAAAGATTTTCTCCCCTATGTTGAAATTTTTCTTTTTTTTCTTTTTGTTCTTTTTAATAAACTGAAATTTAGGCTCGGTTTTGTAAAATGTGTTATGTTAAGTTGTATCCTATTGTCTTTTGTTTTTCAGAATATAATAATCCAATATGTTCTGGTTTATCATTTTCTTTTTTATATCAGGAATAGTCTTACACTATTCAAATTGAGGTTTTTTTTGTTTGTTATAAACTGTATATAAGACTTTGTGTGTATATGTTGGGGGAGCATGGGGTGATGGCATGTGTGTGTATGTTTGACATCGATATTCTAAAACCAAATCAAAATATTCTTTAATGGTTGATGCTTGTACTTTCTGTGAACAAATTTGTTGATTGTATGAATTTGTATTTTTCTTTCAAATTGTAATGCCTCTTGACAATTTTCTTGCAGACTGATATTCAGACTTTTAAAATTCATTGCGTTTATTTCCTATTTCCTTTTTTCTATTTTTCCTATATTCATAAAATTAACTGATAACACTATCAAAAGAACAGTCTTTTTGATCTATACACAGCATATATATTTCCACAATGTTTTGTTTTCTGTTCTTTATCTTCCCATCTTCGTGTTGTCATTTCCCTATCTTCTTTTGATCATATTCTTTATTTTGTGCTCTAAATAAAATATTTTTTTCTTATTTATTTCTTCTTTATCTTCTCAGATTTATATCAGTCTTGGAACTGATTTATCATCCCTTCTTTTTCTTCTTTTATTTTGTATTCTTTGAACGTGTAATGGCTAGCAAACAAGTACTTAGTGCCATGTTTCAGTTGAACCTTGCCTATGATTATATCAAGTTCTTGTTAAGAAAAAGAACTTGTAAAACCATAGTGGGAGGGACTTGCCAAAGACAGGAATAAGAAGGACGTAAGAGGAGGGTGAAACAGGAAGGAGCTAATGACCCATATAAAAGCAGGAGCACAAACTGGGAGAGAGCAGAACAGAGAATGGAACACTCATGGTGGCTGGCACTCTGTTTGTCTGTTCTGTCTGTGTTGATTTGTGTTTGTAATACTTTGTACAGAAGCCCTGGGACCTTAGGGAAGCTCTGTTTGTTTGTTTACAAAAGTCCTGGAGGAGGGTTTCAGTGGTCCTGGGACTATACTGATGATTTGTGTTGAGTTCTCAGACCTTGTTTGTGGGTCTGTGTTGATTTCACAGGAAGATAGTGAATTGCTGATGGTGACAGAAATGTTTATGAATGTTGTTTTGACTCTGTTAAGCTTTGTCTTCCTAGAAACAGAAACTGCAAAGGACTTGAGATGGACTGGACACTGTGAGCTTCAATATGGAACGGGACCTGGATGAGGAACTGGATGAGGAACTAGACAAGGAACTGGGTGAGGAGCTGGATGAGGAGCTAAGAATTGCCTATCTGTGAATACAGGTGACAGTTGGGTAGATTCAGGCAAGAGCTGGACCCATGGAAGAGGAACCATGGAATCTGGGAACCAGCCTCTAGCCAAGATGAAAAGACCTCTCTTTGAGTACTTAGTACTGAGGGAGAAGATCAGTACAGACGGTCACATTACTGTGACCTACGGGCAGGAAAACTTTGTACTTTGTATCTTGTACTCCTTAAGGATGATTGAGTTCAGGATGATTGAAAACTAATTTCCAATCAAAAAGAAAAAGGACTCTTTGACTGAGAGAATAAGACAATGTGAACTAGGGGTGTGAAAATTTAGATCTTTGTAGTTTGTATCCCTTAAGGAGGACTGCTTCTTAAGGATGATTGATTTAAGGGCTTATTGAATGACATCTTTTGCTTAAAACTAGGTAGTCACTGTGTGATAAGTTGTTATGTTATATTATTGTGAATGCTGTACTTTGGTTTCTGTGAATGTTTTGCTTTAGTTTACTCCTGAATAGATAGAGAGTTCACTATACTACGTGACCAGAACCTTAAAGCTATTCACAGTAGGAGTCCTCTGGAGAATTGCTCATGCTTGTTTTCACAGAACTATGTATATTTTTTCTTCTTGTTCCATTTTTTCTGGTTTCTTACAGAATGTATTATTTTTCTTCTTCATCCAGAATTTCAGATGATCTTTAATATTTTTATGATATTTATTTGATGTGTTATATTTTATCTTTTTAATATTTTTATTTTGTATTAATAATTTCCCAATTAACATTCACTTCTTAAAATTTTAGTTGCAGAATTGTTCCCCCCTTCCACTGCCTTTCCCCCACCCATTAACAAGGTAAGCAGTATGATACCAATTGTATATATGTTCATGAAATCTATATTTTCATATTATCAACATTATAAAAGAAAACAGGCATGCAAAAAAATAAAGTTTTAAAAAAGTATTATTCCATCAGGAATTAGACTTCATCAATTTTCTTTCTGTAAGTGAATATCTTTTTTATTTCCCATGGATCTTTGGAAATTGTTTTGAATTGTATTGATCAAATTAGATAAGTCCTTCACAGTCAATCATTCTTATAATATTCTTACAATTATATTAATCTTATTTGTATCCGTTGCTAGCTTTTTAAAATATATTTTCTAATTACATGTAAAACAATTTTTAATATTTATTTTTAAAAATTGAGTTCCAGTATCTCTCCTACTTTATTCTCTCTTTGAGAAGGTAAGAAATTTGATATGGTTTATACATGTACAGTAATGCAAACCATATTTCCATGTTACTCATGCTAATCTCCTACCCCCCCCCCAAAAACAAGAAAAAATAAATAAAGTTTAAAAAAAGGAGGCTTCAATTTGCATTTAAATTCCATCAGTTTCTTCTCTGGAAAGGGTAGCATTTTTCATCACAAGTCCTTCAGAATTATCTTGGATCATAGTATGGCTGAGAAGAGCTCAATCATTCATAGAACATCATAAAACCATAGCACTAATACTGTATATGTTGCCCTCCTGATTCTGCTTGCTTCATTTTGTATCAGTTCATATAAGTCTTTCAGGTTTTTATAAAAGCATCTGCTCATCATTTCTTATGGAACAGTAGTATTCTACCACAGTAATATAAAATTGTTTAGGAATTCCCCAATTAAAGAACATACCCTCAAATTCTAATTATTTGCCACCACAAAAAGAGATGTTATACACACACACACACACACACACACACACACACAAATAAGTCTTTTTCTCTCTGTAAAAAAAATCTCTTTGGGAAACAGACTTAGTAGTGGTATTTCTAGGTCTAAGGGCATAGAAAGTTCTAAAGCCCTTTGAATATAGGACCAAAGCATTTTCCAGAGTGGTTGGACCAGTTCACAACTCTACCAAGAATGCCATTAGTGTCCCAAACTCATTGTTGCATGCTAGTCTCTAGTCCATTCTGATATATACTTCCATTTTATGGAATTCTTCTCATTCACAGTTATGATTACAAACTGTGCTTTTCTCTCCATTTTATTTTTCTCTGTTTATACTCTCTCTTTATCTTGTACCTTGTCTAAAGTTGGTTTTACTTCTGACTTTCTTCTTTTTTCTACCCTTTTCTACCCTTCATCTTATCATCCATCTTTTCTTTTAATACCTTCCCCTCCTACTTCCCTATTGGGTAAGATAGATTTCCATATCTAATTGAGTGTGTGTGTCTGTATTTTACATATACACACATTCACACATATACATATACATAAACATATAATTTATTGTATTTTAATATAATATATAAAAACATGTGCTATGTTCATACACACACATATGCCATTTTTTAACCAAACAGTAAGAAAGTGAGGTTTGAGCATTGATTGTCTCCTTTATCATGTCTCCTTCCACTTTAAAAGCTCTTTCTTCTGGATTTCTTTCATGTGAAGTAATTTTCCCTATTCTTCTCCATTCCCTCTTTTCCCAGGACTTCCTCATTCTTCTTCCAGTATTATCTTTTTTGCATTATTCCAACATAATTAACTAAAACCCACTTCCTCAGTTTAAATGGAATGTTTGTATCTATCATAATAATGATAAAGTGATTAACAGTTAAATGTATCTTCTTCCCATTTTGGAAGGCGATTCTATGCTCTTTCTTTGACTATGGCTTTGAGGTAGTTCAGTAATTCTTAAATTGTAACTCCATTCTATTTTTCCAAGTCTATTGTTTTTCTGATGAAATAGTTTACATTTTCTTCCACTTTTTATTCCTTTGACTATTTTATGGTAACTTTGTGTCTAGTGGAGTTATTAGCTTTCACTTGGCCAGTTCTAATTTTGAAGGAATTATTTTCTTCGGTGAACTTTTGTGCCTCTTTTTTTATTTGGATAATTCTGCTTTTTTTTGTTTTTGTTTTCTTTTGCTTTTTGTAGGGGGGAAGGCAGGGCAATCGGCGTTAAGTGACTTGCCTAAGGTCACATGGCTAGTAAGTGTTAAGTGTCTGAGGCCAGATTTATGCTCAGGTCCTTCTGACTTCAGGGCTGGTGATCTATTTACTGCACTACCTACCTGCCCCCAATTCTGCTTTTTAAGGAATTATTTTCATCAGTTAAGTTTTGTACCTCTTTTTCCACTTGAACAATTCTGTTTTTTTTTAAGTATTATTTTCCTTCATTTGGTCAATTCTGTTTTTAAAGTGTTATTTTCTTCAGGATTTATTTTTTTGCTTCCTTTAGGAAGCTGTTGTCTTTTCATCATTTTCTTCCTTGACTCTTATTTTATTTTCTAATTTTTCTTCTATTCCTCTTATTTTATTTTGAAAATCATTTTTCTAGTTCTTTATGAATTCTTTTTGTGATATTTTCTTTGCATTTTGTCTTTTTAAATTAAGTTATGTATTTATTTTTAGTTTTCAACATTCATTTCCAGAAGATTTTGAGTTATAATTTTTTTCTCCCCATCTTTCCCTTGCCCCCACCCCAAAATAGCAAGCCTACTGAATACTCCTTCCCCCAACTGGTCCTCTCATATCCTTCCCCATCACCCCCCTAACTTTCTAGTAGGGCAAGATGGGTTTCCATACCCCATGACTTGTATATCGTATTTCCCAGTTGCATGTAAAAAACAAATTTTTAAACATTTGTTTTTAAAACTTTAAGTTCCGGATTTTTTCCCATCTTCCATTCTCACCTGCCCGCACTGCAAAGATAAGCAATTTAACATAGGTTGTACATATATAGTTACCCAAATCATTGCCTTAGTAGTTATATTGTGAAAGACTAACTATATTTCCCTCCATCCTATCCCGCCCCCCCCCACTTATTCTATTTTCTACTTTGACCTGATCCCTTTTCAAAAATGTTTGTCTCTACCCTCTCTCCCAATCTGCCTTCCCTTCTATCAACCCCCCTCTTGTCCACTTACCCCCATTTTCCTGTAGGGCAAGATACCCAATTGAGTGTGTATGTTATTCCCTCCTTAAGCTGAATTCAATAAGAATGATGTTGCCCCATTCCCTTTCACCCTCTTTTTCTTCCCCTCCATTGTAACAGTTTGTTCTTGCCTCTTTTATATGAGATAATTTACCCTAATCTATCTCTCCCTTTCTCCTTCTCCCAATAAATTCTTCTCTCACCTCTTAATTTTATTTTTTAGATATCATCTCTTCATATTCAACTCACCCTGTGCCCTTTGTCTATGTATACATGAACATACATATGCCCACACTTACATACATATATACACACACCCTCCTATACATACATACATGTATCTATACATATATGTGTAAACACACACACACACACACACACACATATATATATATATATATATATATATATATATATATATATTCCCTTCACCTATCCTTATACTGAGAAAAGTCTTATGAGTTACAATGATCATTTTTCCATGTAGGAATGTAAATAGTTAAATTTTAACAAGTTCCTTATGATTTCTTTTTCCTGTTTACCTTCTCATGCTTCTCTTGCTTCTTGTCTTTGAAAGTCAAATTTTCTGTTCAGCTCTGTTTTTTTCATCAATAATTCTTGAAAATCTTCTATTTCATTGAATGAACATATTTTCCCTGTAGAATTATACTCAGTTTTGCTGGGTAGGTGATTCTTGGTTTTAGTCATAGCTCCTTTGAACTGCAAAATATCATATTCCAAGCCATTTGATCCCTTAATGTAGAAGCTGCTAGGTCTTGTGTTATCCTCATTGTATTTCCACAACACTCAAATTGTTTCTTCCTGACTGTTTACATTATTTTCTCCTTGTCCTGGTAACGATGGAATTTGGCTATAATATTCCTAAAAGTTTTCTTTTTGGGATCTTTTTCAAAAGGTGATCGGCAAATTCTTTCAATTTCTATTTTGCCCTCTGGTTCTAGAATATCAGGGCAATTTTGCTTGATAATTCCTTGAAAGATGGTTTCTAGGCTCTTTATTTGATCATGACTTTCAGGTAGTCCAGTAATTTTTAAATTATCTCTCCTGGATCTATTTTCCATATCAATCGTTTTTCCAATGAGATATTTCACATTGCCTTCTATTTTTTTTTCGTTTGTTTGGATCTGTTTTATAGTATCTTGATTTCTCATAAAGTCATTAGCTTCCAATTGCTCCAGTCTCATATTGAAGGAATTGTTCTCTTCAGTGAGTTTTTGAAATTTCTTTTCCAGCTGTCCAATTTGGCTTTTTAAAGCATTCTTCTCATTGGTTTTTTTGGGCCTCTTTTGCCATTTGGTTTAGTCTACTTTTTAAGGTGTTATTTTCTTCAGTATTTTTTGGATCTCCTTTATCAGGCTTCTGACTTGCTTTTCATGATTTTCTTGCATCATTCTCATTTTTCTTCCAAATGTTTCCTCTACTTCTCTTACTTGATTGTCAAAATCCTTCTTGAGTTCCTCCATGGCTTGTGAGCAGTTCATATTTTTCTTGGAAGCTTTTGATGTAGGAGTTCTGACTTCATTGTCCTCCTCCAGTTCTATGCTTTGATCCTTTTTGTCCCCCCAAAAGGATTGTATGGTCTGATTGCACTTCCTCTGCTTCCTCATCTTGCCAATTACTTTACTTTTGAGCTCTTTACCAAGGTAGAAATCTGCTTCCTGAATGGAGAGAACTTTGTCCCAAATTGCTGGGGTTTTCACAGCTGCCAGAACTATTAGTTGGGCAACCTCTCTACAACCCCCACAAACTCTGGTACATTGGCCACACACCCCAGCACCACCTCCCCAGACCTCAATCCAGATCCAAGCAGCAAAGCAAGAGCAATTAGTCTTTGAATGGTGGCTTGATCCTCCTACAGTCTGCAGGCCAGGAGCTCTGGAAGCAGCCACATGGCAGTAGCTGCAGTTGCCGTGCCTCTGCCACTTCTCACCCAGGGTCAGGGGCTGGCCCCTGCTCTTCCTTCACCCTTCCCCACAAAGTTCCCCACTGATCTTTTATTTTCTCTTTGGATTTATGGTTTGAGAATTCTGGTAACCTCCACAGCTGCTGGTGATTCACTCTCCTGAAGTCTGCTCTGGCCAGTCTGGACTGCCTTAGGGCTGAAACCAGGGCTCCCTGGGGACTATGCTAAGCTCCTAGCATGCTGCAATAAGCCTTTTCTGTCAGTCTGCCAGGCTGCCTTCAGTGGGAGATTTGTTTCTCTCTGTCACTTTGTGGGTTCTGTAGCTTTAAAATTTGTTTAGAGTCATTTTTTTTTACAGATATTGGGAGAGATTAGAGCCAGAGCCCATGCCAAGTTGGTGCTTGTACTCTTCCATCTTGGCTCCACCCCCCTGTTCCTTTAGAACAAAAAATGCTCCTCTGTCCTTGAATTGTGACCCCAAAAGTGGGTAATAGGAATAAAGTGCCAAAACATGTGGTCCCACATCCAGTCCTAGTGAGGAGTATTCTCTAATCTGTTTCTGATAAGTGTCCAAGACTCTTTACCAGGAGTCTGGCTTGGGATCTCCTGAAGCTTCTGTTCTCGCTACCACCGAGTCCTACCCTTGGTGTTGCATCCACATGGGCACTGTCAGCCTCCACCTCCATATCAGAGATTTCTCCTTTCAATCTCCCAAGTTATCTTGTGCTGAAATAATATCTCATACTCACCCTTCCCCCATTTTTTGGCTCTACCACTCCAGAATTCAATTTGACACATTACTGTAATGTTGTTTGGAATGGAATGTTTTGATAGGTCCATAAAGTGCTTCCTCTACTATGGCATCTTGCTTCTTCCCCTGGAAGTCATGAGAAATAACTTAAAAAAACAGTAAAGCTGGAACAAGTCACAACTATGGTGAATTCATTTGGGGGGGGTTATGTAAGAATGTATTAGAAACATATTAATTTTCTATCCAGTTCAAACTCATTTTATAAATAAGGAAACAAGAGATCCAGATAAACTAAGTGACTTTCCAAAGTTCACAAATGGCAAAGACATGATTCAAACCCAATTCCTACGACTCCATTGCTAAAATTCTTTCTCCCATAAAATACTGAATTTTTAACAAATCAAGACTTTTTTTTAACTTTTCCATAATTAAAAAAGGGACCTGTAGTGTCTTGGCATCATTTCCTTGATGTTTGTATAAACAAATTATGTGTTTTCTCTGTCATTTGCATGAACCAATTTTATCATTGGCTCATAAGATACTAGACAGAGCTTGATGGCACCTTAGAGACTGTCTAGTTCCACTCTTTCATTTTGCAGATGTGTAAATTGTAGCTTAGAGATGTTACATAATTTGCTCAAGGTCACATAGCAAGTAAGTAGTTGAGCCTGGATTCAATCCCAGGTTCTTATTGTTGAAAATTGGGCATTTTTTTCATGTATTTGTTGATAAAGTTACAATTGGCATCACCCCATTTTTGCTGTAGTTTGGCTTATCATCACAATACAATAGAGCTATTTTAAATGGCAAAAACCTTCCTATTAATGTATTTTAAAATAACCATCTCACAATTAGCTGTCATAGACAAAATGTTTTATTGAATTCTTGTATAAGAAATTCATTTCACACAAAGCCATGTAGGTTGTATTTTGTTGCACAGTGAGCAATTATCCATAGAAAGGTAAAGAAATAATACAGTTGTTGAATTTTAGAAGATACTGTGGTTAATCCTTCACAAAATTGAAAAGAGAAATTATTTGGATGAACAGATAGATTTCCCTTCCTGAAAAGAAGCACTGTTCCATTCAGTCCCTGCTGTGTCTCCCTTCAAGCTGATGATCAGACTATCCACATTTCTAATTTTTGCTCTATTGAACATACAGATATACACTGAATATATTTATTCTTATCATTCATTTTCAAAAGAGAACTTTGTGTCTGGTGCCAGTTATTTGCTATTTGCATTGCCCGTAAGATTGCCAACTTGATGATACAATGTAAGATTCGATGCCAGCCATAACCGCAGGTCTACTGAGCTATAAAGCAGCTTTGTTAACTTCATTTATTGGATTTTAAATTGTCATGTATTGGCAATTTGTCATTGGCATTGACTTCCTGCCTTAGAGCCAAGTTTACAGCTTTAACTAGTGGTTAATTCTTCATCCCTAGTTTTATAGTTTACTATGTAGGCTACCAGGATGAGAATTTTGCAAAATGCATATAATTCTAGAAATTATGAGATGTAGGATCCCATTCAGAATCTTCTACTGATCTAGTTTATGACCTTCGGTAAGCTACTTATCTTCTGATACCTGAATGCTTCCATTTGAAAAGCCAGTCAACAAATATTGGTTGGGTCACGGTGGGTATACAATGCTATCATAGACATTATTGGAGGCACAAAAGAAATATATGACATGGATTATATATTCTTTCCAGTTTAAGGCATAAAATACAGACTCTATCCTAAAGGAGCTCACAATCTGGGGAGTCTCAACTATCTGATTGTACAGAATGATTGAAGAATGTATTCTAGTTTTTCAAAGGATTTCTGAGCTCACTGATATAGGTATAGTACAGATTACAAGCCATCCTCATCAGCCTTCTAATTGTGCCATTGTAACTCTTTTGCATACACTCCTCAAAATTTTCCATACTATTCCACCTACTGTGTGTAAGGGCCTTCACTTAGAATTGCAGAACTTCCAATATAGTACATGCTTATCTATCTGTTATGCATCATTTGCTACATAAGTGAATTTTGGGTCTGTCTTCTTTAGTAACTATAAATCTCCTTGATGATGGATTTTATGCTGCTTTTACTAGACAATTTATCATTAGTGATATGATGAAGCCTATTTTGACCCACAATGTGTCTCCATTGCCATTTGGACTCTAATCTCAGTTCCTTGAAGACTATGATCCATAGTCAAACACTATATATGAAAAAATATTCATATTCCAAGGATGTATTTTTGTTTTGTAAGTATGCTCAAGGCATTAGAAGAGTTGTGCAATTTCACAAATACATCCTAGTCAGTCCTCCTCTGATTCCACTATAGGGAAAGCTCATTTTTTCTCTGTGGTGATTATGAATATGTATATGTGGGTATATTATATATGTATGAATGCATGTATGTGTTTTTGTATACACACAATCACAGACATGCTTTACACACATGCATGCACAAATACACACAATGAATCAACTCTATGGGTACTCAGTCCAATTGCATGTTATAAATTATGGTCTAGAAAAGAGAAACTTTTCATTCCCTTTTTTTGGTTTGTTTATTTGTTTGTTTATTGTGTAGGTAGTGAGGCTGAACTATTTTGAGTGACTATCTCATTTAAGAAACTGCAACATCTCAGGGCTTACTGAAAGGATCATAAAGTCACCAACAAAATACAATTACTTGAATAGCTTCTATAACTATAGCAAGAGTTTTTTTTTTTAATGTTATGGAAACCTTTGGAAGCAAATGAAGCCCTTCTCAGAATTATGGATACAATAAATAAATAAATAAATAAACAAACAAACAAATAAATAAATAGATAGATAAATAAATGAATAAATAAATAAAGGATTCAATAAAAATATAGGCTTATAAATGAAACTAATATTTATATTGAAATACAAATGTCTATCTATCTTACATATATATTTTGAAAGTTTGTAGGTTCTGGGCTAAGAACACAGGTCAAGATTTCTTTTTTTTTTCTTTTTGGACTTTCATCTTTCCATCATCCATGATACTGAAAAACATGTCTTCTTGTTTTATTCTCCTCATGATATTAGTGATGAGAGATTTTTCAAGCTTCAGCAAAGTTATTTCTATTGTATCTATCAAAATAATATCTCAGGGAGATTCAGAACTCCCCCACTTCTTACAATTTCCAGATTTTAAGTTAAGTTCTTCAGAAGGACATTATTGATTATGATAATGCCTTGACTGTCCGGGATCTAATTGAGATCCACCCAACCTTGCAAGGAATTTAATCTAGGGTGAGGAAACACATTGTGTTCTGCTCTGTCTTGGATAAGGTATACATTCTTTGAATTAATAGCCTAAAGCTATGGGTGGTCTGGAATAGATATATTTTCCTTATCCAAGAGATACTCAGGCCTTTCATCTTAATATACAAACAATCACATAATCAATTAGATTTGATTGCTGTTTGATGGACCACCTACTGTTTTGAAGGGTATATAAACTGTAAATCTGGTTCTATGATTGTCTTTGGTCTAAGAGAGAGGGCCGATTCCTTTATCAATAACCTGCTGGCCTTATTAATAAAATGATTAAATTACCCAGAAACTATGTAACTATGTCTCTCAAACCTTTTTTTAAACAGCTATATACATATATATGTGTCTATGTGTATATGTATGTGTATATATGCATGTATACACACTTGTGTGTGCATGTCTTAAAGAGTAGATTTTAAGGCTAGATCTTGCTCTATCAAATAAATGCTTTTTGGCAGTCAACAAGCAAAAAAAAGTGTATTTGTATATTCCCTGAACCTCTTGTCAATTTGTAATTGTCTCTCTGTGTCTATCTATCTGTGCATATATATACACACATGTATATATACATATACACACACTTTCTACACATGTGTGTGGTCTGCTATAGAATAGAATTTCATAAAGCCTGCCTCTTTCCATTCTTCTATTTTCAGAAAAAGATGCGCTTGTTGAGGTCAGAGGAGAGCAATTCAGGTGTCAAAGAATTCACTTAAACCTTCTCAGTCGCCATTGGGAGCTTTGTTTATCATGTAAGCAAATATAGCTCTCTTTAGCAAGAAAGCTAAATGAGAACCCAATATTTGGGGGAGTTATGCATATTTACAGCTTTCAGAATGATGATGTAGTTTTAGAGGTTTTTATGGAGGTTAATGATTGAAGACAGGACAAGAGGTTGGATACAAAGGGAATTTTTTATTGTTTAAAGATTTAAGGACAGCACAGGAAGATAAAGGTTAAAAATCAAAGGACAGGGGCAACATAGGATAAGGGACACAAAAGCAATTCTTTTGGTACAGTTTCAAGATAAGGAGGAAAAACTTTAGGATGCTTTCAGTTCACAGAAGAAGCTACGGGGGTTCACAAAGAACAGGAAAAGCAACTCTCAACTCTTAGGGTACTATTTGTATCCACATCACACTGACATGTTAACAAATTACTCCCATTAATAATAATCAAAATATATAATGCTTTAAATTTTGTAAAACACTTTACATGGATTATCTCATCAGAGCCTCACCAAAAAAAAAAAAAAAACAAAGCTCAGCAAGTTTACAGGTAATAGGTGGCACAGACAGAATCTGGCTTCCAATACTCATAGCCTACTCTCTATGTGCAAGGCTATGTTTTCTTTCATGAAGAGTTTATATAGTTTACAAAAGTTGACATATGGGTCACCAATCACCAATACATATTAATACTCAGCGGCATCAAATTCAGATAGATGCAGATTACCACAGGTACAATTGACTCAAAACCACAAATTAGCATTATCTATGTTACATTGTATTTTTCTTTAATTCGTTAAACAATTCTCTCTTACATTTTAATCTGGTTCCAGTCACACTTGGAAATTTTGCTAGCTGTTTTTGGCCCTCAGGAAGTGTGTTTTACAACTCTAATGTAGATTTTTCAAAATAGTAATGAAGTATGACTTTTTTTCAATTGTGAAATATTTTCCCCTTTCACATATATTAAGATTCAATCACTCATTTCCTTCATAATTGTGTTGCCTTGCAAAACCTACTTCCTTTATATATCCCTGGTTTGGTACAGCTTTTCTTCCCATATTATCTATTTAATTAGCATCATTTCTATTTCCTTATATAATATATCCAGGATTGTACTGTGAAGACGCCAAAAATTGTTGCAGTGGGGGCTCTGTCAACCCAAAAACTGTTGGGGTTTCATGATGTGTTGTGGTGGAACCATCACTAAGAATTCAGAGTCAGACCACCTCTAATCCAAGTACAAGCATTTTTTGAGATTGACACCTCTCCTGAAATGGGTTAAGTTCCAAGGGGAACCAGCAACTTCAGAGAAAGCAAGATGGATTTTTAAAGGGTAAAGATAATATTACCTAAGAGAAATCATGAATATTAAAAAGGCAGGAGATGTTTTTAAGGGATTAGGTAATAGAGGAGGGGTCCCATCTATGGGTCGGTCGGTGATGGTTATACATTCTGGACATGCTGCCCTCTGATTGGCTAACTATTGTGGTCCTGTTCGTTCAAGATAGATAGTTAGGTATTGTGATCCTGTCTTGGGCTAGATGGATGATGTGATTGTGATTGAGTACAAGAACACACCTGTTTCTGTGGGAACAGGTCTGGGGGTAGTGAACAGGTAGAGGCAATAGCTGGGATCCTATCACATGGACACACCTGCTGTTTCTGTGGGAACTAAGAGTTCAGGGACGCATTGTTCCAGTGAGCAGTGAGGCAGGGTCCTAGGTAGGTACAGTGGGCCTGCTGTTCAGTGAGGTCAAGTCTATAATGAAGTTAGAATATTGAGGATGGGGGCAAACTTTATTAGGATTCCATCAGTGACTATGCTGCCATTGAGAAAGAAAATGTAGCAATTTTGAAATTTCTTTAATTTTCATTATTCTAGATTCATCTGTAAATGTTCTTGAAATAATCTGGTATCTTTGAATCTTATGCTAAGTGTTTTTGCATGTTTTCCTTACTCTTATTTCTCATTGTTTAGAAGATAATATTAATTTTCTTCCTTCACCTGATGACCACAGAGTCAGGGAATCATAGATAATGTAATGGCATTGTGAGTCATAATGCATTAGCAAAAATAACTTTTAACAGAATTTTATTAAAGGCATAGAAAAGATAAGTGAAGTGAAGCTTATGCATTTGAAAATAAAGGGATGCCACCAGTGACATCTCTGTGGAGCAGGCTAATTGGTGAGGAACTCCCAGGGCAAATTATTTTATATGGGTGGAGGCCTTAATGGTTTATATCAGAATAGTACTTTTTAATATGAAATTGAATAATTTGTGGGAAATCCAGTTCACCAAGTGGAGTTTGAACTTAATGCTATAGCAACTGTACAACATATAAATATAGGTAAAGGGATTCTGATTTCCAGTTTCAAGTAAATGTCATGAATGACACACAATGACCAATCAACATCTAAAAAACCAGAAAGAGACTTTTACGCACTTTTAAAAAATCTTTCTTGTTAGAAATAAACTTTTCAACAATATTCCCTTTTCAGTACACCCTCCTCCCTCTTAAGGTTATACAAATGTGCTTATCTGCTAAAAAAAAGAAAATATTTCCTCTGCTAAACATCTTTCTAAAAATTGAGCTAACTTAAGATGTTTTGGCCTTCTCACTGTGGCAATTTAAGTTTAATTTCTATAGTAAATGGTGATAGTCCATGACCATATTTCTAACTTTATAATTAACATTAATAATTATCAAAACACACCAGATTGAAGCTGTCTAATTGCATATAATATCTTGTCATTTTTATTTTTCTTTCCCATTTGTTGTTGGTTTTAGTCTTTGGCACAAACAATTCAATTGTCTGACTATAGAGTTGTGATGATGACTGCACTGTTGGTAATTAGTCCTTTACTGTTAGTTAAGTCACAATCAATTTCAATGTGGGGGTGGGGGGAGGATGCTATTCTGGCTTCATAGCATTTAACATCTTAAAACTCTTTTTTTTTTTTTAAAGCAATTGGGGTTAAATAACTTGCCCAAGGTTACACGGCCAGTTGTGTGTGTGTGTGTGTGTACATGTGTGTGTGCGTGTGTTAAGTATCTGAGGCTGGAACCGATCCCAGGTCCTCCCGCTCTTACTCACTGTGCCACCTAGCCTCCCCAAGACTCTTTTCTTGATAAAAAATAAATCCTATTGTAGAAGTATGAGGTTTCTATGTAGTTTGTAGGACTTTGGCATATCTCATTTGTTTATACTGAGTTGTATTTTCCAATACTATTTTTTTTTTTGCCATATTCCTCTTAACTTATGACATTGAGGTCATGTTGTATCAGAGTATATGTCGATTTACTTTAAAGGTTCTTGTCAAGGTATTCATAGAATGTATTTCCTTTTCCTCTAAAACAAATGTTGATGGATAAGTAGAAATTTTCTTCTTTGGGCTCATGCTTATCACAAACAGCAATGCCAAATGACCAAGGGTCCCATGAACTTATCCTTTTAGATTTTTTTTCATGTAGTCAAATTAAATTTTCATTTGAATCTCCAAGGAAAGTCAAGAAACTTTCTTCCATTAGACTTCAATTTTCTTATATCATTTGGTTCCATTTATAAAGAGAATGGTAATATTAAATCTCTCAGTCAATCAATGAAATCTATCAATCAATCAACAAACAAACCCACGATATGCCAGGCACTGTGCTAAGCACTTATGATAAAAAAAAAGAGGCAAAAAATAGTCCTTACCCTCAAGGAGCTTACAATCTAATGGGAGATAACATATAAATATATACAAGTTCAAATTATATACAAGTTAAATGGGAAATAATTAGCAGAAGCGAGGCACTAGAACTCAGAGAGGTAGAAGAAGGCTGCCAACAAAAGAAAGGGAATTTGTTTATGATTTAAAATGAAATTAGAGTGGGGATGGAAATAGAGATGAAGTAGATCATTAGAGGTAAACAAGACAGTCAAAGAAAATGCCTATGATTGAGAGATGGAGTGTGTTGTTTATCAAAAACCAGAGGCCAGTGTCTCTGGACTGAAGAGTACATTACAGAAAATAAGGTGTAAGAAAATTGGAAAAGTAAGAAGGGGCTAGGTTATGAAGGACTTTAAATTTCAGAGTATTTTGTATTTTATCCTGGAGGCATATGGAACCACTGGAGTTTATTGATTTGGAAAGTGACATGGTCAGAGTCACACTTTAGGAAAATTACTTTAGAGGATGAATGGAGGATGGTTTGGAATGGAGGAAAATGAGGCAGGCAGACCTACCATCAGACCATTGCAATAAGCCAGGTGTGAGGTGATGAGGACCTGTACCACAGTGGTGACTGTTAGAACAGAGAAGGGGGCATATCCAAAATTTGTTGCAGAGGTGAAATCGATAGACCCTTACAACAGATTGGGTATGGTGGGTGAGATTTACTAAGGATTCTAGAATGACTCCTAATTTGTGAACCTGAGGGACTGGGAAGATGACATTGTCCTTTCCAGTAATGGGAAAGGGGACATCATTAGGTGGAAAGATAATGAGTTCTATTTTATACATGTTGAGATTAAGGTCTACCAAACATCTAGTCAGATATGTTTGAAAGGCAGTTGGAATTATGGGATCAAAAGACAACTGACAGTAAATTTGAAAATCATCAACATGGAAATGGGAATTAAGTCCATAGGAGCTGATGAAATCACCAAGTGAAGCAATATGAAAGGCGAAGAAAAGAAGACCCAGGATAGAACTCTGAGGAATATTTACATTTAAGGATGCTACTACTAGTTATGATAGCCAGCTGATAGTATTTTAAGATTTTCAGAGAACTATACAAATATCTTCTCACAATAACTCTGGGAAGCAGGTGATATATTTTTGTTTATGTTGTTTTCCCTATTTTATAATTAAAGAAACTGAGACAGACAACAGTTAAATGTCTTGCCCATGGTTCCACAGCCGTCAAGTGTCTGAGACAACATTCAAACTCAGGTTTTCCTGACTCCAGTGATCTGTCTACAGTGTCACCCATATTGATTGGTTATTGATCATATTGAGCTTATTGATCATTGGGTCAATAACTTAACTACATGATATAAATTATTATGATAATATTAATATTATATGGAGTATAGTTATAGGTATTCAATATGTATAGGTGTCGTTATTCAGTATACATAGGAGTAGTCCAAGGAAATTTCTTGGGATTGGTAGAACTAAAAATGATCTTTTGACAATCCCTATTTATTGTTCAACATAAATAGTTGAGAAAAATGGAATATTCAGGACATAATAGCAAGAGCAAGGGTCAGAGGAAAAACCAAGACTGACTTATGAGTAAATCTGCATGACTGGAAAAGATGGTGCTTGGATGACCATGTATAGATAATATTAGGTATCATTGTCTTATTCATTTTTAAAACTCCTTTCACTGCTTTAACGCTCTCCCCATCCCTACATAAAACAAGTCTCAGTTGTTTGACGATTTATAATAAGGGCACAGATTGACTCTTTTTTTCCACTTCAAAATTCACAAAATTTTGATTATTTCCTTTTCAAAACTCTCTAGCAGTAAGAGTTCATATATAGGTATATTAAATTTAAAATTAATTTTTTTTTCTTTGTTAATTGGTCTTAATTATTTCTTTCTCTTCTGCCTGTTTTTTCTTTATTTTTAAAAATACTTTGTTATTAAATGATGACTCTCAGGTTGGGGGAGGCAGAAGTATATAGGCGTAAATCTAATGTAAAAAATATATATATGTATATATATATATTTAAATTTCTGAATGTAATTAGAAAAACCCAAACAATTTTTGTTATACCTTTTTATTTTCCAAGGAGATTTTTATTTCAGTTACACAATATCCCCATAGTAGCCAGGAGATAATAAAAGACATTATGCAGTAAAGTGCAATATTAAAAAGAAATAAAAGTAAAATGTGAATGTAATTGAAAAATGAGAATTTCCACAATTCTCCACTTTCACTTGAAAATATCAGGTACAGTGTCTTTCTCTATTTTCACTCATCCTAAAAATTAGCCTCCTAAAACCCTTCCTCTGAAACACTCAAAATAAGTAACCATTCAAATGAAAAGGACTTATAAAAATCATTACTCTTGGAATTACATTTATTCTCATTTTGAACTAACAAAACAAAATAAATATATTATTTTAGTGGTCAGGTTTCCATCTTGAGAAAACAAGTTGTATATGTAATAAATCAGTAGCTTATATCATGCCTCTTTGTGATTGGTTTTATATCTTGTCATTTTGCTTTATCATCCTTTAGTATAAGCTATTTTTCAAAGAAGAAATGTTACTGTGTATATGTTTGTTTAAATATATAAATCTAAATTAATAAGCATAACTTATAGCTCCATGATTTGTCACGATTTGATTGATGTAGGAATTTTTAAAAATGTATTATGGATCATCAGTAAATCAAAATCTACATATTTTCTGATATAGTAGATCCTTGATTTTATTTTGCCTTTATCTTTGGCATCTGATTAAAGAAGCAATGACAGTGTTTTTGGGAACTGACCTTAATTCCTGCATCCCCTTTGCCGAGAAAATACAGTAATTTTACTGTCTTATTTGTTTAAAAGAATCAAAAACACACTTATTAGACCTGCATTTGATGGAGAATCCTTTTTATTTAGTCCTTCAAAACATAACTTCCGCAGTCATGGCAGTAGGATAATGAACTTGCCCCAGAAGGACAGAAGTTGTCTTGATTGCAACTGGAAATTTATATATTACTTTCAATGATCCTATACTATTCATTATCTCAAAAGACCATTTTCCCCCCAAATAAATAATCTCCTAGTGGTGTCATTCAAAATTCTATGATCCCTCTCCAAGTTCCAGCCTTGCAACCAGTAACATGGCTAAATGTACCAAGAAGGCTGGAATTGTTGGTAAATATGGAACACGTTGTGATGCATCCCTCAGAAAAAAATGATGAAGAAAATTGAAATTAGACAGCAGGCAAAGTATACCTGCTCCTTCTGTGGCAAGACCAAAATGAAGAATTGGGCTGTGATTATTTGTCATTGCAGATCCTGCATGAAAACAGTGGACCTACAATACCACCTCTGCAGGCACAGTCAAATCTGCCATCAGAAGACTGAAGGAATTGAAAGACTAGTAAAATCTTCTTGTCAAATATCTGTACCCCACAGTCCAACAAAAATGGGTTAATTTATGGAATTAAAAAAATGCAATGATGGGGCAGCTAGGTGGCACAGTGCATAGAGCATTGGCCCTGGAGTCAGGAGGATCTGAGTTCAAATGTAGCCTCAGACACTTAACACTTACTAGCCATGTGACCTTGGGCAAGTCACTTAATCCCAATTGCCTTGCCTTCCCCCTCCAAAAAGCAAAAAAATAAAAACAAAAAAATGCTATGATCCAAGCAAAGTAAAAATTCCAGTAAACTTAATGAGGAAGAAAAATATGATGGGTAAAAACAGACTGCAACATATTATCAGTCATCATTCGCACATAGTATGTGCCACAAAGGACATTGCCAAGTTCATGTACACTTAAAGGTGGGTGGTCTGATAACCAGAGTCAGAAAAATCAGAAAAATATCATAAGTGTTTTACTGGTATTTTTGAAATGTTAAAAGACATAGCTGGATCTCTCTACCACATTAATTAGGTACCATAAGGGGTATTCACGAAAGGACTTTGGTAAACTTCACAGAAGAGGAGGATTGGATTGCAATCTATCCCAATGGAAAAGATAAACATATCTTGCCTCCTCCAATGTAATTTTCATATTGCTGCAATATCAACTTTTATTATATAAATCTATGGCTATGTCACTAATGTTCAAAAAATCTTCATTGGCTACCTTATGGTTTTCTTAGGCAAAGAGTTCAAATATCTTGCTTGATGTTCGGTTCCTTCTTAAAATTGATGTCAGTCTTTTATTAATCCTATCATTTCCTCCCTTTGTTCAATACCTCGCTATCATGTAAAAAGTAGCTTAAATGCCATCTTCTTTGGAGAATTTCCCTTAAGCTCCTAGTTGTTAATGACTTCAATTCTGGACTCACATTAGCATTCTTGTTTTAATTCTTTTACTTACTGACCAAATAATATCTTATATTATAGCCATCTCGATGTCTTATCCTCTAATATATTGTAAATTGCTTGAGATCAGGGCCTGTTTCTTAATTTTATTTTCTCCAATACCCAACACAGGGGCATAATAACAATAGAGTATTAAATCACATTTAATTACACTGAATTGTTTTTTATCCATGAGAGCACAGTCCTACTAAATGACTGCATATGTTTTTTTTTTTAATCCTGCCAGTCATAAAGTGAAGACATAAGTTAATTGGTGTAACAAAACAAATGTTTCTGAATGGCAAATAATGTAAAATTTCCACAAGAAATTATTTCTTTAATAAGGACAAATATTTTAAAATCTAACATATCACCATTTAATACCTCACAGTATCACTTATCTATCTTATCAATGATGATAACATTCCTTGTGCCCTTTTAGTCACCAATCAAATATTCCTAACTATAGAGAATCCACTTTAACATTTCAACTCAGCAAGCAGTCCATGATCCTGAAGACATTTCTTTTGGAAAATGTAGATTTTCTTCTCTGAACTGTGTAACTTTAAAATCACAAGAATTAGGCAAAAATAAAACTAAAGGGATGAATAATTGTTTCTTATTCTGTTTAAATAGAAAAGGACAAATTTTAATATGTTACACACATAAGTGTTTCATGCAAATGGAGACAGTATTATAAGGTTTCAACATATCTTTTTTTGTTATTGTTGCTTTTTTTTGGAGGGCAATTGGGGTTGAGTAACTTGCCCAAGGTCACACAGCTAGCTTGTGTGTGTGTGTTAAATGTCAGAGGCTGGATCCAAACTCAGCTCCTCCTGACTCCAGGGCCGGCACTCTACTCACTGCACCACCTTGCTGCCCCTCAGTATTTCTAATATTGAAAAAAAGTTTCACAAAGGAGGCTCTAAACCAGCTACTTGGGAAAATTTATACAGCGTCCCTGTTAAACTCTCAGATTGTATTTCTGTAGGTTATGTTTGGGTTACCACAGTCAAAGAACTCATCACAAAGTGGCCTATCTATTGGTAATAAGACCCTCTTTATTTAGCTAGGCTGGTCCCCAGAAAGTAGTCTGTTTAGGACCTTGACTTAAACTTGTATAGCATGATAGAATTTGATAGGATGCTCACTTTATTTGCACAACCTTTGAGAATCTAGGGTCACCTCTATACCAAAATAAAGCACTTGTTAAGGAATTTGTGGAAGACTTCTATGAAGTTTGGGGAAGAAGGGGATCATTCCAATTTTTAAAATATGATTAATAATATTGACTTTTATTTCATCTTTCCTACTTAAATTTATTATTCTCTTCTTCAATATATATCAGTTTCTTTCCTGACCTTGAACAGTGTTATTTTCTGATTTAAAAAAGCCTATATTTTGTTTTCAACCCACATTATTATCTACTGTATCAATGATAATAAATATTCATAATAATGAACTTCATCAAGTAGTGAGTTCCCTGTCATTAGAAATCTTCTAGATATGCTTGAAGGAACCGGATCACCACTTTTCTGAGGGTACTATATGAATGGATTACTAGGTAGCTCTCTGAAATCTCTTCTTTTAATCTGATCTAAATGACACGAAGTACCTAAAATGTTATTTTTAAAGACTTAAGTTATCTTCTGTGCAAGTTAGTACATTTTATCATATTCTATTTTAATGAATATTAGTGACCACTATATGGTTCATATATTAAAGGGGGAGTTAGGTACATGCCCAAACTTTAGTGATTAATGTCCAAGAACAGCTAACACTTTCATCTACATAATATGCTTTAGTATCATTGTCTGGAACAGAATACTAGGCTGGATAGATCATTGGTCTGAACCAGTTTAGAAATTCTTAAATTCTTATGTTCTTATATTATAAAATGGAAGGAAATGTGAATTAAAAAAAAGAATTAGCCATGATAGTGCTTAACACTATTTGAAGATAGAAATCTGGAGTCTGAATGAAACCAAATTGCTAATAACCATCCTTTCATTTTTCTTGATATTAAATTTCCCCAACTGTAATTTCTAAAGCAGAACTTATGAATAGTAATGAAATAGATTAATAGTAAAGCATCAATTTAGATATGCCAGCTGAATTTACTTTCTTGAAAAGGTCCATTCTTTGCAGTGTCCATGATATGTAATGATATATATTTATAATTGCTGATCCATAACAAGCAGCAAGGAAGCTAAAAGAAGAATTTCTCATGGGGTTTTAGTTACAAAGGTCCACTGTGGTATTTGGTAGTCAAAGATTTGATTTTCATTTATTTGTAGCAGAAATTCTTAGTATCACAACATTCTTACTACTTTACCCAAAATAATAGTTCAATTGAAAGCAAATATTCTGTTGGGCTGAGGCATTTGTTGAAAGATATCCACACCTATGTACTTCAAGAATGAGGAATCTTCGTCCCCCCAAATTATAGAGCAAAGAATCTTCACCAATAGCTAAAATATTGTCTAGTAAGTATTGAGTAGTTAGATAGCAGGCAGTCAATAAACATTTATCAAATACCCACTATTTTCCAGGCTGAGATATGGAGAAAGGCAAGAGAACTTCACTTCCTTCAGGGAAATTGCATTCTAATGGAGAAAACAACATTCAAACATCTAAGAACTTACAAGATATTTAGAATAGGTGAAAATTACTCATAGAGGAAAGCATTAGCAGCTGGGGGTTGAAATGCAGATTTGGGTAGAAAGGAAAAGATTACTGCAGAAGGTGGAATTACAACTGAGTTTTCAAGAAAGCCAGAGAAGCAATGAGATGAAGGTATTAGGCCAAAGCATTCTATACATTGGCAAAAATTAATGGAGAAGGGAAATGGAATATCATATTTGAGGAACAGCCAGTGTAGCTGGATCATACTATTGGAGTGGGCAAGGGGAGTAAATTATCATAAAAATAGAAAGGTAGGAGGTTTTAAATGCCAAACAAAAATGTATACGTGATCCTATGAGGATAGGGCGAGGGTTTGTGGATAGCATGTTCAGATAGAGACTAGAACTAAATGAATGAATTAGCCTGATGTACTAATGAATGTTTATGAAGACTAATATGATTATTGGCCTTTCTGCCTACTAGCTTCTTAGTCACGCAAAAAAGCTTGACCTTGGGGGTTTGGAACCATCTCATTTGGAATGTGTAAATCTAGCCAGTTCTGTTGTTTGTTTTTTTGTCTTTTAAGAGGACTGATTACAAGCTGTTATCTTATTAGAGGATGTCTGCCCCATGTATGTGAAGACTTCCCCTGGTGGAATGTGTGGAAGAGAATAATTTTCTCCAACAGTCTTGAAGGCAGAAAGCAAACACTGTGGAGTATTTAGAGCTTGGTCAGACATCACAGACACCAAGGTCATCTACTGCATCCCAGGCCGTCACCAGTCATCTTGACTTTTCTCTTGACATTGGACTTCAATAACTCTGGAAGAGGGAGTAAGGCTGATGAATGACTCTGTGCAGCTCTGCCTCTCTTAAATATAATTAATTGAGTAGTCCAGACATCACCTTGTGATTTCATCGGTCCTCTTCAAAAATGAAGGCTGAACAACAGTTGCATATATATATATATATGATAACTTGTCTAGTTATTCTCCAATTCATGGGTACTCTCTCAAATTCACATTTTCGCCACCTCAGAAAGAGCTAAAAACATTGTTCTCTATCTCTAGATATTATTTTCTTTAGGAATAACTCCTCCAGTAATCTTTCCTCCATCTAATTTACCCTCCCTCCTTCTCCCTTGTTTCTACCATAGTACTTTATGGTGGGATTCTTTTTTCATTTCCTCATTTTTTTTCCAGTCTACTTCCTGACTTCAGGCTTGACAGCAGGGGCTAGGTTCTAGTTCTAGTTCTAGACACTAGTCTGGAGAAAGTCTGAACTAGTTCTCTTGCTGTTTTCTTAGGACTTTGTGTTTTGCGTTGTTCTAGGACCCAAGTGACTAGCGGGGGATACAAAAGCTTTCAGAACTCCCAGAGTGCTCTAATACAAGTAAAAATCTGCTTTTTGCCCCTTTACTCTGAGCCTGCAAGTTCCTGACTTGTGTTTGGGTGTAAGGAAGAATAGACTGCAAGGATCCCCTTCAGTCTGGAATTCCGTCTCTGGTTATTGAGACCCAGCTTTGTGTATAAGGTCATAGCCGTACCACTCGTGCTGCTGCTCCTGCTGACTTCTGAACATTCTGAACGTCTTTTTTTTCTCAGTACACAGCCAGCGACATCCCTGGGAACCTCACTGCTACTACAAGACTTTCTGCACCCTGAATTTGTGACTGGGGCCTAGACAGTAAGCCACAAAGTAGTTCATCATAATACTCCTTATGGATCTGTTTGTATCTAGTATGAGTTCAGGTCCTCTTATCCTGGCACACAACCTCTCCTTGGGCACTGGAGTGTTCTACCAATGGTGTCCTTCAGCGTCCTCAGACCCTCCTATATCTCTATTCCAAGCTGGTCTGGGCAAGTGCCTAAGGGGGACATTTTCTGTATTTTGCCAGAAGTATTCATTCTGATGCACTTTCTAGATTTGTTTGCAGGAGTGTTGTTGAGAGTATCTCACCTATAATGCTTCTTTTCATTCCTCCATCTTGACTTCACAGTCTCCACACATTTGTAGTCACTGTTTTATGACTTCCTATAATGCTATCATTCTTTACTTCTCACTTCTGGGTTCAATGGCTACATTTCAAGTCTGAATTAAAGTGCAACCTTTTAGAAGAAACCTTCCCCAGTTCTCCTTGATCTTAGTGCCTTTGTTCTGAGATTGTCTCCAATTTATCTTGTTTATATGTTGTTTGTATCCTCATCACCTCAAACCTAGACTCTGACTCTAACCATCTTTCCAATGGCCTTTTGGTGGGTTTGCTTGCCTCAAATCTCTCCCCACTCCAATCCCTATTCTATTCAACCACCAAAGTGATTTCCTTAAAGTGCAGATCCAACCATGTCATCTTCCTGTTCAATAAACTCCAGTGGCTCCCTATTGTCTCCAAGATCAAAAACAAAATGCTCTATTTGGTGTTCAAAGCCCTTCATAATCTGATCACCTCCTACCTTCCTCCCCACCTTATACTCTTCAATTCCGTGACACATAGTAAACACGAAATAAATATTTATTGACTCAAGGATGTCAAGGAGGGTGGCTTCTTATCTCCCGCAAATTCCTTAAGAGCAAGAACTGTTCTTGCCTTTATTTGTATTCTCAGAGCTTAGCACATTTCCTGGTACACAGCAGGTGCTTAATAAATACTACTTGACCAACTGATTATGTTTTCTATGAAGGGATATTTAGAAATTAATAACATATCCCAAGGGCATGCCCCTCTCTCCCAGTCGCACAGACTTTCTGTCAGCTAGGAAAAAAAGCTCTCTATTCTTCAATGTCTTAAATGGTAGTGAGGCATAGTGGACAGAAAGCTGGCCTCCAATGCAAGTTCCTCCTCCTACACATATTGGCTGTGTAACTCCAGGCAAGCCATGTAACCTCTTAGGGCTCTAGACAATTCTGAATGTTTTAGAAAGGTTATCCATGTACATTAATGAAAGGAGTTTCCTCACCCTTCTCTCAGTCTTCAAGGTCAGTATCTACGCATAACCCTGATCAAATCATGATTTACAGAAACATGCATCTATAAATATATTTTACTACTAGTGGGGAGAAAATCACAAAGGGCAGAAGAAAGAAGAATGTCAAGTTATCCAGAATATTCTTGAGAAAAATGAACTACAAGGAGAGATACCTAGTAATAAGCTAGCAGCAGATGGTCTCCCTTAATGACAAGTATGCAGCAGTAATTACAGATAAAATTATGTCCCATTGAAAATAGAGGAATTTTATCAGCCATTATTAAATATGTATATATTTCCAGAAATGACAGGCATTGTCATCTTGGGGTACATGTCACAAGAGGGAGTTAATGATGGGGAAAAGAGAACATTTTCACTCCATAAGTTGTGGACTTTAGAAAAAGATTGAGTAATCAGTGAGAAAGAGAACAGAAAACTGAATGACATAAAACTAAAGTCCCATTACAAAGTCATGTTCAGTGGGGATAGAGTCCTGTGCGACATATCACCCAAACATACTCTACTTCATAGACTAGAGAAGGTGAAACTGCTCTGTGCCAGAAATAAGGTTAATTATATTTTTGTGTATCTCTATAGAGAAGTGTTAATACAACATACACTGGGACATAAAGGGCTTTAATTATAATTCATTTAGCAAAGACTTGGTTATCACTACATTACATTTTACTACAAAGTAATGTTCTTTCAAAATGCTGGTATGCCATTAGGGATGATGATATATTTCTTGGAGGAAGTTCATAGCCTAATCCCAAAAGGACCTTCACTTGAGACAAAAACAAGACAACCCAAAATTCTCTTAAAACACTTTCATTTATAAAAAAGAGAGCTTGTGATTTAGAACTAAGGAAACTTAGACTTTGAAGAGATCTCTGGATTCTAGTCTGACTTTTTAGCCCAAGTAATAATCTACTTGAAAATATCCCAGATAAGTGCTTACCAAGATTCTACTTGAATACTTACAGAAAACAATCAAACACCTAAGTATCTCAGAAGGAAAACTATTACATTGCGGGGATATTTGGGTTTTATATAAGAAATAACTTCCTAGCCCTTCCCCCAACATGGCACCGAAGGCGAAGAAGGAAGCTGTTGTCCCCCCCAAGACAGAAGCCAAGTCCAAGGCCTTGAAGGCCAAGAAGGCAGTGCTGAAGGGTGTCCATAGCCACAAAAAGAAGAAGATCCAAACATCCCCCACCCTCCGGCGACTCAAGACACTGAGACTTCGAAGGCAGCCCAAATACCCTTGGAAGAGTGCCCTTCGCAGAAACAAGTTTGATCACTATGCCATCATTAAGTTTCCCTTGACCACCGAGTCTGCTATGAAGAAGATTGAAGACAACAACACCCTGGTCTTCATTGTGGACATCAAGGCCAACAAGCATCAGATCAAAGCAGGCCGTAAAGAAGCTGTATGACATCGACGTGGCCAAGGTCAACACACTGATCCGGCCTGATGGAGAGAAGAAGGCCTATGTCCATCTTGCTCCAGACTATGATGCTTTAGATGTTGCCAACAAAATTGGAATCATCTAACTTGCTGTGTCCCCATTCCACCTACGATAAAAATAAAGTTCTCCAGAATATTAAAAAAAAAAGAAATAACTTCCTAAAAAAATTAAAATATCAGTGGTTTTCTGGACACCTTGCTCTCTTCCAACATAATCTGCAACCCAATGACACTGATCTTCCTGTTCCTCATAGATGACAATACTACGCCGAGGCATTTTCACAAGGTATCTCTCATGCCTGGAATTCTCTCCCTCATTTCTATTTCCTGACTTCCCTAATTCCTTCAAGTACCAGCTAAAGTTCCATTTCGTAGAAGAAGCCTTTCATGGTCTTCCTTAATCTTAGTACGATTCCTCTGAGATTACTGTGTATGTGTGTGTATCTTGTTTGTACATTGTTGTTTGCAAGTTGTTGACTCCATTAAGTCCTCCAAAACAAAGATTTTTCTTTTTTTTTTGGACTCTCAGCATTTTGTACAGTGCATGGCACATAAGTGCTTCCTATATGCTTGCTGAATTGATTTAGTATCCCTGGAAATCCTTTTCTCTTCATAACTTCCCTATGCCTTTAGAGAACATTACCCTGCTTCTCTTTATGTAGGTTTACAACTGCAAAGTCATCCTCATCCTCATCACTCCCCATATCCAATTAATTGCCAAGTCTTCCTGATTCTACCTCTAAAACTTCTCTCACATACATTTCTCTATTCACAGAGTCACAGCACTGTCAGGCCTTCCACCTCTTACCTGGAATTTTTTAGTAGTCTCTCTGCCTTTCAAATTTGTCTTCCACAGAACTGCTAAAGTGATATACCTTTCTGTTTTTAAATACACACATCTGCATCAGGTTTTTTTTAAAGGAACCAGATTTTTTATAAGAAAAGAAATCAGTGTGATTTGAGAGGAAAACAATACAATTGTAAACTCATTTATTTTATAACATCAATAAATTCATACAAAATATGTACTGCACATTAGTAAAACAATACTAGCTACAAGTCTAAGGTTTTTCCATGACAAAACTGAAGGGCTTATCTTCTAGTTTGGAATGTAAGATGCTATCATTATATAAATGAATCACTGGGTAGGTAATGTAGGCACTCAATAAACATTAAGAGCCTACTAAATGCAAGGCACTACGCTAAGCACTGGAGATACAAGGAAAGACCAAAGAGATTTCTTGCCCATGAAAAGCACCCTGTATCTTTGGAGAGACAACATTCCAACCACTATGTACAAACAAGCTAGACAGAGGATCAGTTGGAAATTCTGCAGCGGGAAGACACTAGAGTTAAAAAGGACCAGGAAAGGCATCTTGGAAAAGGTAGGATTTTAGCAGGGACTGAAGGAAGCCAAGGATGTTGAGAGGTATAAATGAGGAGGGAGAGAATTCCTGACATGGAGAAAGTTGGGGAGGGTCTCTGAAAATGCATGAATTCTGGAGGTGGAGTATCTTGCTAAAGGAACAGCAAGGCAATCCAGTTTCACTGGATTTTCTTGGATAGTTCATTGACGTGGTCAGCCCTATACTTTAGGAAGATCACTTTGACAGCATACTGGAAGATGGACTTTAATGGGGAAAGATGTTTGTCAGGCAGAACAATGAGTAAATAATTGCTGTAGTCATCAGGCATGGGGTGACAAGGACCTATACCAGTTTAGTGTCAGTATCAGAGGAGAGAAAGGGGTATATCATCATGGGGTTTTCCTTGACAAAGGGAAAGGCTAACTCTTCCCTTCAGATAGTTAAAAGCAGAGATAGTAGTAAGAAGCTTATGGGTGATGTGAAATGAGGAGGATGGAAGAAGAAAGTAGAGTCTGAAAATGTTGGCCTTAATTTTTTCAGTGAAATCTGAGGCAAACTTATCAGGTGAAAAAGGGAGATGGCTAAGAGAGTAGTTGAAGAATGTTTGAGGATGGATTAAGTGGTTTAGAAAAGCTGCTGTGGTGAGTGGGACAGAAGGCCAATTAAGGTGATGTAAAAGGATTGTCTTGCTTCCAGGAGGATCCATTTGAGATTTTATACATAAATTTGCAGTGTATACAGTCAACATGATTTCATAGTTTTCTCCTGTTTCGTTCATGGCATGTGTGGAGGAAGGAAAGCAACAGATTGTAAGAGTAATCCAAGGCTGGGTTTTAGAAAGGCAAGCACTTCAACAGGGTAAAGAGGCAAGCAACTAGAGAGAAGATGATGGTCTAGAGTTGAATTGATTCACCAAGAGGTCAAGATGGGGAAGGGAAGAGAGGATGGCCAGTGGAGGCAGTGACAACATGGGCATATACACATATGTGTGAAGGAAAAGAGGGATTGGAAGTCATAGTGAGGCTAAAGAGAAGGATTTGGAGTTTTAAGGGAGAGGTGGAATGATAACAGCTACAAGCAGATAAAGGACTTTGTGACTCATGAACATGGATGTGAAATTCTTGTGGGTAATGATAAGATCAAGGGTATGACTATCTCTTTGTATAGTTGTGGTAGAGCAGAGGAGTATATCATGGGAAATGAATAAGTTGAGAAATTGTTAGGTTAAGATGTTTCAACTAGTATCAACAAGTATGTTGAAGCCCCCTAGAATGAGACAATGACCTGGGGAAGACAGAAAGATTATGAACTAATTACTGAACTCATTGAGGAAAGACGTAGAGTGTCTTACAAGTTGCTAGACACCAGTTATTAGAATTTTGATATGTTGCTGATATGAATTGAATGAACTTCAGAGGAGAGATTAATTAGTTATTATGGTTGAGGGCCAAATTGGAAGTGGCAATGGGGAGTAAGATTTACTTCAGACCTTGACTACTGAGTTGGGGATGGGTGAAAATTAAACCATTGCTGTAAATGGGGGCCAGGGAAGCTGTGTTGTCAGGAGAGAGTCAAGTTTCCGTGAGAGTCAGAAGATGAAAGAAATGGAAGAGGAAGAGATTTCATACGAAAATAAATTTGTTGCATATGGAGCAGACAATCCAGAGAACACAGTAGAGGGGGTGCACAGTTTAAGATTAGGATATTAGAGGAGGAATAGCGAAGGGGAATAGGAACAAAGGAATGGGTTGTGGGTAGAGAATAGTTTGAATAATGATAACTAGGCATCCAGAATCACTGGGTTTGGGAGAATATGATTAGATAAGGATTTATTATTCGTTTACCAAGTAATTCCAGAAGGTTTTTTTTTTTTTTAACATCAAACAGTAGTCTCTTCTCTACCCAGACTGGAACCCAAGAAAGGCTAATTGACCCAGATAGAAGTGGATAATTAACTTAGTCTTATGAGTCACAGAAAATCCTCAAGTTCCTCCCCATAATGCAATATCAGATGGGGTTATATTCTGGTTGAATCCTTTCTTTTTTTTTTTTATTATTTTTTACTTGCTCAAGGTTACACGGCCAGTTATTTCTGGGTGTGGTGCTGAGTGAGTGTCTGAGCCCGGGATTCGATCTCCAGGTCGTCCCAACACTGGAGCCGGTGCTCTTACTTGCTGTGAATCCTTTCTTAATAGGGGAGGCTATGTGTTTCTCCTTCTTATGCTATTCCCAGGCCCTGGTAGCAACTCTGGGGAGTCTTGCTACATCTCCTACAATGTTGGAGGGATATTTTGGCTATGGTCATATTATAGTTACTGTGGGTGGAAGTACAAGTAATGTGAATCCAGGTAAGTGTAGTCAGCGTTGCGTGTGGAATGATTTTGAGTGAAATATCAAGCAATCCAACCAGACAAATGCTTTCTTTGACAAAAACTATTATAGATCTCCTAAACTTATATTACTAAAACATAGGTTTAATTGTGTTATTTTCTTTCACAGGAAGTTCCTATGATTCCCAGTTGCCTCTAGAATAAAATCTTATTTGTCATTTAAAGTCTTCTAAAATCTGGTTCAAACCTAATCAAGTGGTCCCCCATACCTACAATGTCCTCCTTGCTTCCTTCTACCTAATGGAAAGCAGTTTCCTTCAAGATACAATTCAAATTGAATCTTCAGTGCCAATGAGAGCCTATCCTGATCCCTCCAGTTGCTAGTAACTTCCCGCATCACTGTGTGTGTGTGTGTGTGTGTGTGTGTGTGTGTGTGTGTGTGTGTGGTGGTACAGGGTGTCCCCACTTTACTGCATTTTAAAGCTATTATAGCTTTGTATTTTTTTCTCCATTACACCAGCTTCAGATCCAGGAAGATAGGCTCTGACACATATGGGCTTCATGATCCTGAGCAACGCAGTGTCAGAAAAGGTTCTGAATTCAGGGGTAGTGTGGATTTCTTTATCTAGAAGTACCCTACACTAATGAAATAACAGGTACAGGCCCTAATATATCAATATTGATATACATATATAGTGCATATATATTATATAGTAGACATTTATACATTACATAGTATGCATATATAGATGTGTATACACATATACATATACAAAAATACACATATATAATATGTGGGTATACGTGTGTGTGTATTCAATCTACTTACCTTTTTCATGTTGTTCTGCTTCAACATAATGTTGGCTTCTTGAAATGAGGCATTGTTTCATTTTTTTATCTTTTCATCCCTAGGATATCATACAATTCCTAGCATGTAATAGACAATAAATGCTTCTTTTTTGTCTTTCTTCCTCTAACACCTAACAAAAATTCCTTGAACAGAGTAGGTGCTTAATAAATGTTTTTTGAATTAATAAATACCATCTTGCAGGCCTCTGTGGTAGGGATTAATAAGTTCTTAACAGAATCTTTTGTGAGAAGTACCTAGAAGCATAACATAGATGAATCAGATGGATACTTGTCATATCCCCTCTAGAAACTCTTCTCTCCTTTGCAATACTTTGAAAATATTTCCTGCTGTGTTTCTATTTCTCCTTTAACATGTGAAGCAGATTTTGAACAGCTTTGCATATTTTGTGTGTGTATGTGTGTGTGAGTGTGTGTGAAGAACTTGATGGAACCAATACTTTACTGTGTCATTTAGTCCATTCTTGGTAACTGTTTTTAGCATTCTGTGGATAATACTGTAATTAAATTCCTCAAAAAGGTAACATTCAACAAACCTTTTGCTTGGGGAGAAAAAAAAAATTTTTTTCATTCCATTACCAAAAGTTTCTCTTTCTTTCATTTCATTTCCTCCAAAGGAAAATCAATGCATACATACACAATGCCAGCCAGTCCCCCTCTGAGATCTTTTGTGTGGGATTCATTTTTTTTCTTCACATTATGTTGATTAAGTGAGTGCCCTGTGTCCGTGGTACATATAATGCATTAAAAAGCCCTGAATTCAACCCTTTAATAATAAATGCTTAAAGGAAACAGTCCATTCTGACTACTCCAGATAGGTTATCAACTATACCTCTAAAAATGGCTTTCTATTTTAGAAACTGAATTTCCAAAGAGAGTTATCATGAGCATAAGATCTGGCTGAGAGGAGCTCTTACCCAGTAGGAGCTGAATAAATTAATTCCCTGGTTATAACATATCCACTTTTTGTATATGACTTACATATTTAACTGGAAGCAAAGAATCAGTTTGCAGCCAAACCCCCAAATCTCTGAAAACTTAGGTAGTTTCAAAGCTCAAATGTGAACTAATGTTGTCCATTCATGCAGGAAGCATTTGAATATCCCAAAAAAAGTATAGTGCCCACAAAATGATTCCTTTTAAGAATCCAGACTATGCAGCAGAAACTACTGTTGGGAAAAATCAGGAAAGCTGTCACAGGTTGTAGTGTCCTTGTAATACCTTGCTTTTGTCATTGTTTTAAATATATATGGATGCAGACAAACACAATCACATACACATATTTAGGAGTAACAATTTTAATTGCAGAGAAGAGCTTCTCACTCAGAAAGCATTTAGCAGTATGTTTGAAAGCTTAATTCATGTGGATTTCAATCTGCTTGTTTGTCATTTTGTTTTTATTTTTTTAAGAACTCTTTCCCTCTTTGCCAGTTGCTCCAGGCAAGAGATTATTTTTTTAAAGAAAGCAAGATATATTTGCCTCACATCCAAATGCTATGTCTTTTTCAATACTTTAGTGAATATATAATGCTTGTGTTATGATCATTTCTGTGATAACTTGGTGAAATTAAATTAGCCCAATTTTGGATTCCATTGCAGATCTGGGGAGAAAAAGGAAAAAGTAGAGTGTTGAGGGCAGTAATATAGGAATAAATTCCAGAAAAAAGAAGATAGTAATTCAATAGAGATACAGCACTTCTTAGACATCTCTTATTTATATAAAAAGGCCCTCTCTTTAAATTTTCTTTGACATGGAAGTTGGTCCATAAACTATAGTCTAACTTCTTTTTTTCTTTCTCTTTCCTCTTTGATTCAAACTCATTGGCATTTTTTTCCCCATCAATACAGGTTTCTATCTTTTAGTCAACTCACTCCCCATTTCTAGGCCCATCCACCCAGAAAGGTTTCTTGGAAGAAATTATTCATGTAAGAATTTACCCACAATTCCATCGAACTTAATTTTACTTCTCTCATGATGTTTGCACTGCTACGTAATTGGCTGATTTTTGCAATGGTATACAAAACAGAGATTTTGTCCTTATGGAAGAAATGTCAGTACTATTAGTGAATTAAGTGACCTCCACTAAAGAGAGTACATAACCTTTCGGTGTAAGTCCTTTACTTTCAGAATGTTCTTTTCCTATATTCATTGCAATGAAATTGATATTAATGATACTCAAGGAAAAATTGATTCTCTCCACTCCTGGGGAAGTATATTAAGAATGATTCTTAGTAGCCCAATAACTACTTAGTAAACAAACGACTTTCCCAATACTGCTGAATATTTTCTTTTTTTAATACCTCTTCTTTCTCTCTTGTTTTCACTTTGATGTGAGATTAAAATCTTCATCTTCCAGAGTTTTAAAAAAATATTCTTAATTCAGTATTTATACAAATGTAACTAGCTATGCCCTTTTCACACCCAACCCCTCCAAAAAGGCAATGATTTCCCCAGAGAGAATATTTTTACATACCTTAATAACAGCTACTTTCATTAATTATTTATTTTCAAAATATATGCATGTGGATATACACACATATGTGTGAGAATGTATTGTGTACATGTGTATGTGTTTGTGTGCGTATACTTCTGAATTTGAAGATGTTAGGTGATTCAATGATTCCTAAATTCTGCTGAATTGGACCTAGGATTTCACGGGTGTTCAATATTTCCCCAAGTGAGAAATAAGTATTACCCAGGATCACAGAGGAGGGATTGGGAAACTAAGTCTTCTTGTTCTGAGGCAAGCTCCCAATCCACTAAGCCATACATAAAAACAAACACACATATACATACCATATATATATATATAAGTACATATATACATACTCAAGCATATACATATCTATTATGAAGATCACAAATACATAAATACTTCAAAAACTTCAATTATTTCAAAAGCGTTTGTAAACATTTATTTCTTAATTCTTCTATGTTTCTGTGACAAAAAATATTCATCATTGGCTGGACAAACTTCTTGTCTTTATCTTCTCTAAAATTAGGTGGATAGGTTGTTAGAAAACAGAAGACACGGTACCTTACTAGACCTGAATTAAAGACCTTCTCGGCTGGGTAGGGACATAGCAAAGCAAATAGACCTTTGGTGTACCCAAGAGAAACCAGGGTCACTTCTGTAACATAATAAAGCCTAGGAATATGTTGAAGAAAAAAAATAAGGAGTGAAGGAAAAAAAACACAAAGGGAAAGGTAGTAAAATGAGGAAAAGGCAAAAAAAGAGGGGAGACTAAGAGAAAATTTTAAGACGGGATTTTTTAGTGCTCCTCAAAATGAATTGGAAGTCATTTTATTTGAAATTAGTTTTTTATAACAGATCAAGCCAAGAAATTAAAACTTTTCAATTAAGCAATGTTTCATTGCTTCTATTTCATTTTGATTTTCATGCAAACATAAGGAATGGTTTGGGGAGACAAGTTCTCTCATTTAGGGAAATTATTTAAGAATTAGGAATTTTTAATATTTGACCTTTGGCATAGATATCATAGACTCCTGAAGTATCAAGGCAGCTTAGGGGAAGGCAATAGGAAAAGAATTTATTAAGTACATACTGAGCCCCAAGAACTGGAGAAAGGGCTCTGCAAATATTTTCATATAATATCATTTGGTCAAATAAAAGAGTGCATGATTCAGAGTCAAGGGACATGGTTTTGAATCCCATTTTTGCTACTTTTCTGTGAAAGCTTGGAAAAGTCATTTTAACAAACTCTGTGGAGTTTAATTTTTAGTTTCTATAAAATAAGAGATTAGTGGTGGAGTTCTTACCCTAGAGTTATTGACTTAATTTTTTATTACTATTTCAATATAATCACTTTCTTTTGTAATCATATGCATTTTATTTTATACATTTAAATATTCTCAGAAAGGGTTCATAAACTTCACCTCACTGTCTAAAGAAGTTTGCAACAAAAATACATAAAAAATTCATAGATTGCATGGCCTTTATAGTCCCTTCCAGTTTTAAATCTATGATCCTCTGATATAACAAGTCTCTTATTTTATAGATTTTATTGAGGAAGAATGTGATACGCCATATGTCTTCTCTCTTGAATATGAGATTAATTTCAGAGAGTTCATCATCAGTTTGACCCTTCTAAAGATTTTCTTGGTAACTTTGGACTTCTTTGACTTCTCTGAATGCACTCATTTTGGACCTTCCCCCCCCCCCTTTATTTGCTCTCACTTTGGGTTTCTTTGGCTTCTGTACTATTCCATCCATACCAGGAAGAAAAGGCAATGGATGATAGGGAATATGTTGTGAAGGTAGAATCCAAAGAGGAATGAGGAAGAAAGAAGAGCTGGGGAATTACTTCAAAGTTGAAAATCTTGAGGGAATGGAAGGATGGTGGTAGCCTCAAGAAATAGGAAAGTCAGGAAGAAAGGAGTATTTTAATAAGAGGGAAGGAATTGAGGCAGTAAGAAAATCTGGGGGTGCCAATGACCTACATTACAAATCTTTTTGGCTTTTTTTTCTTTTTTCACTTGTTTAATTTGTTTATTTTTAGTTTTCAACAATCATTTCCACAAGATTTCGAGTTACAAATTTTCTCCCTATCTTTCCCCTACTCCCCACCCCAAAATAGTTCTACTGAATACCCCTTCCCCTAATCTGCTCTCTCTTATATCCTCCCCCATTCCCTCTCTGACTTTCTAGTAGGGCAAGAAGGATTACTATAACCAGTGCCTGTATATCTTATTTGCCAGTTGCATGTAAAAATATTATGAATATCTATCTATCTATAGCTATATCTAGATAGATAGATAGATTAGATTAGATAGATTTTTTTTACATTTGATTTTAAAACTTTGATTTCCAGATTCTTTCCTTCTTCCCTCATCACTCATCCCAACTGGGAGGAAAAGCAATTCAATATAGATTATACATGTGTGGTTACACAAAACATTTCCATATATATTGTGAAAGAATGATTATATTTCTCTCCATCCTGTGCTGCCCCCACTTATTGCATTTTCTACTTTGGCCCTGTCCCTTTTCAAAAGTGTGTGCTTCTAACTACCCTCCCCACCTAATCTGTCCTCCCTTCTGTCATCCCCCCTCTTATCCCCTTCCCCCCTACTTTCCTGTAGGGTAAGATACCCAATTTACTTCACTTATATACTGTAAGGAGACACAGAGAATTAACAATTATAGATAATGGGTCTTTTTCTGAGATGTGATTGTTCAGATTTTCTATTACCTCTCTATTAATCTGGATGATTTATACTTGGGTAAGTATTTATCCATTATTAAATAAATAAGTGTATGTTACTCCCTCCTAAAGCCAAATTCAATGAGAGTAAGGTTGACATTCCCTTTTGCCTTCCTGTTCTTCCCCTCCATTGTAACAGTTTTCTCTTGCCTCTTTTATATTAGGTAATTTATCATATTCTCTCTCTCCCTATCTCCTCTCATTATATTCCTCTCTCACCTCTTAATTTTATTTTCTAGATATCATCCCTTCCTATTCAACTGATCCCATGCCCTCTATGTATACATGTACACACACATATATATATATATACACTCACATATGTATTTATACACACATATAACCTCTTACATAAACATAGATATGTATACATATATATTCCCTTCAAGTATCTTCATACTGAGAAAAGTCTCATGAGTTAAAATTATTGTTTTACCATGTAGAAATGTAAAGAGATCAGTTTTAATAAGTTCCTCATGATTTCTTTTCCTTGTTTACCTTTTGATGCTTCTCTTGCTTCTTGTATTTGAAAGTCAAATTTTCTATTCAACTGGTTTTTTTCATTAAGAATGCTTGAAAGTCCTCTATTTCATTAAATAACCATATTTTTCCCTGAAACATTATATTCAGTTTGGCTGGGTAGGTGATTCTTGGTTTTAATCCTAGCTCGTTTGATCTCTGGAATATTATATTCTATGCCCTTTGATCCCTTAATGTAGAAGCTGCTAGATCTTATGTTAACCTGATTGTGTTTCCACAATACTCAAATAATTTCTTCCTGGCTGCTTGTAATATATTCTCCTTGACCTGGGAACTCTGGAATTTGGCTATAATATTCTTAGGAGTTTTGTTTTGGGATATTTTTAAAGAGGTGATCAGTGAATTCTTTCAATTTCTATTTTGCCCTCTGGTTCTAAAATATCAGTTCAATTTTCCTTGAGAATTTCTTGAAGGATGATTTCTAGGTTCATTTTTTATCATGGTTTTCAGGTAGCCCAATAATTTTTAAACTATCTCTCCTTTTAAAATAAATTAATTAATTAAAATTATTAAATTAAAATGTGTAATTATGATCTATTTTCCAGGTCAGTGATTTTGCCAATGAGATATTTCACATTGCCTTCTATTTTTGGATTTGTTTGGATTTGTTTTATAGTATCTTGATTTCTCATAAAGTCATTAGCTTCCCATTTGCTCCAATCTAATTTTGAAGGAATTATTCTCTTCAGTGAGTTTTTGAAATTCCTTTTCCATCTGGCCAATTTGGCTTTTTAAGGCATTCTTCTCCTCATTGCCTTTTTGGGCCTCTTTTGCCATTTGAGTTACTCTTTTTTTAAGGTGTTATTTTCTTCAGTGAGGTTGTTGACTCTCTTTTCATGATTTTCTTGCATCATTCTCATTTCTCTTTCCAGTTTTTCCTCCACTTCTCTTACTTGATTTTCAAAATCCCTCTTGAGCTCCTCCAAGGCCTGTAACAAGTTGATATTTTTCTTGGAAGTTTTTGACTCAGGAGTTCTGACCTCATTGTCTTCCTCTGGTTCCTTGCTTTTATCCTTTTTGTCCCCAAAAAAGGATTCTATGGTCTGTTTGTGCTTCCTCTGCTTGTTCACATTGCTAGTCAATTACTTGACTTTTGAGCTATTTGCCATGGTAGAACTCTGCTTGCAGATAAGAGAACAATGCCCCAAATTGCAGGAGTTTTCGCAAATGTTGTCAGAGGTCTGAGGAGGGTGCCCTCTCTACACACACCACACTGGCAAACTGGCATTTCTCACCCCAGGACCACCACCCAAGAAAACAACCCAGATCCAAGCAGGTCAAAACAAGAGTGATTACCCATTGAACGGTTGCTTGGTCCCCCTACGATCTGTAGGCCAGGAGCTCCTGAGGCAGTCATGAGGCAGATGCTGCAGCCACAGCCGCTGTGCCTCCACCACCTTTTGCCCTGGGGGCAGGGGCCAGATGGTGCCCTTCTTTTCTAACAGAGTTCTCAACTGATTTTTTTATTTTCTTTTTGGCATTTATGGGTTGAAAAGTCTGGAAACTGCCATAGCTTCTGGTTATTCATTCTCCTGAAGTCTGCTACAGCCACCACTGCCTACCTGGGGCTAAAACTGCATGGCTCACATGGGACTGCACTGGACTCCCAGAATACTGCTGTGAACCCTTCCTGTCAGCCTATGGGGCTGCCCTCAGCAGACGATTTGTTTCTGTCTGTCACCTTGTGGGTTCTGTAGTTCTAAAATTTGTTTAGAGTCATATTTTATAGGTATTTGAGGTGGTTGTGGGGTTAGGTCATGGAATTTCCTGCCTCTTCCATCTTGGCTCCATCCCCCCTTTTTGGCTTTTTTTAAAGTTTTTTTTTTCCTTTAAGTGCATTCACTTCACTTATGTACTGTAAGGAGACACAGAGAATTAACAATTAAAGATAATTGGTCTCTTTCTGAGATGTGATTGTTCAGATTTTCTGTTACCTGTTCTATTAATCTGGATAATTTATACTTTTATAAGTATATATACATTTTATTTAATTTTTTGATGGCATATGATTGCATAACTATTTCTAATAATTTTCTTCTTCATTTTTTATGAATTATCTTTTCAGTTTCATATTTAGGAATATATTATTTAGTCTCCATTTAAACCTGATTTATTGTCATTTTTGTTGTGTCAAGTTTTCATGTCTCTATTAGTTGTGTCTTTCTGTAATTTTTTTTCTTAAGTAAGGCTAAAATATGTTTATTTTCCTTAAAACCCCCACTTAGTAAAGAACAGAAATGTCTATGATAACAATTTAATGGAAAGAAAGACATCTAATTTTCCTAATATTCTGTTTATGTGTTTACTTATTTTTTTGTTTACATTTCTGTTATTTTGTCCAAAACTGAATGGAGCACATTGATGTTGTAAACATTGTTTAATATTAAATATTCATGTACTTATGTTAACTTTTGTTTCCCTTAACAACACATGCTATGCCATCAATATTTTACATTCTTTCATTATAAATGAAAGTTTTTAAAGTGACATAATTCATCCTATCTCAAAATTTTAGCTATATCTTCTTTTATTTGAATCATTTCTTACTTTTACTTTTGAAATGATGGTTCTGGGGAACTGGATTTTCCAGGCACTCTATCTGTCTTCTTAACAAAAATTCCCATACACAGTTGTTTTCCTTGTACTACCCAAGGTTATTGTGAATATCAAACAAGATAATATATGTAAAGCACTTTGAAATCATTAAAATATTATATTAATGTCAGCTAACATAATTATTTTTATTTTCAAATAATTTTATCTTTATTGTATAACCTACATTTGTCCCGTATTGCTCACTGTCCCTCTTACAGAAATCCATCCTACATTATGAAGAATATTTGCAAAATCAGAAAAAAAGAGGGAAGAGAAATATGAGAAAAATCAGCAAAACCAATCAATATATGGAAAAAATATGAAAATAAATGTAATTTGGAGTTCCTACCTCTGCAAACAAGTGGTTTCAATGTATTTTTATATGTTTTTTGCTGTTTCTGTTTTTTAATTGGGGCCTTGTTTGTTCATTGCAATTATGCAGCAATCGTGTTAGATTGTTTTGTGGTTCTTGTTCTTTTCATTTACATTATTGTAGCCATTGTGTATATTATTTTCTTGGCTGTGCTTGCTTCATTCTGAATCAGTTCATATAAGTATTCCCACGCTTTTCATTTTCTCCACTTCCTATAACATAGTAAAATTCTGTTACATTTACATCCTACAATTCGTTAGATATTCCCCAATCAATGTTTATTTACTTTTTTTTCTAGTTCTTTGCTATTACACACACACACACACACACAATGCTGTAAATAGTTTGGTACATATGGGGACTTTATTTGCATCAGTGACCTTTTTGGGATATATGCCTAGTGTAATGGTGATCGAGCGCTATGCAGGCCTATTTTATAGTGACCGTTGATGCTGTAAATATTGCATTGATGGTACACCTAGTAGTCATAGTGTTTTGGTATTTTAGCTACTTTTTATGCCTAATTCCAAATTTCTTTCTCAAATAGTTCTACTCATCCATAGGTTGAATAGCAATGCACCAGGGTGCCTATCATCCCTCTCTGCCAAATTGAGAGCGAAACTTTAGAGTTATTTTAATGTATTTTATTATTAGTGATTTAGAGCATTCTTTTTTTATATTTTGGAAGAGTTTGCAGTACTTTTTAGAATTGTTTGTTTATATACTTCAATCACTTCTGTATTTGAGAATGGAAGATATAAATATGTTTATATCTATGTCTGAGGCAGCTAGATAGCTCAATGGATATAGTACTAAGTCTAAAAGTCAGGAAAATCAGAGTTCAATTGTGACTTTGAACATTCACTAGCTATGTGGCCCTGGGCATGTCAATGACACTGTTTGCCTTAATCCACTGGCGAAGGGAATGGCAAACCACTCCAGTATCTTTGCCAAGAAATCCCATAGACTCTCTCTGTCTCTGTCTCTGTCTCTGTCTCTGTCTCTCTGCCTCTCTCTCTCTCCCTCTCTCCACACACACATACATGCATATATACATGCAACATATGTTAATATATCTATTTACACATATACATATATCAATCTATTTGTGTAGAATGTGTATATGTCTTCATATATATGCAGATATGCACAGAGATTAATATATAAATAACAGAGATATAGATGTGCATATGTGTCAGTTGTCCATATTTTGTGTATGTCAAACTTTTTTTCTGAGAAATTTGATATTAATTTTTTCCCATTTGACCTCTTCCCTTCTTATTCTAGATCCAAGATTTTTTGTTCAGAAGCTTTTCAGTGCCATGGTATCAAAATTATCTATTTTATTATTTGTAATTCTCTCTATCTCTTATTTAATTTAGAATATGTCCTACTCATAGCTATGAAAGGCTTAAGATCCATTTCTATTCTAAGTTTTTTGGGAGGAGGTCATAAACTTTAACACTCAATTTACAGATTTATTTTGAATTTATTACAGAATATATGTAAGAAAGCACAATCATTATCAATAATAAAGCTGGGTGTTGACCTGTGATTATATGTGAACTCCCAAATGATTCACTCCTTCCACCAATAAAGGTTAGCCTCACTGATGCAATTTACAGACATATATAGTTGCTGAGAACAGTATAAGGTTAAGTGACTTGCCTAGAGTTACAAAACCAGTAGACAGTAGAGGCAGGGCTTGAATTCAGGTTTTCCTGAGCCCAAGGCCAGATCTTTCTCCATTAGGCCATGCTGTTCTTCTATAAATAACAATCAATTACTTAACAAAGGCAGGGACAATTGAAGGTAAATTATGGAGACTTGATCCTTCCCTGTTTCTACTCAAGTACTTGATATTTTCATATTACTCTATGGTTGCCCTGATTCACCCTTTTGAAAATGCAGTCATGTTGTGTGTGTGTGAGTGCGTGCATGTGTGTTTTGTTGTGTTGTATTTTGTTTTGTTTTTACTTCCCTGAACATTAATCCATATATCCAAACTTAAACAAGTCTTCACAGTTTCTCTTTCCCCAAATCCCAAGTTTCACATTTATATGCTTTATATCCCATTTCCTCAGGGACTTATACTATGCTACATGACTGATAGATAACCTGAGCTAATGGATTCTTAGGTACTTATGGTTTACTGTACTGTAACTCTTGTAACAAAGTCCAGTACTTGTCACAGGTCAGAGTTAAGGAGGGCATGTTAGTTCAGGTAGCAGGCAAATGACTCAATAGCACATGCAAAGTATCTAAGAGTTTGGTAGAGAGATTTTTTCCCATAAACCTTCAACAGAAACCTTTCAGGAGCAAGGGAATATCTTCCAAAATCTGAAGAAGAGAAATAATCTTCATTAAATATAGCCTGACTTGTATCAACAAATCTAAAAATGTGTTATATTATGTTAAAAATATCCTGTCTGCTTCCCATTTATTACCTAACAAGCTCTTTGTTACAGATTTAATAATATTTATTATAATTCCACCCTGCTACCAAATTGAATCAGTTTTCTGTTACCATGAACTGTGTTCTAGTCTCTCCTACATGTTATCTATATGATGACATATGATTTTACTTTTCCATATTCAAGACCTGACAGAGAATAAACCTCTAGACTGGTGTGAGAGTTCAGGGGTCTAAATTCTCAGAAATTTTGAGTTCAAGTCTAGTTTCAAACATAGACTAGCTGTATGATCTTGGGCAAATATCTTAACCTCTGTTTGCCTCAGTTTCCTTGACTGTAAAATGGAGATAATAATAGAATAGTATAATAATAATAATGATAAAATAATTATGATAACAAAAATAACTACCTCCCAGGTTGTTGTGAGGATAAAATGAAATAATATTTGTAAAGCCCTTAACACAGTAGGTTACACACCTAGTAGGTGCTATGTAAATGCTACCTAGTATTATTATTTTAATAACAATTCTGCTTCTACTTACTATACTATTGTCCTAGATGCATAATTTAATGTCTCTGGGCTTCAATTCCCTCCTCTGTAAAAGAAGGGCATTGAACTAGTTGACCTCTAAAGTCTTTTTCCAGTCTCAAAATTTAAATTTTTCAGAGCTACTGTGTTATAGAGAGTCTTCATAGTTTAAAAGGATAGAGCATTAGACTTGGAGTCAGGAAGACCTGGGTTCAAATTTCACAACAGATACTGATTGATTTTTTTTTTTACTCTGATCAAGTCACTTAACCTTTCTGAGTCCATTTCTTTATATGTAAAATAAGGTAGTTGGGGTTGTTGGGACTAGATAGCCTCTATGTTCCCTTCTAACTCTAAATCTTTGATCCTATAACTTACCTCACTCAATTCAATGAATGCAAACCACTAATTACTTCGTAGTTATGAATTTACTGAAAATGTAAAAAACCCAAATAATTCCCAAACAAGTAGAAACAAGAAAGCACAAAACAAGAAGCTCAGTGCTTACTCTACTCATAAATTTATAGGCAGCTTTGGCCAGAAAGACAGAATATTGCAACATTATTCCATGTAGAAGGGAAGTGGCTGAATTGTGATCCTTGACATTTATAGCCCTGGTGTTAGGCAGGTCTTTTTCCACATGATGGTGTTCTCGTGCCAAAGCAAAGAAATTGAAAAGACTGCAATCTTAAATCACAGCTGTCACAAAGAACTCTAAGATAAGAATGCCCCAAAATAGGCTGACTAAATCCCCTTAAATATTCTTAGCAAATGGTTGGTCTCAATGATTATTTAGAAGGAGGACTGCAAAAGTTTAGCATTTTTATTGCCATGATACAGCAGGCTGAATGTAATTAATTAACTTTACCCAGTGACCTTGAAAAACATCTGAAAACCTTGTCTCATATTCACAAATAACAGTGTGGCATCTCTGATGGTAGTGAAGATTACTTGTAAATTTGCAGGGACATTTTGGTATTGCAGCTTTTTCTTCACTCTGTTTGTGTCTAATAGTAGGCTTGTCTCCAGGTGATGAATAGATGGTATACTTGATACTTAATTCCATTGAGAAACTGAAGAAATACTAGGGAATAATATCAAAAGAAATAATTTGGTACAAGACTGAGAGGAGGGGAGAGGACAATTATTCCATTGTTAATTTTTCTACCATTATTCTCTTAATGAAGCTCCTAGTGCAGGCCTCAACTAAAAGTGGGCTCTCAAAAAATGTTCCTGAGTGATGCTAACCTTTATGGAACTCATTTCTGGTCTCACAGGACCTAAATAAATAGGAAGAAAGTACATACTAAAACTAAGGAGCCTTTCTTTTCACTATGCAATACAGATTTACTAGTTTTTGAAGTTCCCTCTTTGCTGTTCAGTAGCCTTCCTCAGTATGAAAGGAAATGATAGATATGGGTACTGGGACCTTGCTAAAAATTTAGCAACCTTTGCAAACTTCTTATCTGTCATGGAATATGCTGTCATTTATACTGTATTTCTTTTTTTTTTTTTTTTGCTTTTTTGGAGGAGGGAGGGAAGGGCAATTGGGGTTAAGTGACTTACTCAAGGTCACACGGCTAGTGAGTGTTAAGTGTCTGAGGTCGTATTTGAACTCAAATCTTCCTAATTCCAGGGCTGGTGTTTTATTCACTGCACCACCTAGCCACCCCTATTGAAACTGTATTTCTGAAGAAAACAAAACAAAATGAAAAAAAAAAACTTTGGGGCAATGTACTAGCTCCCAACTATCTGTAGTTAGATGTTATTATCAGAAGAAATTCTAGCTTCAGATGAAAAAATCTATTTTAGTTGTAAAACTAGTAATAGCATGTCACAGTCATTAAACTATACAGGATGACTTGGCTATAAAAAGTGTATAGGAGATATTAATGACAAGACTTCAAACAGAGGTGGGATAAGCCTGTAACAAGAATGAGAGAGCATATCTAGATACCTCAGAGGCTAAAGTGGCACTTCCGGAAATAAAAATAATGAAAGGAAGTCTTCCAAAATAATGAGTAGTACCTCTATGGGAACTTTGCATGTGGGTGAAACACTTGGAATAAATTTAGATGGAGGAGCAATCCCCTCAATGAGACTGTAGATTCATTTAAGCATTTTTAGAAGCATATTGATGGGATTTGGGAAAAGACATTATGTTGACGATGGTCAGGTGATGCTCCGAGTGCATCACTAAAAAGAATCTGGACAAATGTACAAAATTTGCTCCATTGTGCTTCAGGATTTGCCTTTACTCCACAAATGAACTAACTGGGAGCATCTTTCAGACTGGAAAGACACAATGAAAAGTCCAAAAGGAGCACAAACTTTCCAAACAGGAAAACAGAGAAGCGTGATGTCTGTTCTTAGATGGAGCTGATATAATCCAACTGTCTTAAGAAACTATTGGTCCACAGATTTGGAAAGGAATGTGATAGACATCTAGTCAGAGAAATACTTGAAAAAGAATCCATTCTAGAATGTAAAATAGTGTCAATACAGCCTTTGATTGAGGACCTCAGGTGAAACCCACTACATACCCAGTAAATTCATTCTATTTTTCAGAATGTTTAATTGTTGTGAAACAAAAAGCCTAAATTTTTCTCTCTGCAACTTTACCCACTGGTTGTGGTTCTGCCTTGTGGAGCTAAGGAGAACAAATCTAAAACATCACTTACATGATAATTCTGTAATAAGTCCCAACTAAGTTATCTCTTCCCCAAGTTTTCAGTTGTTTTAATTAATCCTCCCACAGCAAGATGCCAAAACCTTATTTAACCTGTTCACTCTCCTTTGAAAATTTTCCAGCTTATCAATGCCCTCCCTAAAATGCCTCACTCAGAACTTGACATAATTCTATAGATGTGGTCTGACCAAGACAGAGTACAATGAAACTATATCATCTTCCCATCCTTGGGCCCTATAGTTCTATTAATGTAAACCAAGAAGAGATTAGCTCTGAAAACTACAAAATTATACTGCTGACATATTCAGCATGCAGTCTACAAAAACCACCAGAAAAATTTTTGTCTAGAGACACCTAGATATAGCATTTGTGAAGGTGATTTTTAGAATACAAAAGTATATCTTTACATTTCTTCCTATTCAATTTCATCATTTTTTTAACCTGGCCCATCATTCTATTGAAAATGCCATAGATGGGGCGGCCAGGTAGTACAGCGAGTAAGAGCACCAGCCCCAGTGTTGGGATGACCTGGGGATCGAATCCAGGCTCAGATACTTAGCACCACACCCAGAAATAGCTGGCCGTGTAACCTTGAGCAAGTTACTTAACCCCAATTGCTTTAAAAAAAATAAAGAAAATTCCATAGAAGGATCAGCTACATGGCACAGTGAATAGAGCACAGGCCCTGGAGTCAGGAGGACCTGAGTTCAAATCCGGCCTCATACACTTAACACAAAAACTAACCCTGTGACCTTGGGCAAGTCACTTAACACCAATTGCCCTCCAAAAAGCAAAAAAAAGAAAAAGAAAAAAGAAAATGCCATAGAAGATGAGTCTCCCTGACTCTAAGCCTTGTTGTCTAATTTCCAGCTAGCAGCTCTAGGGTAGAAGCAGCTGTAACAAGCTAATGAATGTGCTTTAGGCACACCAACCTCTACAGAGACAAGGATGGGACTTCCTAGGATCGGAGTGAATGATACACACCAGAAGAACTAAAGAGGTTACTCTTTGTAACAAGTGAGTACAGAAAACCCAGAATTCCAACAGAGTTTTATTTGAGGTCAAATAGCCAAATGAAATTCCAAGAGGCTTCCTCAATTAAAGGACCCATATTGAGAGATAAGGGCAAAAAGCATGGAATAGAGTGAGAATCCCTGTGATCCTAGGAGTCATAGCCTCCTGAATCTGCTCTCAGCGAGCAGCCAGAAAGCTTAGTCTAGCATGTAATTCAAATTAAGACCAATCTAATTCCAGAGATAAGAACTGAAAAATGGGTTAGTAGTAAAGGTGGTTCAGAAAGCAAAGACCTTCCATTTAAATGTTATTGGGGCTTGTAATGGGAATGGGAATTTGAAGATCTTCCCTGCCCCTTAACAGGTCTAATGTAATCCCATGGAGCTCCTGGTGGGAAGAGTTTGCTGACAGGGTACAGCAGGAAGGGGTGGAGCAGGAAATGAGTCAGAACAGTTAGTGAGGAGAGAGAGAGAGGACAGAAGCAGGCAGACAGCTAGGATTGTAAGTGTTTGTTTGTGAGAAAGCCCCAGCAGGGAGGCTGTTGCTTCCTGCAGGGTTCCTATGATGGATTTGGTTTTCTGGTATTGAGGTGTGACTTTCTGATGTTGGGATTTGGCTTTCTGGTATTTGAATATTGCCTTGGCAACACAGGGTTTTTAAATATTTTTAAATATTTCTTATAATTTTGTATAATTTCATTTTTGTCTTATACCTCTAAAGTTAAAATTTCTAGCAATTGTAGAAGATACTTAGCACCACACCCAGAAATGACTGGGTGTGACTTATTTAAGAGAGAGTAGTGGAGAAACTGAAAATATGCATCTGTGTCCCCACCATATCTGGTTAGAGAATGGCCAGGGTAGAAGAAAAGTTGGTAGTGGGGATCCCAGGGGATCAGGTAAGCCAAACTTGGGGACTTGAAAGAAGAAGGAAATGGGTCATGAAATCTAAAAATTGTCTCCAGGAGTTTAACACTAGCAGGAGGCCCTGTGTTGAATGATATTACACTAGATTTATCACTGAATGAAAAAGGGGGAAAAAAGTGAAAAGGTCCTCAAAAGGCTCTCATTCCTCCTTTATTGAGTGAATAAGAGTGAAGGTCAGTATGTCTCTTCTGCTTATTGAACTCTCCCCTCCTCCTTGTCAGAAAACTAGAACCCTATAGAGTTGCCAAATTAACAAGATACAAATATTGCCAATTTCACAAGATTTCCTTTCTGCCTTTGCAAAAGCCATTGGAAAGGGGAGCACACAATTGCAATTCAGTGACTTATGGGGGTACTTACATGCATTACAACAGCTATAGGCTTGGTATTTGAGGGTCTGAGGTGGTTGAAAACCAGTCAAGGTAGTGGGTATGTAGACACATAAACAGAAGAAGCAGTAGTTGTAATGTGTGTACTAGGTGTGGCTTTCCTGTAAGAGACAATTGTTTATGGGTAAATGTAGAACCTCAAGTTAATGGGTTTAGGAAGTTAATGTTGAAGTAGCTACTGAGTGTGCAGATTAATATTCAGGGTGGGACTTAATCCTAGGTTGATTTGTTTTGGGAAGTAACCTGAGAGAGAGAGAGAGAGAGAGAGAGAGAGAGAGAGAGAGAGAGAGAG
>NW_027186372.1:18265998-18305944 GCF_028583685.1 Petaurus breviceps papuanus
GAGAGAGAGAGAGAGAGAGAGAGAGAGAGAGAGAGAGAGAGAGAGAGTACTGAGGTTAAAGTATCTTTGTGTTTTCTGTGAAGTTACTTCCTCTGTAGATTCTTTGTACTCTATGTAATCAAATAGTATATCCCCACTAAGAAGTGAACAGTTGTGAAAACAATATGATAAAATTTTGTGTAGTATATCTTACTACACATATCTTATACTTACTACTTATATCATGAGTAAAGATGAATTTCTTTTCTCAAAAAGAATGACTTGGGGAGTGATTCTGATTTATGAATTTAATTCCTCCATTCTCAGTAGCACAAAGAGGTAGATACTCAATATATATCCTTAATTGATGATTGGCAGCATTTCTTCTCAGCAGTTAGCTTTGCTCTTGGCTCAATATGTATATTATCCACTTGAGGGTTATTCATGGAAAACAACTGAAGAGTTAATGTGCCCAACAAAGGAAACCCTTATTCATTCAGAGTTTAAGAAAGGTCAGAGCCTGGGTTAAATTTTGTCTTGATTCTAGTAACAAAAAAAAAGAGAATGCCAAATAAAAATGCAAACAAATTTGCAAGAGTAAATGCTAAAGGTCCTGCTTAACCTAGAAGAGAAAAAAAACTTCAGGGACCTATTTATATATAATTGTTGTGCTAATTACAAATTATTCTTATTAATCAGAAAACCAACCCCCATTAGCCATGCCTGTCAAAGCTCTGATAACTTGAGTTAATTGTGTTTGAATGAACAAGAAATGAATTTCTTTTTAAATACTTTGAAACTTATTTTTTCCACTAATTCAAAGAGGTCTTTCTTCCATTGAACATGAATTTGTATAATATTGTACAAGGGCAGAGTTGGATAGTGAAAGGAACACTGTGTTTGAAATCAGAAGGCCTAGTAATACTCCTCATTCTGAAAGCTTCCTTTTTTTTGTCTTGTTTTGTTTTGTCTTTCAGAGAGCTAGTGTAATGGATAGAGCTGGCCCTGGAATCTAGTCCCTGTGTGTGTGTGTGTGTGTGTGTGTGTGTGGTGTGTGTGTGTGTATGTTGTTGTTTACCCCATTCATATTTCCTTGTCTCTCTCCCCAGTCCCACCCTTATTCTTAATTCATAAGAGGAAAGCACTTAAGGAAAAGCGATCTCATCTAACGTACCATCTATAAGTTGTCATATGTCTATATGTCGTTCACACCTTTAATGAGGAGTAACTGTTTTGTCATTTGTTTTTGTCCAAAATTAGTCACTGAAAGTAATTTGAATCAGGCTGCATTTTATGCTTTGTTTTGGTTTGGTTTGGTTTTTCATTTACATTATTGTAATCATTGTTATAAAATCTATTCATCGTGGAACACTATGACCTTAAAAAAAATTAAATGAGCATCAGAAGACATTGGAAAGGCATCTTCACCTAGAGGGTGTGAGCAGAATACAACACACAACAAAAGTGAAACTATGAATAAAAGCTAGAGTAAAGACCTCTGAAAAAGATGGACTGAACCTGGGGAGGGAGTGAATGATAAATAAATAATTGAACAGGTTGTATATTCCCAATGTCAAGAGAAATTAAGGAAGCATCCTAGGAAATTGAGTTAATCTCCTATGGGGAACTGAGAGGGGGACTTGAACTAGAATCAATACCTGAAATGGGCAAGGCTGGAGGGTCTGTAATCTTTATCACTGAAGTGTGTATCTATATTGATAAAACCGCAGATTCACTTAAGAATTTCAGTTATTTGAGGCCTCCTGCCTATTGCTCAGATTGCTGAAACTTAGTTTCCTCAATTGTAAAATAAGGCAGTTGAACTGGTTGAATTAGATGATTTCTAAAGTACCTTCCCTAACAGTAATAAGTCTAATAATATCACATCTATCAATCAAAGACATAGTACTATGTGCCAGGTATGCTAGATTTTGGGATACAAAGCAAAAATTGAAAACAGTTCTGTATCTAAAGGGACTTATTTTCTATGGGGGCAAGGAAGGAGATGGCAAATGTCTGTGTATGTGAATTTGGAGGGGGGAAGTCACTAGCAGCTTCAGGGAAAGGATCAGAAAAAGTTTCATGTAAAAGGTGATCTTTGAGCTGAGTTCTGAAGGAAACTAGGGATTATAAGAGGTGGGGGTGAGATTGGAATGCATTCCAGGCACATGGGACAGCCAATGCAAGGACATGGAGATGTAAGGTGGTAAGTCTTATGTAAGTATAGGAAAAAGGTGAGTTTGGCTGGATTGTGGAAAATATGAAGGAGAAAAATGTAAATTAAAGTTGGAAGGGTAGTCTGAAAAAAGCTGGGAAAGGGTTTAAATGTTCATCTAGAATAATAAGAAAAGGAGATATCTGTCTTCTAAGAATAAGCTTAGACATCCATGGTCAGTAGAAGGCTGTCAGTCCTGGCCATGTGATTATAAAACATTGCACATGTGTGTTCTCTAAATTGTATATAAATTGATAGTAGTTTTGTAGATAACAAAGATTCATCTGAATATTTATGTGCATTTATCAGATATTATGTTCTGAAAAACTTTAGTAGCTTATCTATTTTCTGAGACTTTTTTTATAAAGAAAAAATGATTATTTTTGTTGAACCCTTTCATTTCATTTAGATATGACTACTCCATTAAGATAAATAACAATAAGCAAATCATTTGATATATTGATATCCTTAGTATATGGAAAGGCCTCTTCTTACCTTGACTCTTGAGGTCTATTCTAATGAGGACTTTTGAGTATTGGACCTGATGATAGATCTGTCATTTAAAAGTAAATCTAAAGAACACTACTTTGACTGTAAAGTAATCAAATTTTCAGCCACAGCAACCCTTGACCAAGTCATAAAGGGATTGTGATCTGCATTAATGAATTTGTAAGCAAATACATGAATTATTGGCTCCTTGGCATATTGAAGAAGACTGTACTAAAATGTTTTAGCTTCTATTTATGTATCCCTCATCCAAAAACAGATCAGAAAAACTTCCCATGGTGTAGCACTAACATCAAGTTATTAAAAGTTTTGCCAGTAGAATGTGACTTCTTCTGAATTCTCTACATTTGGAAAGGTATCTCATTTTGGCCCAGTGATGTACTGCTCCTGGTATCTGTCTAAAATTGAGTCTAGCTCAATAGAAAGAAGTTCATTACCAACAGTTTGGCTGCCTAAGTTGGTACATTCTTTAGTCATGAGTCATGGTAACATAAGGTGGCCTCCAGAATAAAGAAAACTGCTAAATAGTCCCCACTACCATCAGCCTTATTCTCCTGTAGGGAAGGTGGTAGTAGTGTGAATGAGAAAAAAGGGGGGAAGAAGGTTTTAAGAGGAACAATGTGTTTTAGTTAGTTTTGTCCAAAACTAACAAGATAATGTACTACAGGAGGAACTAAACATCGTGGATATGGACATCTTTAAATACCTTTACAATGTTGTGCATTAGGTGACTCACCAATTTTGGGAGGCTCATTTTGACAACTTGATCTCTGCAAATTTTTACACTTTTAACTATGGTTTCCTCCTGGATACTGTATCTTCCATTGGCTTCCATAACATTTCTTCTTCTTGGAGTTCTTCCAGCTTTATCCCTTATTTAGTCTTCTCCTCTGGATCATCTTCTTTTTCTAATCCACTAAGTCACTAAATGCTGCTGCACCCTAAGGCTATTTCATGAGAAAGGGAATGTTTTGCAGGTCTTTGGTTCTGGTAATATTGCCATAAAATTATGTTGTAAGTACAGGGTGTCCCAAAAGTTTTAGTATAGCTTTCAGTATTGAAATTTAATTTAAGCTATACAAGCTAAAAAACTGCACTAAGACCTTTGGAATAGTCCATGTAATCTGGAATTCACAGAAGTATACTAGAACACAGAATTACAGTATAGTAGTATTATTATGGTCTGGTCTATGTGCCTTAACGTGGCCACCCCATCATCACCCCTTGACAAGAAATGTCAGTATTGTCTGTATCAGCTCACTCCAACTGGCTCTCACACAGGCAGGTCTAAGGTCTCAGAGAGAGATCATTCAAATTGCCTCTTTGGGTAACTGTTGAGGTGAAATACACTACCCATACTCACTTTTCTAGCTCCTAATCCCCTACTAATACTTTTCTATTTATTGAACCAGCTGGTCACAATCATGACACTTTAAAATCATTTTAACAATAAATTTTAATGAAACAATAAGGTAGAAGAAATGATAGCATCGTAGGTAGTCATATATTAAAGTAAGTAGACAAAGAACAGCAAAAGGAAAAGGGGACAACAGAGAATGGGATTGATATTGTCATGGAAACCATAATCATGCATTTGTACAGACTTTGTGATAGTAATGGAGTATTTAAGGGCCTGGGGTCAAAAAAGTTAGACTTGATGATCAACTGAACAACAAAAAGACAAAGAATATAAAAAAAAAATCACAATCCACACAAAAAGACCATGTCATATAGAGGTGGCTAGGTGACACAGTGAATATAGCACTGGTTGTGGAGTAAGGAAGACCTGAGTTCAAATATGGCCTCAGACACATAACTAGTTGTGTGACCTTGGGCAAATCACTTAACCCCAATTGCTTTGCCTCCCCCCTCCAAAAGGCAAAAAATAAATAAAAATTTTAAAAATTAGATTTTAAAAATTAAAAAAAAACATATCATACTGACTTCCCTACCAGCACATTCAATATATTTGGGGCAGAGTGGGAACATATTTAGAGGTACCTGGCATAGCAGCATATAAAGGTGGAAAATACAAATTTTGAGGATAACCCAACTCTGGATTCCAGTCTTTGAGGTCATTGGTCCATTTAGGGACACCTGCACCACACAAACTTGCTTCATTAGCCACTACCCAATTTTTATTCTTTACCACTCTTCAGCTAGGCAAATTTTCTTCTCTACTATACTCAAACATTGAAATTACAAACTGTAATCAATGTTCAATCACATTTAAGAGGATGTTTAGAGGTCTTACCTCTTATGTTAATATCAGTTCCCTTTAAACCTGAGTAATACAAATCAATCCCGCTACCTTCAGGCTAAAAGGACCAGCTGAGCCCATTATTCACTTAACTGGATCCAACCGAAAGAGTACTCACAGAAGTAAAGCTCAGCCTCTCTTTTATAGCATCAAACAAAGCTAGCCAGCTCACCAGGATACATAGCATCTGCACAGCTTCCTCTTTCCTTCTCTATTTATTCTTAAAGTAAAGGTGGCAGTGAGGAAGAACATGCATTTATGAGTAACTTCACCTCTCTCCAATTATAGGTGGCCCCAAAGGGCAACAGCTGGAACTGGAGCTCTTGGCAATGAAATTAACTTTTTCTTCATCTAATCAGTAATCACTCAGCTAAAGCTTCCACCAACTTTCGGCTCCTAGCCATCAGCACGCCAACAGTCCAGATTTTCCAATTCTTGCGGTATAGTGTTTTGATTGTTTTATTACTAGCTTCCTATGTTTCTTATAGTGGCTATAAGGAAATACAATCCATGCATACTTTTTTGTCCTATTTAGTCTTCTCTCTGTTTCTTTGCTGTATAATATGGTGTTCATCAATGAAAATTAAATTTTAAAAGTTCAGTTTTGATGAAGTTAAAGGAAATCTCCCTCATGTTGAGACAACCCTGGAGTAGTAAAAACAGTATTAGAATTGTATCCCCAAGGCCCTAGCCAAGATATTGACTTTGTTGTGCATAACCTTATGTAAGTCACTTAAGGTTTATGAATCTCTGTCTTCTCATCTATCTGAACAAGTACTTCTCTTGACAGGACTTCTCTTGCTTAACTCACAGGGTGGTGAAAGCCAAATAATTTCATCTCATATTTATGAGCATTTTTTTTACCAATCATAAAGCATTATAAAGTAATCCATAACTCTCATGGTTTATCTTCTAAAATATAGGTGATATGTTTCATATAAATTGATTTATTATTTCCTCACATGCCAAGTGTCTTATATTTTTCTCCATTAGCTCCAAATTTGTAGATTTACTCCCTTTCTCCAAGTTAGCAAAAACTGTCCCTATACAAAACTTTTACAAACCATATGAAAAAAATCATATCCCAAAGAATGAGAACCATTATAATTATAATATGCATCACTTTTTCTTCAGCCTTCAGCCCAGAGAGGAACATGACAGAAAATCCATAGTGTGCCCAACCTGCCACCTCATCATATATTGATTTGCATTGTCATTTGTCTACAAATATTTTTTAAGTACAATTTAGTATTTTACTAATAGGACACCAATGTCATTATGGAAAATGAAGTTCATACTTGCATGAAAATGGTTGTCAACCTTATCTCAACCTTTTTGCTGCTATGACTTTGACTATGTTCTCTTAAATACACATTCTTAGCCAAAAAAAATTTTTTAAAAGGGTTTTACACAAATAAAGGCCTACTAAGGGTAAACACAGAGTCCACACATCAGGTGTTATCTCTTCGTGAAGCATTCTTGAACCCCACAAGTTGTTTCTTTCCACATTCTGGGGTTTTCTCAGCTGCCAGAGGTATTAGATGGCTGCCCTCTCTGAGGCCTCCACACACTCTGGCAAGCTGGACACACACCCCAGGACCTCCACCTTAGACTGCAGTCCAGATCCAAGCAGATTAAAGCAAGATTGATTACCCCTCAGACTGGTGCTTGGTCCCCCTACACTCTGCAGGCCAGGAGCTGAAGCTGCCATGTGGTGCTGGCTGGCTGTGCCCGCGTCTCAGCAGCTTCTCACCCCGGGGACAAAAGCCACACACTACCACTTACTGGGTCCCAAAGTCCAGACTGCACTGATCTCTCACTTTGTCCTTAGCATCTATGTATTGATAATTCTGGAAAAGGCCACAGCTGCTGCTTATCTGAAGTCCCTCCAGCCAGTGGCTGGTCAGGCCTGCTCTGGGGCTAAAGCCTCCGTGTGGGGCTGGGCTTGGCTCCCAGAACGCTGTGCTGGCCCATTCCTGCCAGCCTGCTGGGCTGTCCTCAGCGGGAGGTTAGCTTCTCTGTGTCATTTTGTGGGTTCTGCAGCTTCAAAGTTTGTTCAGATTCCCTTTTCACATTGATTGGGGAAAGTGGAAGCCGGAGCCGCTCAGAGGTCCTGCTTCTACTCCACCATCTTGACTCTGCCCCATAGATAGATTTTAAATAAACTGTTTAAATCCTAGGATTTAGCAAATGGACTAATCAACTACTTCCCCCCTCTGCAGTGATAAACATCCACAATACTTGAACACGTGATGTATGTTCTTATCCACACACATCTACATAGTAAAAAATATCACATGGGCACATACTTATAGACATACTCACATAGCTCCATGGATATACTGATATACCTATATCTATGCTGATATTAATATGGATACAATACTGACATACATATAGATTTAGATATAGCTACATCAGTGTATACCTCTTAAATCATGTGCATATCATCAGAGTAGAACAGCAGGGAAACAAAACACCAGTTCTAGAGTCAATGGGCCTCGACTGAAATTCTTTTTAAGTTGTGCCCAGACACGTTAGGTCGATCATTTATGGTGTAGTAGATGAGAGTGCCAGACTGGAAGTGAGAAGGACTAAGTTCAAATCCAACCTGTGGTGCTTACTAGCTATGTGACCCTGGGCAAATCACTATCAAATCAACATAGTTGCCTCAGTTTCCTCATATATCAAATGAGAAATATAACAGAACCTACCCAATGAGTTTGTTTTATCAAATGAGAAAACATGTACAATATCTTGTAATCCTAAAGCACTAGATAAATTTTGTTTATTATATATATGCATTTATACACACACATATACACGCAGTTATAGATGTTTACATTGTATACAAATGTGTTATGTAAGCGTTGATACCTAAATTTTATTATATATACACACATTTACATGAGGGAATTTTACTAAATAGTTTGTGATGTCTCTTGAAACTGTAGATCTACTCATCTATGAGCATAATTTATAATAGAAATCATTGGTTTAAATAATGATTCAATCCTTTTCCTTTTTATATGGTCTTTAGCAAATCATTCTACGATATGTTTTAGATACATTATACTGCAATACATTTTAATCAATCATGAAATAAGGGATTTGTCTTCTAATATCTATTAAATCTCTAAAATCTATGATTCTCTACCATATATACCATTTTTACATATATATGTATATATACACACACACATATCTCCTTAAAGACACCATGCCTATGATTATGTATATGCTCCTATATCTATGTGTACCTAGCCACATATTGAATGTCATATTTCTGAACATGCACTAAATCATGTGTGTGTGTGTGTGTGTGTGTGTGTGTGTGTATGTGTGTGATGTACAACTGTGGTCATGAAACTGTACCCTCTTTTGGTCAGGATCTTCATGAGATAGTCTATTAGATCACAACCAGTCAGATCCAGATGGAGCATGGCATAAGGAAGGATATAACCCTCATAGATGGTCACAGCATGGGTCACACCATAACCAGAGTCCATCACAATATCAGTGGTACAAACAGAGGCATACAGGGACAGCACAGCCTGGATGACAACATGCATCACTGGAGTGCTGAAGGTCTCAAAGATAATGAGTCATCTTTTCTCTGTTGTCTTTGGAGTTCGAGACTTATGTGGACAGCACAGAGTGCTCTTCAGGGGCTGCATGAAGCTCTTTGCAGAAAATATGATATCAGATCTTCTCCATGTCATTCCAGTTGGTGACAATACCACGTTAAATGAGGTACTTCAGAGTCAGAAGACCTCTCTTGTTCTGGGCCTCATCTCCCACATAGCTGTCTTTCTGATCCATACCTACCATCACTCCCTGATGTCTGGAGCACCCAACAATGGAAGGGAAGATAGCCCAAGAGGCATCATCTCCTACTGGAATAATCTTCTGCAATATATGTGTGTGTGTGAGTGGGGGTAGGGGTGAGGTGTGGTCTGTGTGACAGAGCAAGTATTTGATGCTAACGCCCCACCCCCCAAAAAAGGAGGAATTGGAGTAATGATAATAACAAAGAGAAAAATAAAAATTCTCAATCTCAAGAGCAATAGAAAGTAAAGTATGTTATTTTCAAAAAGCAAGGGCAAAGAACCATTATCAATACTAAATATATATGCACTAAATGGCATAAGAAATTCATAAAGCTAAAATAAAGAGAATTAAAATAACATTCAGTAACAAAATTATCTGAAATGTTAATATGTTATATCTCACAAAGAAAACCTAAAAGTAAAATGTAGAATTTTAAAAAGAGTAGTTAAATTTAGAACTTGAAAATGTGTATTTGAAATCTCCTGAATGGGAATACTAAAAATACACAAATTACAAAAATAAACCATATATGCAGAGAAAGTATAAATACACATAGAAATGCAGAAATAGTAGTCCTTTACATACTAGAACTCAAAATATTAATTAACATATGGCACTCAATCAAAAGCTACAATTAAATGCAAACTCAAAAATGATACCCTGAATGATCAGTTAGATAAAAATAAAAATTAAAAAAAACAAATTTCTCAAACAAGGGAAAGAAAATAGCAATTAGGTTATATGTTAAAATGTCTAAAATGCACATATTGCATTCTCAGATTTACATATCTGAAGATAGGAAATAACAAAAATGGAAAAAGAGATTAACGAACTACTTTCTACTTTTAAAAACATATATTACTCTAATAAACTCAAAAGAAGTACAAAATAAGAAATATTTGAAGTTAGAAAAGAAATAGACAAAATGGAAAATGAAAGTAAAAGAATTTGATTGAAAACACTAACAGAACTGTTAAATCTTTAGCCAGCCCTTTAAAGAATAAAAGCAGGGAGATAAAATCACCAGTGGTAGAGTCAATATGACAGAGGAAACATTCAATTTTATCTCTCCCCTCAACCTCTACCACCTCTACACACACACACACACACACACACACACACACACACACACACACACACACACACACACACACACTTCCTTTAAAATTATAGAAATAGAAATTATAGAAAATGCACTGGACTTAATTTTGACTGGGAAATCCAAAAAGAAATCAGTGATTCACTTTTTTTTTTTCTAATTCAGGACAGATTAGGGGAAAGGAAACAGAGGTCTGAGGACATTGTGGAGGGAATCTGTCCAGGAACATGTTTGACAAAAATATCAAGGGGCATTCCAATGCTCATAATCTGAGAGAAAACCAAAGAAGATTCCAGAAAAAGATGCAAGGGGAATCCCTCAACAAGTACCAAGTACAGGAACACTTGTCATCTCCCAATAGATTCTGTTGCCTATAGTTGCATGGTAGACAGAATCCGTTTTTAGCATTGGCTCTAGATTTGTACTGAACACAGAGCAAGTTATAGAAAGCTAACAGTAGTTTTGTGGTTCCAATCCATCTAATGGGAAAGTGGGTACACTATTACACTGTTGGTGGGACTGTGAACAACACCAACCATTTTGGAAAGTAAACTGGAACTACACCCCTAAAACTATTAACTGGTGTGTATTCATTAATACAGCGATAACACTGCTAGATCTATACAACCAAACAGATTTTTTTTTAAAGGCAAAAATCTCACATGAACAAAAATACTTAAAGCAGCTCTTTTCTTTTGCTGGAAAAGAATAGGAAATTGAGACCAGACAGATCAATTAGAGAACTGATAAATAAGTTATTATATGTGTGTGTGTGTGTGGTGGCATACTATTAGTGCTTTAAAAAATTATGAAGGGGAAGGTTTCAGAAAAACCTGGGAAGACGTGTGTGAAACGATGCAAATGAAGTTGGCAGAAACAAGAGAAAAAAACTATACAATAACAGCAAATTTGGAGGAATTGGAGAGTAACATAAAAACATATAATACCTAAGTTATTTTTATTTTTATATTGATATTTAAATTTTATTTTAGTCTTCAACATTCATTTCCACAAGATTTTGAGTTACAAATTTTCTCCCTGTCTTTCCCCTACCCCCACCCAAAGATAGCAAGTCTACTGAATGCCCCTTCCCCTAATCTGTTCTATTTTATATCCTGTCCCATCCACCTCCCTAACTTTCTAGTAGGGCAAGATGGATTTCTATGCCTGTATATTGTATTTCCCAGTTGCATGTAAAAAACAATTTTTTTAACATTTGTTTTTAAAACTTTGATTTCCAGATACTTTCCTTCCTTTCTTCCTCACCCACCCCAACTGGGAAGATAAGCAATTCAATATAGGCTGTACATGTGTAGGTACACAAAATGTTTCCATAGTAGTTATACTGTGAAAGACTAACTATATTTCCCTCCATCCTATCCCACCCCCCACTTATTCTATTTTTTACTTTGACCCAATCCCTTTTCAAAAGTGTTTGCTTCTAACTACCCTCTCCCCCAATCTGCCATGATTTCTATCATCTCCCCTCTTTTCCCTTTCCCCCCTACTTTCCTGTAGGGTAAGATACCCAAATGAGTGTGTATGTTAATCTCTCGTTAAGCCAAATTCAATGAGAGTAAGGTTGTCCCATTCCCTTTAACCTTCCTGCTCTTCCCCTCCATTGTAACAGTTTTCTCTTGCTCTTTTATATGAGATCATTTACCCTATTGTATCTCTCCCTTTCTCCTTCCCTCATTATATTCCTCTCTCACCTCTTAATTTTATTTTTTAGATATCATCCCTTCATATTCAACTCATCCTGTGCCCTTTGTCTATGTATACATGTACACACATAAACACAGACTCACATATGTATTTATACATACATACACCCTCCTATACATGCATATATATGTAATATATTCCCTTCAACTATCTTCATATTGAGAAAAGTCTCATGAGTTGCAATTATCATTTTTCCTTGTAGGAATGTAAATAGATCAACTTTGATAAGTTCCTTATGATTTCTTTTTCTTGTTTACCTTCTCATGCTTCTCTTGCTTCTTGTATTTGAAAGTCAAATTTTCTGTTCAACTTTGGTTTTTTCATCAAGAATACTTTAAAGTCCTTTATTTCATTAAATGAAATATTTTCCCCTGAAGCATTACACTCAGTTGTGCTAGGTAAGTGATTCTTGGTTTTAATCCTACCTCCTTTGACCTCTGGAATATCATATTCCAAGCCATTTGATCCCTTAATTTAGAAGCTGCTAGATCTTGTGTTATGCTGATTGTTTTTCCACAATACTCAAATTGTTTCTTCCTGACAGCTTGTGATAGTTTCTCTTTGAGCTGGGAACTCTGGAATTTGGCTATGATATTCCTAGGACTTTTCTTTTGGTGATCTTTTTCTAGAGGTGATTAGTGAATTCTTTCAATTTCTATTTTGCCCTCTGGTTCTAGAATATCAGGGCAATTTTCCTTGAGAATTTCTTGAAGGATGATCTCGAGGTTTTTTTTAATCATGGCTTTCAGGTAACCCAATAATTTTTAAATTATCTCTCTTGGACCTATTTTCCATCTCAGTAGTTTTTTCCAGTGAGATATTTCACATTGCCTTCTATTTTTTAATTTGTTTGGATCTGCTTTATAGTATTTTGATTTCTCATACAGTCATTAGCTTCCAATTGCTCCATTCTAATTTTGAAGGAATTGTTCTCTTCAGTGAGTTTTTGAAATTCCTTTTCCATCTTACCAATTTAGCTTTTTAAGGCATTCTTCTCCTCATTGGCTTTTCGGACCTCTTTTGCCATTTGAGTTAGTCTATTTTTTAATGTGTTATTTTCTTCAGTATTTTTGGGGTTTCCTTTAGCAGTCTGTTGACTCACTTTTCCTGATTTTTTTGCATCATTCTCATTTCTCTTCCTAATTTTTCCTCCACTTCTCTTACTTGATTTTCAAAATCCATCTTGAGCTCCTCCATGGCCTGTAACAAATTCATATTTTTCTTTGAAACTTTTGGTGCAAGAGTTTTGACTTCATTAACTTCTTCTGGTTCCAAATTTTGATCGTTTTTGTCCCCCAAAAAAGATTCTATGATCTGATTTTGCTTTCTCTGCTTGCTCATCTTGCCAGCCAATTACTTGACTTTTGAGATCTTTGCCATGGCAGAACTCTGCTTCCAGAGGGAAGAGAGTTATATATCAAATCACCAGGGTTTTTGCAAATATTTTCAGAGCTATGAGGTGAGAGGCCTCTGTACAGATACCCCAAGCTCTAGCACACTGACCACACACCCCAGGACCACCACCCAAGACAAAGATCCAGATTCAAGCAGGTCAAAGTAAGAGGAATTGCCCTTTGAATTGTTACTTGGTACCTCTATGATCTGTAGGCCAGGAGCTCAGAAGGCAGGCAGGGCTGCAGCTGCAGCTGCCATGTCTCCTCCACCTCTCTCTCTGGGGCAGGGGCCTGACCACATTCTACTGTCACCCAGTTCCAAAGAGTTCCCCACTGATCTTTTACTTTCTCTTTGGCATTTATGGGTTGAGAAGTCTGGAAACTTCCACAGCTGCTAGTGATTAACTCTCCTGAATTCTGCTCTGGCCAGTCTGGTCAAGGCCACCCTGAGTCTGGGTGTGTGTGGCTCACATGGGACTATGCTCAGCTCCCAGTCTGTTGCAATAGACTCTTCCTGTCAGCCTGCCACACTGCCTTCATTGGGAGATTTGTTTCTCTTTGTCACTTTGTGCATTATCTAGCTCTAAAAGTCATTTAGAGTGATATTTTACTGGTATTGGAGGTGGTTGGTTAGATACAGGAGCTCATGCAAGTTCATGCTTTTACTCCACCATGTTGGCTCTGCCCCCCCATACTTAAATTTTTTAATGAACTATAGATGCTAATCTAATTATAGGAAATTAAATTGAACAAATCATAAATGCACTATAAAACTGGAAGAATTTCAGCAAAATTTGAAAGGCAACAACAGGCCTGATCCAGATGGATTTAACAGATAAATCCAATCAATTGTTAGGAGGAGTTAGTATCTAAGCAATATAATTTATTCTTTAAATTTAAGAAAGAAAACATTCTACAGAAATAATTTTTATAGAAAAAATTAGTCATAATATTTTGAGAAAGATAAAGCAAAGAAAAATAGAGATCATTATCATTAAATAATATATTGATACAACATTTTAAATATCTTAATGAAAAGAAGACTATATAATATACATATGTAATGCACACATCGTACAGTGTGACTAAATTGAATGTATAACATGTATACAAGGAGATGTCAGTAACACAAAGACAATAATTGTATAAAAGACAAAAACACTCAAAATTAAAAAAATATTTTTGACAAATAGCAACATTTATTTATGGCAAAGTCATAATTTTAAAGCATAGAAAGACTATTATCAAAACTAATTTTAAGTGACAAATCTAAAATTAAAATTTAATATTATTTGCAATGGAGAAATAATAGAAGCTTTCCCAATACATTCTGAAGTAAACAAAGATTGCCTTCTTTCCAGTATTGTTTAAATCAATTTTAGAAATGCTCATAAAAATAATAAGTGGCAGGAAAAAGTTATATGTTTAGATATGGGCAAATAAGAGACAAAATTTATGCTAGTTCTGATGACATTATAATTTACTTAGTAAACCATCATGAAACAGCAAAGTAATTACTTGAGAGAATGAACAGTTTCAGTAAATTATGATACAAAAAAATACACAAATATCATCACCATTGTCATATAGCAATAATAAAATCCAAGAGAAATTAATAAAAAGGGAAAATTTATTGAAATAACTTTGGCAATTTTACTCATAATAACTTTTGTTCAAAATTATAGAAATCAATATACCAAGTACATTCAAAAAATATAAATGCAATTAGAAAATACTTGTTAAAGAAATAAAGAGTGAATTGTTATTGGAAGAATATTCAGTAAGTATGGCTGGAACATGCTAAATATTTGATACTAATTAATTAATTCACAGACTTAATGTTATACCAATAGAACTATCATAGCATACTTTATAGAACATGACAAAATATTAACAAGAGTAATTAGGAGGAACAAAAGATCTAGTATCTTTAGAAAGAGAATGGGGGAAAAAGAATGAAAGAAGACTATTTCTAGAACTCAAATTATAATCTAAAACTATAACTATAAAAACTCTTTATTCGTTTTAAAAAATATAAATTTGTAGAAAAGAGTGGATAAGGAGGAACTATAAAAAAATCTGATCTCAATAATGAAGTGTTTGCTAAATCAGAGAACATAAATTATAAGGGGGGAAGGGAGTATATCTTTTTTGAGAATAGCTGCTGGAAAAATGAAAAAGCAGTTGGAAAGAAATTAGGATTACAAGAAAACTTTACACCACTTACCAGAACAAACTCGAAATGTATATATGACCTGAATGTAAATGTAAAACACTAAAAAAAAAAAGGTAAAGCAGGTATCTATTACAACTAAAATGGAGAAATCATAATCTAAAGTGGGACAGATTATCATATTTCTGATAATATGTATGGTGTTTATATATACATATATGTATGATATATAGATATATAATTTTTATGATAATAGGCCATTCTGATTATATGAAAAATGATTTTCCAAACAAAATGCAGCAAAGCTAAAAGGGCAAGAATTGATGGGAAGCAAATTAGTTGCATCAATTACCTCTAATACATATCTGATATGCAAGATATATAGAGATAATTAATTTTAATCTATAATACCAAGTGCACCTTTGTAATTGGAAATAAACCAACAGTCATTTGCTAAGCATCTACTCTGTGCCAGGCACTATTCTATGGTCAGAGGGTACAAAGAGAAAAATAAAACAGTTCCTGTCCTTAAGGACCTTATGTTGTGTGGGGATACAACATGAATGTACAGTATGTAAATGTATACAAATTATATAAAATGAATGCAATTTTGTCTGGAGGGAAAGCACTAGAAGCTGTGGCTGGGGAAATGAGAAAAGACTCCATATAGGAAGTGGTATTTGAAATGAGTATTGAGGGAAACTAGGGCTTTTAGAAATCAGAGGTGAGAAAGGAATGCATTCTAGCCATGGGTAAAAAGTACAGGCAAAAGTACTGAGGAAAAATAATGAGGCTGGGTTTTATTGTTGTTTTTGTTATTCTGAAACAATAAATATGTGGAACAATACATAACGGGTCTGGGAAGGTAGGCTGGGCTTTAAATGCCAGAGAAAACTGTACTCAATTTTAAAGGTAAGGGAACACTAGACTTAATTGAGGAGAATGACATGGTCAGAACTGTGTTTTAGCAATTTTTGACAGCAGTATAGAGGATAGGTTAGTGTGCAGGTCTGAAATCAGGGAAATCAAGCAGGAGGGTATTACTAAGTGATAAGGGGGGAAACAGGGAATGGAATAAGTATTCATATAGTGTCTAATATGTGCTAGGCATTTTTCTAAGCTTAAAAAAACAACTATTACCTCACAACAATTCTATGAGGTAAGTGTTATTAATATCCCTGTTTTACAATTAAGGAAACTGAGGCAAATTAGAGGCTAAGTGACATGCTCAGGATCACACAACTAGTTAATGTCTAAAGTCATATTTGAACTCAAGTCTTTCTGACTCCAGGCATAGTGCTCTATCTATTACAATCTTATATGTTTCACAAGCAATGAGAAACTCAGCTATGGTGGCATCAGTGTGAGTAGAAAGAAAGAAACCGATTAAAATAAGTGCCATATGAGTAGAATTAGCAAGAATTGGCAATTGATTAGATACTAGGATTTGATTTATTCTTTTGTTGATTGATTATACTTAAGAAAGTGAGAGAGGGGGGCAGCTAGGTGGCACAGTGAATAGAACACCAGCCCTGGAGTCAGGAGGACCTGAGTTCAAATTCAGCCTCAGACACTTAACACAAAAACTAACCGTGTGACCTTGAGCAAGTCACTTAACCCCAATTGCCCTACCTTACTCCCTCCAAAAAAAAAAAAAAGAAACTAAAAAAGTGAGAGAGGGATTGTTAATAATGCAAGTTAAATTTTAAAGTGTGTCATACATAATTTCCACCCCAGAAAGTCAATCATTATGTATTTACTAACATTGATGGTCAACTATAGCAGTAGAGTGGTTGATGTTGGTTAGAAGAAAATCCTCTTTATCAGAGACTGGACTAGAGGATAGAATGGGGGTGAAATCCAAGGATTTGCAAATGTACAGAAGAATAATATACGTGGCAAATTGCCCTAATTTTCCTGGTAAGCTATTAGGCAACATCTTTTGTGGGAATTATGCACGAGGCCCCAAAAGGGAAGAGAAAGTTATGAATAATGTCTGTGGTATCCATGATAGAGAAGCAACTAAAAGTATTAAGTTACTAGAAAGAGCCCTAGGTTATCTAATATGAATTTGTCACAGAATGAGTCAACATGGTTTCTTAGGACTCCAAAAGCATTCCACAACACCTAATTTGAACCTAAGGGATAAGATGGTGGGATTGATCCAAGGTTGGAGCTTATCCAGGTATGGTACAAAGATGCTAAGAGTAGAAGACAATATAGTAATCTGTATTGATAAAATGCAAAGTCAAGTTTAGGAAAGGAGCAAAATGGAACAAGATCTGGAATAATGGCCTGGCAGAATATTGATGGGTGGATAGACTGAAGGTCACAGTTAGGACAAAGAATAGGTTTAGAAGAATTTAAACAAAGGAAAACGCAGAATAATATGATGTTCTGGTTGCCTGAGAGAACGTCAGAATTCTTCATCATGGAAGTAGATTGTAGGCTATAAAAAGATGAAAGTTATAGCTATTATGATATGACATAAAATCAAAAGATATGAACAAAGAGTTCTAAAAATTGCTATTAAATTGTGAGCTATTAAAAACCATGCACAAGATTACTTCAAATCATAAATAAAAACAAATCTGAGGTATTACTTCACCCTCATAAAACTGGCAAAGATAACAAAAGATGTGAATAATCCTTGTTAGAGACTATAGAAAGGTGAGCACACTAATGCCTTATCTACAGGACTTTGAATTTGAACCACTCTAGAAAGCAATGTGTTGGCATGGTTACAATTGTGGACCATCCTTGGAACTTCTTCTGAATTTAAGATTCCCAGGACACTTAGGTTCACTATCTCTGATTATGGTCGCCATCAAATGTCATATTCTCTGACACCAGCATTAAAATGTCCAAGGACACTTGAAGGAGAAATGAAATAAGGGACCAGAGATATTGATGGTTCTCTCTACCTCTATCCCTGCCCCTTTGTTCCACTACATTTTAATTTGAAAAAAAAAAAAACTCAAAGGAAGAGCTATAATCCTGTTATCACTTTTCTCTGCACTTTTATCAACCTGTGGGACATATAAGATGAAGATATGAGCAACAAAACAGGTGAGTTTTTAAAAATCACTCCAGTAACTTGGTTTCCTTTGGAGATTAAGAGCCAATGTATTGAACTGGTTCGTTGAGGCTGGGTCCTCTGTGCAATAGCTATCTTCTTCCCCTTTACTTGACCTTGGATTCAAGGTTTATATTAATTTCTTTGAGGAGGTATGCCATTCAAGCTATCTCTCATTCAGGCTCTCCTCTTCCAGTGCCAGTCAAAATAATAGAGAATCTGAATAACTTCTACAGTAGGACAGAAGGAGAGTGGAAACTAGTCTCAATATTGGGGAGGGGTGGAAGTGGAGAAATTATTCCAAGAAAGCTGAGATCTCTAACTAGAAAATAAGACACAATTCCTATGTGCCTTTTTCATATATGGGAGAAAATAAGTTCTTTTAACCAAAAAAAATATAGATTGTTTTGGAGGGGGATACCAGACCTTGTCAGAATAAAGCATTATGGGCTAGAAGGACATTGGGAGAGTAGATCACCAGTAGCTGTGCTGGTTTCCAGAATTATCAAACAATAAATGCCAAAGACAAAGTGAGAGGTCAGTGTAGACTTTGGGAACAGGGAGTCTGGGAGTGTGGTCCAGCCTCTGCCCCCTGAGGCAGAAGCGGCTGAGGCATTGCAGACACTGCTGTGTGGCTGCTTTAGAAATACTGGCCTGCAGATTGTAGGGGGACCACACAACCATTCTGAGGGGTAATCACTCTTGCTTTAACTTGCTTGGAACTGGATTGCTGTCTAGGACCTGGGGTGTTTGAGCAGGTGCCAGAGCCTGTGGTGCTTCTGAGAGGGCAGGAAACTAATACCTCTAGCAGCTGCGAAAACCCCAGTGATTTAGGACAAAGCTCTCCTCTATGGAAGCAGAGTTCTACTATGGCAAAAAGTTCAAAAGTCAAGTAACTGAGTGGCAACATGATCAAGCAAAGGAAGCAACTCAAGCACAGCAATCCAAGTTTGTATTCCTATTTGGGGGACAAAAAGGATCAAAGCATGGAATGGGAGGAAGACAACAAAGTCAGAACTCCTGTACCAAAAGCTTCCAACAAAAATATGAATTGGTTATAGGCCATAGAGGAGCTTAAGAAAGATTTTGAAAACCAAATAAGAGAAGTGGAGGAAAAATTGGGAAGAGAAATGAAAATGATACAAGAAAATCATGAAAAGAGAGTCAACAACCTGACTGAAGAAAATAACACCTTAAAAAAATAGACTAACTCAAATGGCAAAAGAGGCTCAAAAAGCCAATGAGGAGAAGAATGCCTTAAAAAGCTGAATTTGCCTGATGGAAAAAATCTCAAAAGCTCATTGAAGAGAATAATTCCTTCAGAATTAGATGGGAACAAATGGAAGCTAGTGACTATATGAGAAATCAAAATAATATTAAACAGATCCAAAATAATGAAAAAATAGAAGGCAATGTGAAATAGCTCATTAGGAAAACCACTGACCTGCAAAATAGATCCAGGAGAGATAATTTTAAAATTATTGGACTACCTGAAAGCCATGATCAAAAAAAGAACCTAGAAATCATACTTCAAGAAATTCTTGAGGAAAATTGCCCTGATATTTTAGAACCAGAGGTAAAATAGAGGTTGAAAGAATCTGCCAATCACCTCCTAAAAATATCCCAAAAAGTAAACTCCTAGAAATATTATAGCCAGGTTCTGGAATTCTCAGATCAAGGATAAAATATTACAAGCAGCCAGGAAGAAACAATTTGAATATTGTTGAAACACAATCAAGATAACACAGGACCTGGCAGCTTCTACACTGAGGGATTGAAGGTCTTGGAATATTATATTCTGGAGGGCAAAGGATCTGGGAGTAAAAACAAGAATCACCTACCCAGAAAAACTGAGTATCATATTTCAGGGGAAAATATGGTCATTCAACGAAATGAAGGGCTTTCAAGCATCCTTGATGAAAAAACCAGAGTTGAATAGTAAATTTGATATTCAGATACAAGAAGCAAAAGAAGCATGAGAATGTAAACAGGGAAAAGAAATCATAAGGAACTTATGAAAGTTCTATTTACATTCCTACATTAAAAAATGACAATTATAACTTATGAAACTTTTCTCAGTATGAAAATAGTTGAAGGGAACATAAAAGTGTATATATGTATGTATATATATACATACATACATACAAATATGTGTCTATATAGGAGGGTATATGGGTGTATTAATATATATGTGAGTGTATGTATATATGTGTACAGGTATACATAGACAGAGGGCACAGGACCAATAGAATAGGAAGGGATGCTACGTAAAAGGTGAAATTGATAGGTGAGAGAGGAATATAATGAGAGGAAATGGGGAGAGACAGAAGGGGTAAATTATCTCATATAGAAGATGTAATGAAAAACTGTTACAATTGAGGGGAAGAACAGGAAGGCAAAAAGGGTATAGGTCAACCTTACTCCTATTGAATTTAACTTAGGGATGGAATGACACACCCATTAAATAGGGTTTCTCACCCAATAGGAGAGTATGGGGAAGGGGATGAGAGGGGGGATGGTGGAAGGGAGGGCAGGTTGAGGGGGAGGGAAGTTAGAAGCACACACTTTTGAAAAAGGACAGAGTCAAAGTAGAGAAAAGAATAAGTGAGGGGCAGGATAGGATGGAGGGAAATATAGTCAATCTTTCACAATATATTCACTATGGAAATGTTTTGTGTAGCTACAAGTTTACAACCTATATTGAATTGCCTACCTTCCCAGTAAGGATGGGTGATGAGGGAGGAAGGGAAAGAATCTGGAATTCAAAATTTTTAAATCGAATGTTACAGATATAAAATGTTTTTACATGAAACTGAGAAATAATATATGCAGGCAGGGGGGTAAAGAGATCAATATTGCCCTACTGGAAAGTCGGAGGAGGGATGGGAGAGGATATAGGAGAGAGCAGATTGGGGGAGGGACTATACAGTGGGATTGCTGTTTTGGGGTGGTGGGTAGGGGAAAGACAGGAAGAAAATTTGTAACTCAAAATCTTGTGGAAATGAATGATGTAAACTAATAATAAACATAAAATTTAATTTTAAAAAAAGAAGAAAACACTATGAGAACTAGAAAAAGCCATGATCAGAAGAAGACCTGAGTCTTTAGTTTGGCACTGCTACCTTGTCACCATAGACAAGTAATCTCCCCTCTTTCTGAATCTCTAGATTTTTTTTTTCTCCATATAAGTATGGGACTAGTTTTTAAGGTGTTTATGGTCCTTCTATTTCTAACATTCTGTATCTATACTATACACATTAACTACAAAGCATTTCACATTGACATTATCTTACAATGAGTCCTGGATAAAATTTCTGTCCTTTCCATTCAAAATTTTCACATACTTTTTAGAGGCTACACTTATTGAATAAAAGGAAATATTAAATCAAGGCAGAGTGCATTACAAGACATATGACATAAAAATGTAAGTGACCTTAGAGATCCTATAGTAAAACCTTCTTATTTGCTTCATTGGAGGGGGAAGGTAGGGCAATGGCGGTTAAGTGACTTACCCAAGGTCACACAGCTACTGATTGTTAAGTTTTCAGAGGCCAGATTTGAATTCAGGTTTGCCACCTAGCTGCTCCAAAACCCTCTCATTTTACCAGTGCATAAACCGAGTTTAAGAAAGATGAAGTGATTTGCCCAAACCCATATCCTATGATTCTAACCATATTTTTCTAAAATGTATTAGATTCAGAGTCATATAAACTGAATTCTAATTCTAATTCTGCCACTTAGTGACCTTGGGCAAGTCACTTCTACTTTCTTGGACTTGGTTTCCTCATCTGTAAAATGAGAGTTTTGTACTCAATGACCTGTAACATCCCCTCCAACTTTAAATCTATGATCCAATGATCCATCATGCCAGGCTGCCCTATAAGAACCATAAATCTTCAGTCATCTTTTTAGGTTTTCTAACTTAAAGCTCAAAGGAATGATGGCAAGGTGTGACTGGAAGTCCAGTCTTCTTTATTTTCACCTGTAGGTGAAATATCTGGGTGTCATTGCCTCCATTTACCCTCAATTGTTCAAAAGGGGGCAAAGTGATTTATTACTAGTTGTGGTTGGTTCCACACCAAGAGCCTCATGGGGGATCTACCTAGAGGAGAATCTTCTGCTCCTCACAAAGAGTGGAGTACCTCTTGGCTCAGTCACCAGTCATACATAATTAGATAAATGCTGAGCCTGGAACAGTGTTCTTTTCTACTAGCATTTAAGTTCTATTCTTCAAATACTGTTATGTTAATATGAAAATACTTTAAATGCAACTTAATTTTTAACTGAGAGAAATGAAAGTTAAAACAGTAGCATTAAGAGACAGCTAGGTAACACAGTGAATAGAGCAGTCCTGGAGGAGGACTTGAGTTCAATTCTGGCCTCAAACACTTGACACACTTACTAGGTGTGTGACCTTGGGCAAGTCACTTAACCCTAATTGCCTTGCCTTTCCTCCTCCAAAAGGAAAAAAAAAATGATACCATTATCATTGAATAAGTGAAGGGAAAGATATTTGAAAGAATAGAATCAATTGAGATTTTCAACAGTTCAACCACATGTAGTCAAAATTCTATACCCCACAGGACCTGACTAAAACTATCAGTGAACTAAGGAAATCAACCCTAGTTTTTCTCAACTAAATTTTTTGCTTTGGGTAGTTTTACTACCTATCCCATGTAGAAGACTATGTCCTCATTAAAAAGCCAAATAATTTCTATTTTGTGTCTGAGAACAATAATGGTATTGTGCAAAGCAAAAAATCCTTACCTCAAAGACACTATATTTTCTTTTTCTTTTTTTTTAAAGCAATAGGGGTTAAGTAACTTGCTCAAGGTTACATGGCCAGTTATTTCTGGGTGTGGTGCTAAGTATCTGAGCCCGGATTTGATCCAGGTCATCCCGACACTGGAGCCAGTGCTCTTACTCACTGAGCCACCTGGCCGCCCATAAGCAATTGGTGTTAAGTAACTTGCTCAAGGTTACAAGGCCAGGTGTTTCTGGGTGGGTGCTAAGTGTCTGAGCCCGGGATTTGATCTCCAGGTCTTCTCAACACTGGAGCCGGTGCTCTTACTCGCTGTGCTACCTGGCCACCCCGACACTATATTTTAAAAGATACCAAATGCTTTGATACCAGTTATTTTCTTTGGAAACAGGAACACACACATACACATGTATGTAAGTATGTGTGTACATATATATTTAGGTATATATATATGTGTGTACTCATATACATATATGTATTACACATACAGATAGGTATATATGTATACTTGTGTGTATTGGTGTGTGTGTGTGTGTTTGTGTGTCCTTTATATTTTTTCCAGAAATACCTATGCTCCAAACTAGAAGAAGAGAGAAAAAAAGACCAACTTTTAACTTTTGAATTTGAGGAGACATTAGCAGTCACATAATCCAACCCATATTTGAATAATGGAGAAAATGTTTTTTCCCCAAAGATTCCAAGTGTTTTTCTACTTTAGCTGAGTGGGAGAGGCAGTGTGATAGAATGGAAGCCAACTTTTAAACCAGGAAGTTCTGGTTTAGGTCCTGTCTCTGACAGGGACTATCTGTGTAACCTTGGACAAATTCAGAACCCTGGACAGCTCTCTAAGACTAGCCATTGCAGATTAGAAAAAGAGGTTCTCTGAGTTATTTGAAGAAGCTTTATCACTAAAAGTTCCCTATTTCCATGAAATCACAGGTTTGGTTCCCCTCTAACACCACTACCACCCCCAAAAGACAGAATCATGTGAAGTAAGGTAGACTTCAGATGTAACCCTTTAGAGGATAGTATTCAACATTGAGAGAGAGAAAATTCTCACTTAAGTAGCTTATATTTTTAAAGAGCTTAAGGTTCATAAAATATTTTTTCATAACAACCACATCAGGCAGAAAGTGAAACTATTATTATTCCTATTTTACAAAAGATAGAACTGGGAATTAGAAAGGTTAAGTGGCTGCCTTAGATCATACAACTAATAGCAGTTAAGGCTAGAGTTAAAGATATCTTTTTGCTTCCCATTGTAGTTTTCTTTACACTGTCAGAGAAAAACAAAATCACAAAATTTAGGACCAGTAGAGAACTTAAATGTCAAGGAGTTCAACACCTAAACTAAGGCTCAGAGTGGATGGTTCATGTGATGATAGGCTTAGAATTTCAAGAAACTTTAGAGATCTTCTGATCTGCCTCTGTCATTTGCAGAAAAAAAAAATCCTGAGAAATGAAGTGAACTGCTCAAGGTCAAATCATACAGGGAGGACTAGCATGAAAGAGATATTCTATAGTCTGTAAACTATCTGCCTTCTGAATGAGGTTTGACTTAGCAAGTCAATAGTTTGATTGGAAATTTACAACTGTCACTCATTTTCATTACTCTACAGCGATCCTGTCTTAGATACTTGCTACCACTATGACCTTGGTCAAATCGCCTAAGAACCCTTTGCCCTCCATGTCCTCAACTCTAAGATGAGGAGGCAGGAGTAAATAACCTCTCTGGTTCCTTCCTGCTCTAACTCACTGGTTCTATGATCCCTTTTCTTGAATTCCCCTTTAAGAACTTAGTGGGGTGGAGAGACTGAATACTCAGGATTAGTGTGGCTAATGAGTCGGACTGTCAGATGATTGCCTAAACTGTGTTCTTCATTTGCATTTGTTGTCACTCCAAGGCAATGAAAAGTTTTCTTTCCTCAACAGAAATGACACCTGAAATATCCCTCAGGGCAGAGTGAAAAATTTGGAGAATTAAAAAGCCTACAGCTGAGAAAACATCCTGAGAGACAGCCCATCAGAATGAGAGAAGGAAGCTGCAGAAAGGTCAGAAAACAGCATGTAACCCATGGTTCAGGATGAACAGCAGAATCTGGATTTTGATGTCAAGGGAAAGAAAAACAGTCACTTCAATGGCACCATTTTTCACTTTTTAGTGCTGTTTTTGTGAGAACAAAAAATTCAGGGATCTCACATAACAGTCAGAATAACTATCACCTTTGTGTTTGTGGAATGGTTCCAAAAGGGGCATCAACTCTTGGTGGCACTGGACCCCAACTGAAAGAGGGCAACCAGAACCAAAAAAGACTTTACTATCAGTAGGAGAGGCATTAAACTTCCTCCACAACTTCTAAAGCTACTTGTTGAGTGTCTGCTATATACCCAAACTCAGTTAGATGATTCTGGAGATATTTACTATGCAGAACAAAGAGAAATCACCATAGGCTAGAGTGGTCATGTGAGGAAATTAGTTTCCAAAGAAATGAAGTGGTAACACAGGTTAAAAAAAATAGGGCATCTAGGATTTTAATCCTAGTCCTTTATCTTCAAACCCAGCATTCCTCCCATGAAAGCACCATAATCTGTCCTTTGACTTTCTTTGTGTCCCCAGCATTTAGCACATTTCCTGGCATATAGCACATTGTTACCAAAATATTTTACAATATTTTGGAAGAAGGCAAAGAGTTGTCCAGCACACATACTGGAGGAAAGACAGGACTAATGGATGGAAGAAACAGGACTAATGGATTAAGATTTCAGTTCCATAAGCAGAAATGAATTTCCAATTCAACATACATTTCTTAAGCACCTACCATGTGTTAGACTTCTTGATAAGCAAAGAAGATGCAAAGCCAAGAATGAGACAGATACTGCTCCAAAGAATTTGTGAATATTCTGCTACTGGTGATGCAGAGAAGATAGCAGTTTGGGGATTCAACTAGATTATATTAAAGACCCCTTGCATCTCTGAGACTTGTTTAATGTTAAAGTTTTGGGAAGAAAGTAGTATTTGAATAATGTGTAGAATTTCTATAGGCAAAGAAGATAGAATATGCCACAAGGAGGTATAAGTAAAGGAATGGATATAGGAATACATGTCATGCTTTGGGAAACACGCTTCTGTGGGAAAGAAAAATTCATGATGGGAAGCAATGGGAGATTATGTTATATGTTTTATTTTTAAGGTTGAATGATTGGCTGGTTTTTGTTTTGTTTTATTTTTACCAAAATAAAACTTAATTGGAACTGCTGGTAGGAAAAATCCCTCAATTAATGCAGATCAGCAACTGATCTATAATTTTGAATCACAAGGAGTTGTCTAAGGGCATCTAAAAAGTAAGTGACCTTCTAAAGGTTACAAAGCTAATCTGTCAGAGAATAGTCTTGAAACCATGTCTTCCTGGAAAGACAATCTCCTAACCTAACCCCTTCATACTGGCAGGGGATCAGAGAGATGCCATTCCATCCAGTGCTGGTCTCCTGGCTTGGCCTCTTCCTACTTAAAAGAGATCCTTGCTACATGGAGAGGACAGAGAGATGCCATACCTTCCTGCTCCTTCTTCCTATCTTCTATTCTAGCCTGCCTTCTGGGATAGGAGACAAAGGCTCTATTAGATCCCTTCAGTGGCCCCTTCCCCTGAACAAATGCCCAGAGTAAAACCCTTAATAATGCTAATCATCCTCCTGACTTGAGTAAGAAATGATTAACAAACCTCATGTAACCTTACCCTACCCATCCCAGTGACATATACTCCTGTTGTGATTATACTTATTTTCCACCCCGTCCCCACTACTAGTTTCTTATTTTCATCTCTCTCAACCCAAACACCTAAACATTGCACTCTGAACTACCTACATATTCTACTGTGCTCTTTGTAATACATGTTCCATAAGTAACAAAGTTGTTATAATTTTCAACCTTTTCCTTTCCCACACCTTTCATTTCCTAAATGTCATTGAGAACTGGCTCCCTCCTGAGTACAGTCTCCCTAAGAGTCTTTTCTAATACTGACTGTACTTTCATTAATTCCCCACCCCCAACTCACTGATCCCAATAGGGGAGTTAGAATAGTCCAAGATTTCCCTTTCCCTCTTTTAGTCAGTAACCACTTGTGCTTTGAATTACAGTCAATCTATATCTATCACAGAATCAAAATTCTGGCAGTTGATTTTACTGGACTCTCTCATTCTTTCCTAAATGAGTTCAATGACTAGCTCACAATCTTTCTCTCAATTCCTGCCCTCATATTAGGGGACTTCTACACACTTACTGATATATTCTCACTATAACCCACTTTCTCAACTTACACATTTACAGTAACCTAATTCTCCATTCCACCAGAGCTACACACAAAGAGGGTTGTGATAGGTATAAACCTTATATTGTTTGGTATTATAGTCATAATTATAGGACTCCAGTATGTAATCACTTAGACTAAGTAGTCCAATATTTATAAAAGCATATAGGCAGATATACAAGTTTGTATTTCTTCCTTGTTCTTATCTATATTAACTTTGTCAGGCAGAAATTCTACAAGTCGTTGAATGGATGAAGTTCTTGGCCTGTAGTAGTTGTCCTAAATCTCTTACCCAGTTTCAACAGAGTTCCCTACTGACCTTTTCCTTTCTCTTTGGTGTTTAAGGGTTGAGAAATCTGGAAACTGCCACAGCTGTGGGTGATTCTCCTGAAGTCTGTTTTGGCTGGGTCTGTGCCACTGGTCTGGGCTTCACAGCTGACACTGGACTCTGCTCAGCTCCCAGAGTGGTGCGATAGACCCTTCCTGTTGGCTTCCCAGTCTGCCTTTGGCGGGAGATTTGTTTCTCTCTGTCAATTTGTGAGTTTTGTAACTCAAAAAACTGTTTAGAGTCATATTTTACAGGTATTGGAGGTGGTTGGTATGGGAGCTCATTCATGTTCCTGCTTTTACTCCACCATCTTGCCTCTGCTCCCCCTTTTCTGATTCTTTAGCCAGCTAACTTAGTTTGTAGCTCTGATAAAGAAACTACCACTACCTGAGCTTCCCTCAAGTCTCATATTGATGTGACCCTAAAAACTTCTCCCCTGCATCTGGGTATAATTAGGAATGTCCTCTCCCACTTGTGGCACTGACTAACTGTCCTCAACCTAGACCATTCTTAATGTGCATTATTTTATCACCTAAACACCAACTTGGAGAATTTTTCTTCACTGATACATCTCCTCTCTCATGCTGGGGAAGGGATGAACCTCTGTTTATATTGCCATATAGTGTGTGTATATATGCTTTTGTTTGACTACATGTTGTGACATAGAATAATTTTCATAACCCAGGTCTTTGCTTTAACCCAAGTCTCTTATGAGGTCAAATATGTGATGGTCATATTCCTAATCTTGCTGTCACCCAAAAACTACTTCCAAGTTAATGAACTCTAAAATTCTTCTTATCTGATAACAATTCATTATTATTCTACCTCTACCTCTGCCTTTCAAGTAAAACACAATTCTTGGTTCTCACTGTGACCTCCAAACCTTTGACCTTTCATTTCTTTTCGAGGTCATCATTCCAGCACTGACTTTACTCTCCTCTTTTCCCTATCTTGACTGCACTTAAATCCTTTGGACACTTATGCTATCACCTATCTGGCTTTGCTAATCTTCAGTCTTGGTTCATTCCCACCAGCTGTTGCCTTTAATCTGAGTCATGTAATACTGAAGAGAGCTAGAGATTCATGAAACCATGCTGACTAGATCCACAATAAATTTGTATTACATAATCTCAACTGAGCCCTCACTATAGCCAGACAATCATTTTACATGTCAACACAGTGTATATTACAATGTTTTCTCACATATTTGACTTACTGTCCATCATCCTATAGCTATCTTACCCAAGAATATAATCATGAAAGATATAAGGAAATCTTAAAACGTTGTAGTAAGGTAATGTGGTATAGTGCAAATAGCAGAACTTCAAGTCTAAGTCATGTCTTTTAATAGCTGTGTGACCTTTGGCAAGTCACTTCTTTCTCATTCTCATCTATGAAATATTGAGTGGATTCCATGTGAAAACAGATTCATAAACTTCTTATAGCTAGAAAGTATTTTGAGTATGCAATATGCTAATAGAATATGCTCATTTTTTAAAATTGATCATTTCAAACAGATTTATGAAGTGCTAGCATATTTCTCTTCTCTAGGTTATATAGCTCCTACAAATGTTTAAGGAACTATAAGTTCAATGATAGAATCATACTGATAGAATATAGAAAATAGGTCCATTGCCATGAATTTAACATAGCACCCCAGCAATTAACTCAGTGCCTGGCACACAGTAGACCCTCAATAAATGTTTATTGAATGAATGAAAAAATCAATTTTTGTGCTGTTCATTAGTAGCCAAACTTGAGTCTTCACTCAGTGAGTCTACACTTTAGTTTGATGACATGGAAACAGACCATATGAAAATAATTTCCTTTTTACAGTCAGGGGACAAGGAATTTTCACAAAGAACTCATGCTAATAGATGAACTCTATTACATGGGTGGTCACTAGTCACAAAACAATATAGTTATGACTATAAAGAAATCAAAATGACTTTCTATAGTCACTTGGAAAGCAGTCACATTGCTTTGTAATTCCAATTCATGTACAACTTGTGATATTTTGGTGACCAAGGAGAGTATTTTATAAATAATAATAAAATCCATGACATCTTACCACTACACATTTAAAGCTAAAAGGAATTTGAGAGGTCATCTAGCATAACACAGTCATAAATCAGAGGACTAAGCAGAGGCAAGGTGAGGTAAATTTTCTCAGGTCATATAGGTAAGAAATGGTAGTCAGGATTAGAACTTAGGCACTCTGACTCCTGGTTTACTGTTCTTTCTGGAGCAATAATTAAAAATGTACATTTTAAAAATCTGGAAATTTTAAAAAAATCCTTAGTCATGAAAAAGATCTTGGTCAAGACAAGTGATCATTTCTTTTATGGTGCTAAGCATACTTTTTTTCTGAACAGGCAGCTGAAAGGTGTTTTCATTCAGATTCTGGCGACTTCATTATGCTGTCAATTATTACAAGACTAAGCTCTAATACGAGTTTCATCATGTATTCAAATTGGAGAAGGGAATCATTTAGCAGCCACAACAAATTGAACTCAGCAGGCTTTATTTCAAGAACTTCAGTGGTGTCAAGTGGTCAGTCCTTGGTTTTTAATTTCTGGATATATGAGATGCAAATTACATGATCTTTTCTCCTTAGCCAGCCAAGGCAAATGGCTCCAATTACATTCTAGCATACTCTTAACTCTGAGGTAAATAACATTATCAGCTTGGGATAGGGCAGAATGAATCACAAAGAAAAGATTAATTATCTTGTAAAGGTATTTTATTATCTTAATTGTTCACATCACTCATGCTTTCCTAATTAGAAAAGTAAATATCAACTTAGGTTTTGCCCTTGTACAATGTAGGGAGGTTAAGCATTCACATGAATTATACTTTTTCAAACATTTAAACTTGATTAGGCCAACCATCAGTTTTTATAACCTATTTTCTTGTCACTGGACTTTATGCTGAAGAATGAAATTCACTTTTCAAAGGTCAATTATGGCTTCTAAAAATATGCTGTATACAGCAGTGTTCAGAAAACCAAATTGCAGCAGCATATTATCATAAAGAGACCTCCTCCTTCTTCAAGGAATCAATATTCAAATTTCCTTCTTTCCCTTTTCTTCACCAAGTCTTTTTCTTGTCTATTCAACCTCTCCCAGTAGGCAGGTGTGTCTTTCTTTTCAGGACCACAGCACAAGGGGAAAAGTCAGAGTTGTATCCCAGTTCCTCCATGGATGGACAGACTCATGTTATTAAGTGTGTGTGTGTGTGTGTGTGTGAGTGTGTGTGTGTAGTTTTCCCATGGACACATCATGCAGACTTGTCATGTAGAACAAGCTCTTCGTTCTTGACATTAAAAATGGCTGGATGACACCAAGCTTTCACTGATAACAATAAGTGAATAGCATATTGAAAAGTATGTTGATATCCTCACAGTAACCATGCCAGAAAGCAAAGGTATATATGTTTTCATAGGAATCCCAGTTATCGTTGTCTAGAATGAACACCACATGCCAATTTACTTCCCCAGATTCTATTAATTTATTCAAAACACTTTATAAATGTCTCTCTGTACCAAACACTGCACAAGGTGATAACAAAATCAGAATAGTCCTTTCCCTCAGCAAGCTTATATTCTGTTGTAATATAGGAGGAAAGAAAACATGAACATAGAAAAGTAATCATAAAACATATGCAAAGTAAATAAAAAGTAATTTTTTTGGATGGAGGGCACTAGCAAATGTGGGGAACAGGGTAAGCCTTGTATAGGAGGTAGTGGAGTTGAGGAGATGGTTCTTTTCCTCTTTATCACAGCTACTTATATTATGTCTGGACATTCTCTTCTTGAAAATCTTTGCTTGACATCTATAATAAGATAATAAACTTCATTTCCTAATGGCTGCTAAGTTCTTCAGTAACTCATAACAAATGAGTACATTTTTCTCAGTACTTTTCATATCCAAAGATCAAAATCCCTTAGCAATGTTAATTAAACTTCATAGTCTGCTTGGAATATGGTGAGACCAGAAACATTTCAAGAGAAATGGATAAGGACCAGACCTCTGATTTATTTGGTATAAGGAACTTCCTATGAGGAAACTGTAACAATGCAGGTTAGCACCTTTGAAGCAAGACTCATTATAGTTATAAAGAGTTGCCTGGAACACAGAGAGTTTAAAAGATTCTACTTAGGGTCAAACAGCTAGATGTGTCAAAGGCAGAAATTGAACCTAGGTCTCTCTGGCTTCAGGGCTGAATCTCTATCCACTATAAAACACCATGGTGCATATTGGCATATCAAAAACCACTAAAACATAATTGAGAGAGGCAGGAATGTTTTCCCACGTTAAATGACCACATCCATTAAGAGAAGGCTCTAAAGCCCTACGCCTTCCTCTCTGCAGTATGTCATTCCAATTCACACACACACACACACACACACACACACACATCCCCCTCCAAAAAAGATTCAGAATTCCTATCTGAAGATTTGATTTGTAAGCAGCCTATGGGTTCATCATCACAATCAGAAAATAATGCTTTAGCTTAGCTTTCCCACACTTTACAAGACTGTCTAGGCCCCAATTCTGACACATCTTTCTGCTTTTTATGTCTCCAAAGTGGAAGATTTGCCGAGGTCTGATGAGCTGTAACGCCCTGTTTCCATAGCTGGTTTACCAAGTCATTGATCCACGGCATCTCACTTAGGATCATTCTCTTTCTGGCAGGAAAGCTAGAGGGAGATGATGATCCAAAATGCCAGGAGTATTTTACACGTATAGGCACGTGGGAAGGACTTGATGAGCATCTGTGCACTGCATTTAAAGCAGATCCTGAGAGTGTGAAACTCCATTTATACGCTCAGTTAATGGGCCAACAGGCTTGAGAAGGATATGCTATGCACAGGAAGGGGAGTTAATTCAGATGCAGCTCAATTTGTGTTACCAATTCTTCAATCTCATTTACATTTACATTAGCAGGAGGGCTGCCTTAATGTGGAAGGGTTCATGGAGTTGGATGAGATCAAAGCTGACATGTAAGATTTTATGGGCATCACCTCTTCTTCTTATTCTCTAGTTGGTTACCTAGTAGCAACATGTCATGTTTTCTCTCTTTTCTCTGCCCCTGTAGTGTCATCAACCTACCTTTCCACCATAACCCTATAGCACTCTATTTTCCTTTATCTTCCTGAACCACTGGGACACAATTAATATTCTTCTTACCTCAACAATTTTTCAGAGAAAGACTCTCAATAATATACAATCATTTTTATCCCAATTAATATGCTTTCTTAAAAAAGCAATTAATTTGATTCTTCCAAAGGCATGGCTCTAAAAGGCCTCACTTTCCTTTCTTTTTCCTTTCTCTCCTGATTTTTTTTAAATTTTTACATCAAACAAGGGTAATTGTAAACCACTCAACGCTGTGCCTGGCACATAGTAAGTACAATATAAATATCATCACCATTATCATCCTTATTACTATTATTATTGTTTAATCCAATAAGGATTCTTCTATTAAAACACTTGCATTCTGCATGATCTTGGATAAGTCAGTTTCCTCTTCTGTAAAGATTGGTCTCAGTGATTTCTAAGGTCCTTTCTGGCTCTGGCATTATAGGATTCTCTGAGTAGAATGGTAAGTACCCTCAAATTCTTGGCCAGGGTGGGGAGACAGTGGTGGTTAATGCCTGGGGACATGCAAACTCCGTAAAATCGAGAAGGAGCAGGGGTGGTGGGGGAGATGCTCTTTGTCTTCACATCCTAAGCTAGTAAAGTATTGGTGAAGCCTTCTCTTCAACTCCTCATTCAAATGTCACTTTGCTGACTGCTTCTGTAATATGCCACCATCCTGTCATAAAGACTTCATCGATGTACTGGTACAGTGATAAATCACCCCTAGCACCACTGTCAGGTAAATTACAGATGATAGAAGGCATCTCTGTGGACAGCTCATGAGAAACCGAATATTTATTTCATCAAGGCAGCAACTTCTAAATAGCCTAAACTAAGCTGCAGGAGTTGTCAGAAAGGTAAGACGATAATGCTGGCTCATTGCTATTCAGGCAGATGGCAAAGACTTGTTAAAACAGAGCTTCCAGCAGCTTTATTGTTCTAGCAAATTAAAAATGAAGTTGAGAAAGGTGAATTCAATTGTAAAGGGTGGGGAGGCAAACTTGACTTAGACCTTTGATAAGGAAAAGATAATTGTTGACTTTTTGCACAGATCATATTCTCTTAGTAAAGAAAAAGAGCCAATTTTCCTCCATAAAGAAAGCTTTCAGTTATTCATGAATCTCGGCCTCTTGGACCTAGTTTATTCATTAAATCATTATTTTTGGAGAATTGCTTATAAATTCATTGTGGAATAGTGGAAAAGAATTGGCTTCTGCTTCCAGTTCTCCCATTAGCTAACTGCCTGGGTGAGCTGGGTCAAGTCAACCCTCCTAGCTGGGCCTCAGTTGTCTCATCTGTAAAGTAATCTCCTAAGTCACTTTCAGTTCTGGCATTCTAAAGTTTTGAAGTGACACTCATAATCAGTGCACATGTCAGAGACAAACACTAAAGAGACTTTAAAAACCTAATTAAGACATATAACCAGTAGGGCATCTAAAAATAATGGGTTTTGTACCTGTTTCATGTTAATGACTCTCCATGGAATAATGTTCACATATTTTAGACATTCTAAAATCCTATTTGATTTAACTTGACAAAAACATTCTGCTCAGTAAATTTTAGGAGTTTCTCCCTTGGATTGTAATAATAATGAGTATACTAAGTCTTAAAACCAATTATCTCATATACTAAAAGTGTGCAATATCCAGGTTTCATGGGGACAAAGTGATACCATGGAGAGCCAAGGAGAGATCTGTACACATTTTGAAGTTTTTGTACATAGACAATACCTTAAACCTGAACTTCTATAGGTTTCAAGAAATAGGAAAATCACGTTAATAATTGATTTTGTGATTTTGAAATTGTATAAAGAAAGTGACTAAAATGTATATACTCCTTGCCCCAGATATATTTAAAGGCTCTCTGTACACCAACATATTTTAGCAGCACTTTGTGCAGTAGGAAAAAAATTAGAAAACAAATAAATACCCATTTGGATAATAGATTAACAAGTAAAAGTACATGAATAGAATATGATGGTCCCAAAAGAAACAATACATATAATGAATAATGACAATTATGGAAAGACTTGAACTGATAAAAAAATTAAGTAAGCAAAACCAGGAAAACAATATATACAATGACAATGATTTGAGTGGGAAAAATGACAATAACACAATTAAACCTTATTTTTTTTGAGATTACAGTGATCATGTGGCCCCAAAGAATTAAGATAAGGCACTGATGGATCTGGAACACAAAATATGTTCATTAGTTTTACTGTCTCCCCCCCACCTTTTTACTTCTCTGTTATAAGGAATGGCTCTTTGTAGAATGTTCTGTGAAATGTAGATGGTACATAATCAAAAGATAGCCATAATTTTTATGTTACTAAATTTTTAAATGCTATTTAAAAAAACTAATTAAAAATCAAGAATTTTCATATACATACATATGTACACAAATATATGTATGTGTATGTGTTAGTCAAGCAAAACATCTTCCATGGAGAATGCTTATGCCCCATAGCTGTAGGCTTCTGATTACACTGGGCAGAAGTGACTAAAATTAGTTTAGAGAGCTTCAGATACCAACTGGAGTCATTTCACCCACTGTCAAGCTCCCAACCCAAGGGAAGAGAGTGGGATGAAGGCAGCTGTTTACCAACAAAGAATATCTAATTAAAACCATGTGAAGTCTTCAGAGAGACCACAGTGGAGCCTTGAAGGAATATGGGCATAAGCATATTTCTAGCTTCTTTAGATTATTGCCAAGGAAAAATTACCAAAAAGGCATCTTCTTCAAAACTCTGAAGGGAAAATCTTCAAGTGGGCACATTTGGTGTACTGTGCATTAAAATGTTTCTTTACCATTTTAATAGTAAGGCTTTTCTGGAAGGCATATGACCTGGGGGTGGGAAAAGGAGCATTTAACACAAAAGCAACACATTGGACAAAAAGCCAGGACCTTGGTATTAGTCCTGGTTCTGCCATTAGTTCACTTTGTGACCTAAATCATACCTCCATGCCTCAGTTTCTTCATCTAAATAATGAGAAGGCTTTACAAGGAGGTTTCTATAATCTCTTTTCATCTCTGACATGTTACGTCTACACTACATGTTCTATTGTGCTTGACTGGGTGCAGGGAGTCCTTAAGTCTTGTCCTGACTGCCACTAACTCACTGTGGGGACAGAAAAATCCATTTCTTTTTTTCCGGGCTTCTGTTTTTTCCCTTGCAAATGAGGATTGTTCTGGGCCAGGGTGAGCTTAGGCCAATCCAATGATTCAGATTTCATAATGGAATGCAATGTAACATTTGTGAACTTTAAGAGATACTTTTTAAAATGTTGTACTTAGAACAAGATTAAAAAGGGTACAATTCTTACTTGAAAAAATAACCTCCTTTGCCTCCACAATCATCACAATTTCAACACTAGGTCAGAAAGTTGGGACTATAATTTCAAGGCAGTAGAAATTCTGATAAACCTCTAGAGAATAAACTCTATGTAGGCTGGATTTTTAAATCCCTTAGTTTTGTTTTTTTTTTGTACCAAACAAATTCCAAGGAGAACCTCCTTGCCTTCCTAATGGGAAACCATCTAAATCAATATAAAATAAATACAGTTCCTATCACGCAGCCATTGGAGTAACTAGACAATCTCTAAGGTCCCTTTCAGCTTTCAAATTACAGTACCATTTTATGTCTCTGAAGTTTGACAGGTGGTATGGGTGAGGTGTACCATTCACTGATGTTGCAGAAGCAGTAAGAATCTAAATTTGGCTTATTGTCCAGCTTGGTGTCACCTACAGAAAGGTAGTTTGTCAATTAATTAATTAATTGATTAACAGGGTAGGGAGTGTAAGTTTTCCACTACCATGCAGCACTACCCTGAGACCACTGACCAAGTATTTTTGTCAAGTAGTATCCAGTGTGTAAGTTCAGGTTTTCCAGTGCATGAATATCCCCATTGATAACAAGAGGGCACCTGCCTGAACTTAAGTTCTTAAGCTAATCTTACTCTCATTTTCCAAAATTCATATTTTCATGGTGCCATGGAACTGGCCCCAGGGAATAGCACAGATCTAAAAGTATGAGATAGAATTTGGGGTACTGGATCTCTTATTTTGATGTTGCAAGGAAGTTCTAGTGATGAAATTCCTCTACCAAAGCAGACAGATACCTGGGTGCCTTCTCTACCACTTGCAGTCTTAGAAAGTTGAGAGGTAAATGACTTTTCCAGCATCACACAATTATCACGTGGCAGAAAGATTTTAAATCAACTTTCTCTGACTCCAAGACCAAATTTCTATATACTATTAGACCCACCAATGATAACATACTCCAAGAATAAAGAATATACTCGAAGATTTCCAAAAGAGAATATCTGTCATCTCTACTTCTGAATACTTATCCTTCAATTGAGAAAATTTGACTGACCAGTTTAATGTATAGACTTTTTTAAGTAATTGGAGTTAAGTAACTTGCTCAGGGTTACACGGCCAGTTATTTCTGGGTGTGGTGCGAAGTATCTGAGCCCGGATTTGATCCCAGGTCATCCCGACTCTGGGGCCAGTGCTCTTATTTGCTGTGCTACCTGGCCGCCCCTAACGTATAGACTTTAATTAAGACTTTACGAAGGGCCACACAATTTTCTAACATATAATAAGGCACAAACAAAACAAAACAAAAACTATAAATTGAATTGTATCTTAGTAATACTATAAGGAAATTACTTTAACCAAATAACTCTCTTCCTTTTATGCCTCCTCCCAGTTGGTAGACGGGGATAAAGAATAAAAGAATATAATGTAGGTAGGGAACTCACCATTATCAGCTGGATAAGTAATCAGAGAAAACGTGGGAGAAACACAAGAGTTTGGGTCTATTTGACTTCTGGTCCAATTTCACCAGCAGTCATAAATTCCATGGCAGCTGCCAAATGAACTGAGTCTTGCTTGCTCGGTCTAGTCTCCACTGGAAAACTTGGTTCCATTCTAGTAATTACAGATGACTAGAGGCCTTCAGGCCTTTGCCATTGAAGATAAGATCTTTCCCAGCTTATGTGTCTATTGTACCTCAGCATGCTTTGTTTTGTTTTCTTTTGTTTTTCCCAGTTTGTTATAACTGAGAGAGACCTAGAAATGCTGGTTGCTCCAATTGTTCTGGGATATTTAAATGTATATTTGACTATGTGTCTTTATTTGGCTTAGATGATCTCTAAGATCTTCCAGATGTCACATGCTAATTATTGCATGTGATATATTCTATTTGATTATTCTATTTTATACTATACTGAGAATCAGATGTGAGTTTTAATCCCAGTTATATAATTAATTTGCGGTGTTATTGGTTGTCACATAACTATTCTGATTTTGACTTTTCCACTTCTGTAAAATGAAGAGATAGAGCTAAATAATTTCTATACTTCTTTTCATCTCTAATATTATAGGATTCATCAGTTTGTTCAAAGTTGTAATGGAACTACATTATATATATATATATATATATATATATATATATATATATATATATGTAGTTACATAAGGTAGATAGGGTGTGTGTATTTGTGGAGAAAAAGAAAAAGGGGGGGGGAGAAAGAGAATATTACATAGCTAAACCTGGAAAACCACTAGTGATTTTTACTTAAATGCTCTGCCAATAAACTTTGTTAGAGAATCATAGATTCTCAGTTGGAAAATATATTTGAGGTCATCTGATCCTATGTATTGGGTCTATGAAACTTCTATAAATTAATATCTTTAATTGGTGGGTGGTCACCCAGTGGTGGGGAAATCATTGCCTCACAATACATTTTCTTTTTCGCACATCTTTGTTAGAAAGTTTTCCTCTATATTAAGCTGAACTCTGACTCATTATAACTTCTATATGTTAGACCTAGTTACCAGTCAGAAGCTAAACTCCTTTATGTCTACTTCTTACCCCCAATATCTGTCTTCTAAAAGATATGTTCAGTTCCTTGAGACACTTGCATTCTGGAGCACTCAGCCCATTAGACATCTATTCTTAGACAGTCTTCCATTAATTCCTTTTCACAGAAAGTCTTCAACTAGTCTGTTTTAAATTATTAGCTAATAACTACATAAGATGTCCCCTCCCAGGAGTGTTTGCCTTTAAATTAGGCACTCTTAGAGACAGAAAAGTCATTAATTCCAAAAAAAATTAATCTCTAATCCTGTAATTTCAGTCCTCCCCTTCTTTTACCCTTTATATCAGACTCCATGCAGCCTATTCCACATACTTTCAATCACAATACTTTCCTTCCTATAATAATTAAGCTCCCAGACATCATTCAACAAGTATGAAAGTCAAGGGAAGTCTCTCACCCCACACCAACCCAGCCTCTTATCTACCCACACAAATATCGGATAGTCTTATATTCCATTGCCTGAGGGTGGGGGTAGGGAAGGTTGTAAATTAGTTACTTTCATCTAGCTTAATAGAGGTGCCACAGTTATCTCTCCCAACCAACAATCTCTATTGCTGGCCAGGTCATTTTAGCTAGGATACTAACTCACCAATCAGCACTCCCAGGACTCCGTGGGCAACATTGAACATCAGATGTACAAGCGAGAAAGAGTGCCCATTAGAATGATGGTGGAGAGGCTTGAGGGAGGAGGTATTCATAATAATAGTAGTGATGGAAATGGCTTCTGGAGAGAGTGAAAAGAAAGGAAAGTCAGAAACACTGAGCTATAGGGGTCTAACTGCCTCAGAATGGCAGATATCAGAAGAAAAAGAAGGAAAATGAAGCAAGTTAACTATTAAATACTCTTACTTGAAATGCATAATTTATACATCAATATGCAGCTGCTTCTACTTGGCTAGGAGGAGGGGTAGGAGTGAAAATATATCTACTGGGACACCTAAAGAGTCCAGAACTGTATAATAATGTAGGGGACTTCCTTTTATATTCCACATACACACTAAGAAACAGATGTGCACAACCATCGAACTACCCATGTGTACATAATAGTGTCTGGCAAATTCTCACTTTCTGCCTCTCAGACATAATTTCTCTCACACACACATTCATGCACATGGCCTCTCCTTCTGTCTGTCTTTCTTCTTTCTCTCAGTGTTTCTGTCTATCTCACAAACATACCAGTCTGTGACTCCTGTGCATATAAATAGCCTCTTCTCACCTTTACATACACACATATGTGCACATACACACAGTTTCTCTCACA
>NW_027186372.1:18305954-18325741 GCF_028583685.1 Petaurus breviceps papuanus
ACCTTTACATACACACATATGTGCACATACACACAGTTTCTCTCACACACATAGAAACACATACACACTCCCTCTACATACAACAGTTTCTATCTTTTATCCCCACAATCTCTCTCTCAAACACATATACAACAATTATCTCTCCCTGTCAGTCTTCTAATTCTATGTCTTTTTGTCTTTATTCATGCTTCAGAAAGAGAGAGAGGGAGAGAGAGAGAGAGAAAGAGAGAGAGAGAGAGAGAGAGAGAGAGAGAGAGAGAGAGAGAGAAAGAGAGAGAGAGAGAGAGAAAGAGAGAGAGAGAGAGAGAGAGAGAGAGAGAGAGAGAGAGAGAGAGAGAGAGAGAGAGAGGAGGGAGACAGAGACAGAGAGAGACAAAGAGAGAGATAGAGAGAGAGACAGAGAGATCCTTCCATGAAACTTCCAAGGGCAGAGACTGAAAGACTGAAAAGTTATTTCCAGTCAAGTGACTCAGCACTCTTTATTTTGACTTTGACTTTGAGCTTCACATCTGTGGTAGTACTCATACTATGGCTGCAAGAAGAAAATTGTTCCCAGGTGAGAAGTAAATTATCTGGCTTGGCACTAAAATGTTGAAAAGGGAAATTTCCCGTTTGCTGTGGGCACCAACCCTTTGTTCAAATAACTCTTTGCTACCCAGTCAAGCAGCAAGTGTGTGTGCATGTGTGTGCATGCATACACACACACTCTATGGATTTTGGTTTTGCATTATATGCATACATGTGCATGCATGTACAAGAATGCACTTTCATTCATGAGGGAGAGTACGGGGACACTAAAGAACGTGTTCCCCCCAAATTTTGACTGCGCCTTGCTTTCCTTGTCTATCTATGGTACTGCATCTAATATTTTGGTAGAGTTCAAGCATTGATTACAATCATAATGCTCCAGCCACCCTGCTGTTCTAGCAATTTGCTTGTCATTACATGTTTGAAGGCTTGAAAATGGCTGGCCTTATTAGTAGATCTTCAGAGCTCCTGCAAATCCAGTAACCTTTAAAAGCTTGATGCAAATGACACTGCCTCGTGTGGAGCAGGCTTTGTCTCTCTGACTAGGAAACAGCAACAAATCAATGCCTCTAGGAATACCTGAGCACCTTCTTTCATAGTCCTGCAAATGAAGAATAGCAGGGACTCAATGGTAACAAGGGGGACAGAAACACTACTCCCTGCTGTAACTTAACAACAGTGACAAAATGGCAACAGTAATAATAACACTGTACCTCAAAACCCAACTAACCATTCATACCCTGATGAGGATGAGGCTACATGGGGGCATACAAGAGAGTGTAAAATATAGCAGGGACTCTGTCCTGACACCACCTGCCTGGAAGGGTACCTGAGTCCCTGGTAAAGTGGCTCCCGGTAATATAACTGATTGGTTTAGGACCCAGGTTAGTGTGCTATGTTAGTCCTATTCAGAATCTTTGTCATCTTGTGAATTTTTTTTTCCTTTAAAACTGAGTCACCTTATCTTGCCCAGGTTGGAAGTGCAGGGGCTATTCATGAACTAGATCATGCTGTAAACTAGCTCAGGGGCTATGAGAAGATTTGCTTATTACCCAGGTGGGTTCAACCTTCCTTAGACAATCTGTTTGCTGGAGCTTTGGGGGTTCAGCACACTAAGGGCAGATGGTTAATTGGCTTAGCCTGCTTTGGCTCTGTGCTCCCAAACTCAAGATATCTACCAGTCTCAGCCTCCCCTGTTTCTGGGGCCTCCACTCATTTTATTCAGTGATATTAAAATGTCATTGGAAGTCTATAAGTATAGCCAAGACTGAAGTATCTGAGCTTGAATCTGGAAGTTAAATTGATCCAAAGGATAGAGGTACTTATACAGCTTAGTTTTCTCCAGGCAAGATATATTAATCCTAAAACTATCAAAGAGAAAGTATAGTGTAAAATACATGTATATATATATATATATATATATATATATATATATATATATATGTAAAGAGAGACAGACAGAGAGAGAGAAAGACAGGGAAATAGAGAAAACAGAGAAAAAATGGAGAGGGAAAGAGGGAGTCTAAATGGCATTCTAAAGTCAGTTCTTAAGAAGAAGAGCATATTAGAACAATTTACATCCATGTAATACCAGTTTTACCATTCAGTTTTGGAAGAGTAAAATAAATAATGGGTTTAGACAATATACAAACAAAAAAAAACTGGCAAAACTATAGTATAATACATTACCCCAAGGCAGGTATAGAAAGATTGACACTTGGCTTATTTCAGGCATCTTGGTGGTATAGTACTTAGAATATTGGACTTGGAGTCAGCAAGGCTCAGCTAAAAACTTAAGATACTAGTGTATGGTCCTGAGTGAGTTATATAATCTTCCTCAGTCTCATTTTCACCATTTTATAGATGCAGATAATACTAGCACCTACTTTACACCAATATTTATTAAGGAATTTAGTATATACTTTTCATTACCTGATTTGGTCGTCCCTGGTATAGATATCAAACAATATATATGTAGAATAAAAGGAATTTTTAGTAGGACTCCTTTTTTGCCTATTTTTAATCAGCTTATGGAATATTAGAATTATTATTCTATAAATGATTATTAGAATTCTATCTCCCCCTGGAGTATGTTTGTTTGTTTCTCCTTAGGGGCCTCATTTATGAAGGTTTATTCAAATAATGAGTTTTTATCCCAGAAGTTGGAATATTTGGGTAGATTGCTAAAATCATTGACTACTGTGTCTTGTGTGCCTAACCTATTCAGCTGATCCACCCCTCTATTGTTTAGCCTGTAACAAGTAGTTTTTATGACAGCCACTTTATAACACAATTTGAGATCTGGTATGGCTAAACCACCTTCCCTAGCATTTCTTTTCATTAATTCCCATGATATTCTGGACCTTTTGTTCTTCCAGATTCATTTTTATATTCTTTTTTCTAACTATAAAATATTTTTGGTAGTTTGGTGTGGTACTGAATAAGTAAATTAGTTTAGGTAAAATAATAATTTTTTATTATATTAGCTCAACCTAACTATGAGCAACTGATGTTTTTCCAATTCTTAGATCTCACTTTATTTATGTGAAAGGTGTTGGACCCTGGGTTTGTTTTGGCAGGTAGACTCCCAAGTACTTTATAATATTTACAGTAACTTTAAATGAAATTTCTCTCTCTATCTTTTGCTATTGGGCTTTATTTGTAATATATAGAAATGTAGATGATTTATATGTTTATTTTATATCCTGCAACCTTGCTAAAGTTATTTAATTCAAGTAGTTTTTTTTATCTTATTCTCTAAGATTCTCTAAGTATTTCATCATATCTTTTGCAAAAAAGTGATAACAATCTCTTCTTTGCCTATTCCAATTCCTTCAATTTCTTTTTCTTCTCTTATTGCTACAGCTAACATTTCTAGCATCATATTGAATAACGTTGGTGATAATGGACATCCTTGTTTCACTCCTGATCTTATTGGGAATCTCTAGCTTATCCCCATTACAAATAATGCTTGCTGATGGTTTTAGGTAGATACTAATTATCATTTTAGGGAAGACCCCATTTGTTCCCATTCTCTACAGTTTTCAATAGAAATGGGTGTTGTATTTTGTCAAAAGCTTTTGTGCATCTATTGATGTAATCATATGGTTTCTCTTAGTTTTCTTGATGATATGATCAATTATGCTGTTATTTCTAATATTCAATCAGTCCTGCATTCCTGAGATAAATCATTATGGATCAAAGTATATTATTCTCATGATAAGTTGCTGTAATCTTTTTTGCTAATTTTGATCTTCCCATCTCCATAGTAAGATTCTATGGTCTTTGCTTTTCCAATTTGCAAGAGAGAGCTTTTGCATTGATTTCCCTAGCTTCATGAGCTAAAAGACCCCTTCTGCTGGTTCCACTATTTCAGGAATTTTCCTGGGGCAATATTCTCTGGGTTTTCAGGGTCAACAAGGTGGGGGGGAGGAATGGATGAGAGCACTTATGGTTTATTCTGCCATCTTAGCTCCCAGAAGTTCAAGAAGGTGACTTTCAAACATTTAGTCTATTGGCCAATAACTCCAGGAGAAAGTGCTGCTGCTGCTTGTAGGCCCTGTGCTTGTCTCTCAGAGAAGGTTTGGGAGTCACCAATGCTGAAGGTGATTCAGTCCACCAGGGCCCACTCCTGCTCCACTATGGTCTGGTCTTTGCTGGTGCAGCCTGCACTCTGTGCTCCCTGAGCCCAGTGCAACAGATCCTTTCTGTTGACCACCTGGGTTGTCCTGGCCTGGAAATCTTGCCACACTGTCTGCTGGTGGATTCTGCTTCTGTAAAATTGGTTGAGATTCACTTTTTAGAGGCACCTGAAGAAATTTGAGGGAGATCTCAGGTGAGTCCCTGATTTCTCTCTGCCATCTTGGATCTGTCCCCAAAACTTCCATCTGGGGACCCCCATTTTTGAGAGATAATTCCCCCCATCCTTTCTCTCCCTTCCTTGCTACTTCTACTATTCAATCAGTCCTGAATTCCTGAGATAAATCCTACTGGATCGAAGCATATTATTCTCATGATAAGTTGCTGTAATTGGTGATTCCCAAACCTTCTCTGACAGAGAACCACAGGGCCTGCAAGCAGCAGCAACAGTTTCTCCTGGGGTTATTGGCCAATAGACCAAATGTTTGAAAGTTACCTACTTGAACTTCTGGGAGACAAGATGGCAGAATAAAACATAAGTGCTCTCATCACCCCCCCCCTTTTCTTCCCTTCTTTAGTAGCTTCTTTTTTCACCTTTCTTCTTTTGAGATCATGTAAATAAAATAGAATCACACTTAAAGCCTGTAAGATCTCTGTAGATAATAACATTCTAAGAGGTTATATGTATTGTCTTCCCATATAAAAACTCAAACTGTTTAATCTTGTTTAGTCCTTTGTAATTTCTCACTCATATTTACCTTTCTATGCTTCTCTTAGGTCTTGTGTTTGAATGTCTGATTTTCTATTTAGCTCTGGTATATATATCCAGAATATTTGAAACTTGTCTATTTTATTAAATATCCTTTATCTTTTCTCTGTCGCATTAAACTCAGTTTTGTTGAATATTCTTGGTTGTAATCCTAGATACTTTACATTCTGCAATTTCACATTGCAAAATCTTCATTCTTTTTATGGTAATAGCTGTTAAATCTTATATGATGATGACTGTTGCTCCATGGTACTTAATTTCTTTCTAGTTTATTGCAATGTTTTCTACTTGACCTAGATGCTCTGGATTTTAATTATACCATCATTTGGAATTTTCATTTTCATATCTCTTCTAAGATGTGACCGGTGGATTCTTTCATCTTCTACTTTGCCCTCTAGTTCTAAGATATTTTGGAAATTTTCCTTTATAATTTCTTAAAACATGATTTCTAGAATTTTTTATTTGTTGTGATGGATTTCAGGTAGATCAATGATTATTTAATTCTCTTCCCTTAATTTATTTTCCAGATGAGTTGTTTTTATCATGTGACAGTTCATATTTTCTACTACTTTTCAGTCTTTGGATATTTTGTTTGTTTGTTTCTTGAAGTTTCTTGAGGTCTTTAGCTTATTTTTTAAGAGTTCTTTTTTAATGAGATTTTGTAATTCTTTTATAATTCAACCAATTCTAATATTAAGAAGGTATTTTCTTCTTATTTTTGCTGCTAGTGCTCATAGAAGGATCACATAGGAATTTTTTTCCCCAGATGTTTCCTACCCTGGTTTTCAATCCCTTTGATTTCTGTCTCTGGGTACTCAAATGCTCCTCACTACTGACCTATCCTTGCTTCACTGTCAGCAGACCTCTCTATCTATGTTCCTAAGATGTCCTGACCTGGAGAAAGAATTCTCTGAGATTTTTTGGTCTGTTTTCATGATTAGAATATAGTTTTTGTTGTTGTTGTTGCTGAGGAGCTAAGGCAAAAATGCTGCCTCTCACTCCATCATGACTTTCCCCCTCCTCCTTTTGCTCATATCTTGACACTCTCTCTAATCCTTCCTCTTTTCTCCATTTCTCAAGTGATTTACAAAATCTTTCTCAAAAGACACCTCTTTGCTCTTCAACTCCACTGTGGTCTCTATGAATGGAGAAAAAAGATATTTCAATGTTCACTAGTCAATAGAAATGTACATAAAAATGAAGATGATTCAGAGATCATCTCCTAAAGCTTTAAGGACTATATTAAAGTTCTATCTATGGTCTCCTGCAATTCACCTGTCAGAAACATTCTCTTCTTTTCCTTGTTCTGTTTGACTCTTTTCTTTGGATCTTATGACTTGATGAGCAAATGGCTATCTCAGCAAGATTCCAAAGGAATAGTACTGCATTGTGATTCAGAAAGACTGAGTTCAAATCTTGTATCTACCATGAAATTATCTAAATGGCCTTAGACAAATAATTCCACCTCTCTAGGTTTAAGTTCATTCATTTGTCAGATGAAAGTTTTGGCAATATTTACCTCTACAATGCCACTCAAATCTAAATCTGTGAACCTCTTCCTATATTCAGTTTATAGAAATCTACTCTGGGTATCTACAAGCCTCCATTTTGCAAAATAATTGACAGAACTTTTCAAATGCAATATAGTGTGGAAAATGCTAAGAAAACCATGTCATTATATACATGACTTATTTAATAATAATGATAGTTATTGCAAATAATTATATTAGGATAAAATGCTTTCAAAACCATATAACTCTTTTGCACATGTAAACTATTCTTCCAAAAAAAAATGATTGTCCAATTTTGAATTTCAGTAAATGTCAAACTCATTAGGGTGACTATTATGCTCTTATCAGGTTAGCAATTGAATTCCTTAATATTTGAATGATAGTGTGTGTAAGATGCTTCTAAGTAACACATACTAAACAAATTGTGTAAATTTAGGGATGTGGTGATTTCTGGAAAAGGTGTTAAACTGAGGTACATCTTTAGAAAGACCTGGGGATAAAAAATAGTTAATTTTATGATCATGGTAGAGTAGAATTTCAATTCAATTCACTAAACTTTTTTTTTTATAAAAATCTACTGTGTGAAAGGCACTATGCTAGGTGCTAAATATACAAAGACAAAAAGAATAGTGTCGGCCTTCAAGGAGCTTAAATCCGGGTATGTGTGTGGAGGAAAAAAATATATAGATGAAAACATGTGCTCCTAAGTAAATGCAAGGTAATATCAGGAGGGAGAACACAATATCATTGGATGTGGGAGGTAAGGAGTGGGGTACAAGTGGAGGGATTAGGACATTCTTTTTGTAGAGGATAATATTTGATCCTGAGCCTTGGAAGAAGGGAAAGATTCAGAAAACAATATAATAATGATGCCAGAAACATCATATGTGAATACAAGAGAATAGAACACAGAATTCTGAATTTGTGAAACAAATAGTCCAGTATGACTGAAATATAAGGTGCATGAAGAGGAGTAATATAATATGAAAAAAGGCTAGAAACGTAGGTGGGAATAAGATAACAAATGTGCAAATAACAGGCTTATTTCATATTTCAAACTAAAGGCAATAAAAGAAGAGTTGAAGGCTTTTGAACAAGGGTGGTCTAACATAGTCTGAACTATAATTGTGAGAATATTTTTGCAGCTCTGTGGTGAATGACTTGGAGAGTTAAGAAGTTAAGGTCTGGGAGACCACTTAGAAAACTATTCTAGCCCTACCACTATGCCTACCACATAGTAGGTACTTTAGAAAGGTATTAAATATAATTTGTAGTCTATGTGATAAGGACCTAAACTAGGACCTTAACCTTGCAAATTGTGAAAAATGGGATGGATGGAACAGAGATTGTGAATTACAAAGACATATCAATTGATCAAGTGAGGTATGATGAGGCAGAGAACAAATACAAAGATAATTCCAAGATGATGAACCTAGGTGACAGGAAAGATAACAGTATCCTTGATAGAAATAGTGAAGTTTGGAAAGCATTTGCTTAGGAGGAAGTATAGTGGGTTTAATTTGGGCATACATGTTTGAGATGCCAAAGGAAGAGCCAACCTGAGATGTGTAGATTTGGGACAGATCTGAAAAGCAATGACATTTGAATACATAGGAGATAATTAAGTCCATGATATTATATGAATGGATGGATGAAAAGGCATTTTTAAAGTGCTTACTATGTGACAAATGCTATTCTAGGTTTCCAGGACATAAATGCAAAAGTGGGAATGTTCTTGCCTGTATAGAGCTCATAATAAGGAGTGAGTAAACATGGAATTATAGCCTATGACTTATGAGTCATAGGTTTGGAAAGTCAAACAAATTGTGAGTGCCATAAAGGAAGTGATTGATGCATCTTTTTTCTGTAACAATGACTATTTATTTGATTAGGATTCTGGACCTGAAAAGGAGGTTGGGAGAATATGTATGATGTGAGGACAAATGATAAGGCTTGATAGTCCAATAGTCTGGAGGATATCTCAATAGGAAGAGGCACAAAGTCTAGTGGCTTTGCCAATTCAAAAACTGGACATAAAGTTCAGTGGTCCAGGGAGTGTCTGTCAGAGTGAATAACAAGAAGATGGCCACGATAGAACATGCCAAGGCTACACATAAGTTTTCTTGTGATGAACTCAGCAATCAAGGGGCCAGGGCAAAAACAACAAGAGCTGTAGGTATGACAAAAGAGAAGAAAAGGATGATGTTTACAAATACAGTATGAGAAATGGAAGATAACAACTAAAAAGATGAAAACAAACATACAAACATAAGGAGAAAACAGTATCATGGGAGATAAAGTTGGAGCCTGCACCCATGAAACACAAAAGGTGAAAGAGGGAAAATTTACAAGGAGGTCAATTAGGATAAAGACTGGGGAAAAGGCCTTGAAACTTAGACACCGAGATCACTGGTAACTTAAGGGAGGAAACTTTTATGTTGTATTGGAAGCCTGATAGTATAATAATTATAAACAGTAGAGAAATGAGTTGGAAGTAAGGAAATGGAGGCAACGAATGAGTCAGTAAAGTCCTACCCTCCAAGAGCTTGATTAAAAGGGAAAAACAGGGGTGGCCAGGTGGCTCAGTGAGTAAGAGCACCGGCTCTAGTGTCGGGATGACCTGGGGATCGAATCCGAGCTCAGATACTCAGCACCACACCCAGAAATAACTGGCCCTGTAACCTTGAGCAAGTTATTTAACACTGATTGCTTTAAAAAAAAAAGGGGGGGGGGAACAAAGAGAATACCTTCAGAAGATATCAAGGACCACTAATGCTGTTTTTAAGAATAGAACAGACTAGGATAAATTTCTAGACAACAAAGCTTGAAAATGAAAAAGACAAAAATAATTGCTAGGGTAAGGTTCTGTAGGAAATGAGATGAAATGGGATCAGGGACACACCTTTATTAGTGTTTCACCTTTATAAGGAAAAGGGTTATTTCTTCCTCAGAAAGTGGAGCAAGCTAGGAAAGAATGAGTGAATATGTATAGGTGTTTTGTTTTAGGTGTTAAATAGAAACAAAGATATAAGATTTAGACACAATTGTTCCTGCTGCCATGGAATATATTATAGATTCTAGTGGAATAAGATCACTTATACTCAGAGATCCTGCATCCATCCCAGGATCATAAGAATTAGAGCTGGAAAAGGGCCTCAGAGATTATTTTCAAAACAGATGTTTCAGGTCTAGGACATTTGCATTGAATCATTAGGGACTCCATGTCTGTGAGCTCATGGGGAGCTCTGGCTGTTTTGTTTAATTAATAGATATCTTTGCCACTTGAGAAACAGCAGGAACCCAGAAACTAATAATAGCAGCTAAGCCAATAATTTTTTTTACCAGAGAATTAATATGGCATCTTTGTGTTACTTCAGCCGATTTCATGGGGTTCCCTAGTCCTCAGTTTCCTCATTTGTAATGTGAAAGTATATGAATATGCTTCGACTTCATAGAGGTGATTCAGAACACATCTTAATGAGTTTTTCCTTCAGATACATCTTGTTGTTGGGTTTTTAAAATTCAGGCTACTCTTCATTTCCTTATGATTTTCATGTATTCAGGCTACAATAATTCTGGCATTAAAGCCACATGATATGTTGTTCCCACAATGGTTTAATGAACCACTAAACAGCTTAAATTTTTAATCATTTTTAATCATTCAACACTAATTCCAGCATACAACCATTTTACTCCTTCTACATGCAAAAATGTATCCAAAAAAATTGTCTTCCTTCTCTGACTCTCCCTGGACCCTCTTTCATTCATGTGACTAATTTCCTGGGAAATATGGGAACTGAAGGAGTTTGTACTAAATATTCAGAAGACCGTTTCTTACACCACTTAAAGGAAACACCTTTCCTCCCGTTCTACTGATTTCCAAATTGATCGATGGAGTAGAGCATTTCCCCAGCCACATTGCTGGCTTTGCAAAGAGCTTCTGTCCTACTATTAAGAGGCTAGCATTTTAATGTTGACAGGGAAAGGAAAATGCTCCCTCTGAGTGCTGATTGCATTTCTCCTTCCTGAGAAGATGCTATTTCCCATTGTCCTCAGGAGGGGAATGAAATGTCCCCTATGGACAAAATGGCATCTCTTTGATTCCCCTACTGAGGGAAAAGATTTCTTTTTCATTCCTTTTGTTGCCTCACTCACCTTGGGTCGCTTCACTTGTAGAAGGCTGATGATTTAAACCTAGATCTTAAGTATGGATCACAGTATAACCAAATGAGATAAATTAAATCAATACTATCCTTTCAGGCCCAATCCATTTATGTAACACTTACAGAACAATTGCCCAAGATGCCAGCGTACAGTGATCCATTAACATACTACATCTGGCACCTGAATAAATATACTACCTCAGCTGAAAATAAATGAGCTGAGATGTTCATCATTATTTTTTATTGAGTAAAAAATTTGAAAATTTTCATTTCTGAAAAAAAAATTGGACATAAAGGAAAAGCTGCAGGATATCTGGATCATCTGACTCACCTCAGATGATTATGCAATACAAATCAAAGTTCTTTGATGGCTTTGAGGCTGATATTGTAGTTTATGAACTGTTGTGTGCATACCTCTTGTATTATAAACACATAATCATAATCCACACTTGGGTACCTTTATATCCTAATTTAGAGAGAAGACATTACTTATAGAAGTCATAAGCATATTGTAAGGAGACAGATTCAGTATGGGACTATGGTTCAGACAACACTAAGAAGACTTCTCCCTACTTTTCACTCCAAAGACCTCCCCTAAAATATTTATAACAGACCATACTAACATGGACATACGAAACTTGGACATAACTAAGTTGTTTGGTTTATTTTATTTACTATGATTCTGGAGAACAGACCAGAGATACTAACCCCTCACTCATAGGGTTAAAAATGAGGCTGTGTGGATATGACCAACTAAAGCTCTATATCCCAGACTTTCATTCATATCACAGCTTGATCTCACAATTCTACTTGATTGCAGGAATTGTTTCATATACTCCCTGTCCGTCAACCCCAGCTAACACTGTGGCAGCAGCAAAACTGGAGGCCTTAAAATTACTGTCACTGAATTGTGGCAAGAGGATTGCAAAGGATGTGAGAGAAAAAAAGTGAAGAATGAATGAAATCAAGGTATTCAACTGAGCAAGCATTTATTAATCACCTACAGAAGGCAAAATATACAGTTAACTAGTGATACAGGGAAAAATGGAAAAAAATCTTTGCCTTCAAGGAAATTATATTCCATTGCAGGAATACAACATGTATGTAGGCTAGTAAATACATATTTTATGCAAATACATATGCTGAGGATGCATGTGGAGACCACAAACTACAATCATTTGACCTGAATCACTTGATGGAAGTCAGATAGTCTAAGAGGTGAAGGGGAAGGGAGGAGTATTCTTGGCTTGGATAATAGTTTGTGTGAAGAACTGGAGGAAAAGTCACTTCCTACTGAAAATTTGTGTTTAAAGAACCCGAAGAAAAGAAAGTATTGCAAATCGTAAGCCCACAAGTGATTGATAAATCAATTATTTTGTGGGATAAATTAATTGCTACACTCTTGACTTCCTCTACCCTATCCCAAGTCTTCATCTTGAGGTCCTGGAATTCACACATTGGAAGGAACCTCCTCCTCTATGGCCTCTTCCTCTGAGTAAATGGCTCCTCCCAAACTTCCACTTAGGGAAGGCACCTAGACTGGCCAGGCCATTCCTCTCCAGCCTTCACTGAGGACTTCCACTTAGGGAAGGCACCTAGACTGGCCAGGCCATTCCTCTCTAGCCTTCACTGAGGACTTCCTCTACAGCAGATGTTCCCAAAGTTATTTGGCCTACCACTCCTTTCAAAAAAAAAATTACTCAGCAACCCCTTTGAAATCTACTTTCTTTAAGCCTTTAATGATTTTTTTTTGAGATTTGCCTAATTTCAAAAAAAATTTATAGATAGATACACACACACACACACACATATATATATATATAAGTATATATACATATATCATGCATCATAAATGTATAATTTATTGTAAATTTGTGGGGGGGGGCTTCCTGCATTGATTTTGATGATACAATATTGTATCATGTAACCATATAGTATCTTTCTATAGCAAGTCATTGCCGATGCATGTTGGACTTCCTGACAATGCATAACATGCTTGCCTGCCAATATGTGTTTGTTAAGACCTGTCAGTGAACTTGACCACCATTGTAACTTACATTTTGTGTGTTTACTTGGAAAACCATTGTCACTATGACTTTAATTCTGTTATACAACAGATGAAACACATATGAATGCTTTTTTAAATTTTTCTTGTATTCTCTTCTTTCCTTATGCTTCTATTGCCCCCTTATTTTTATTCAATGCCTCCCAATTGCATCCAAGGCTACTAGCACCACCACCATCACCCTCTGATCATTCTAGCACCCCCTAGAGGGCGGTACCATCACTTTGGAAACCCATGCTAGTGTTATTTTCCTAGGTACCATTGTTTCCCTTACCACTCATCAGCTTTCCTTCCTGTATTGTTGTCTCCCATTAGAATAGAAGATCCCTGAGATAAAGGATTCTTTCTATTTATATTTTTATTTCCAATGCTTAGCACTGTGATGAATAAAAATCCTCTAGACAGAGTTTCTAGGTAACTCATAATCAACTTATTAACTGAGCTAGTGAATAATAAATGGATGGGCAGTGGTTTCCTTCTGGAAAACTAAGTTTTTTAAAACCACAGAGAAGCATGAATATACTTTTGGAAAATAAGAAGCCCTTGACAAGTGAAAATCAACCCTCCTTGGTAGACATTTAATGAGGAATAGGAGAGAAGTCTTTAGCTCTTGCTTGATCATAAGACCCAGTCACTTCCAGCAATCCAGACAGGGGAATCTATCTTCATGCAGAATGCTCTGGTTGGTTTTCTCCTTCATGAGCTGGGTCACCCTAAATTCTAATGGAGGGTTACAAGGACAGGATCTCATTTACCCAGGGAAAGAATTCAAAAATATCAGTTTCTGTTTACACTCTAAATAGAAGTAAGGGGTCCCAGCTGGGTGGGGTTGAATCCAGGCCCAAGATCAAAGAATATGTTTCCTAAGGGTTAGGGCAATCTCATCAATCAGTCAAGTCTTTCAGACACTGACTGATGTATAGGGCCTAGGTCTTAATGAGGAAATGAAGGGAGCCTGACTGCTAATTTAATACTTGGTTATTAATATAATAACAAAGTTATAATTTCTCTCAGCACCATGCCTGTCACATAACAATTGTTTAGTAAATATTTGCTGAAGGATGCTGTCAGAAAAACCTGTCTTAAAAAGAGTATACTTTTGAAAAATGAGTTTTTGTAAGGAAAACAAAAATACATACATACATACACATGTCTATATCCATATATATATATCTATCTTTCTAAATATCCAATATCTACCAAATGTGATGGAAAACTGTTCATTGAAGATCAGTGGAGGAACAAACTGAAGTGATTTTGTCAATGTGGTATATTATAGACAACCTGTATAAAAAAGATCAAAGAGATAAGGAATTCATTTAAATGACTCCACATAATGTTTTTACTCAGCAAATGACCCTGATATGAGAATTAATGACCTGAGCCATCTTCTCTTCTCTCCTGGCATAATTTGTTACTCTGCCCAAGCAAGTAGGGAGATGGCTATTTCCAAGACCTTACTGAAGATCATCTGAATAAGATAAGGTCTATTTATAGAGGAGGAAGGTAAGTATCCAAGCAAAGTACTGTTTCTTGGCTACATGATCAATTGAGATTTCTGCTTCCTCATTGATCCCATAGCCTTCTATATCCATTATTAAGATAATCAGTAATGAAACAACATATACCAGGGTCTGATCTGTTTTAGAATGAACAGGCATGGATAAAGCACCCATAGGCAATGACTTAGTATAGAAACATTCTTTATTTACATTCAAGTGTTCTAAAGCTCCCATTTGTTATTTTCTAGTTGTGTGCTTCTAAATCTTTTTTTTTTCTTTTTGGAGGGCAATTGGGGTTAAGTGACTTGCCCAAGATCACACAGCTAGTAAGTGTTAAGTGTCTGAGGCTGGATTTGAACTCAGGTCCTCCTGACTCCAGGGTTGGTGCTCTATTCACTGCGCCACCTAGCCACCCCTCTTTTCTAAATTCTTAATATGCTTCCTTTCCCTGAAGGGTAATACCAAATAGATATTCATGTGGTCCTATCTGAAGTGTAGCATTTTAAAAGTTTCTAGGAGGTAACTTCCTCTAATATTATCTCTGTTGATATTCACAAACAACCCTGCAAAATAGGTAGCACAAGTAATCATTACTTTAATTATGAGGAAGCTGAGCTTCAAAGAGTTTAAATGAATCTACTCAAGGTCATGCCCCTCAAAAGTAAAAGGCAAAGCTAGGACTAGCCCATAGATACCCTGTCCACAAGCCCAATATGCTTCTGATTTTAAGCCTTTGCCTACGGTCTAAGCTTAAATTACAAGATTTAGGCTCAAAACCATGATGAGAAAGTGGAAAGATTCCCTCAGCAAGGTTTCAAAGATCCATCCAAACAAATGCTTGGGAAAACAAGATATAAAAATTAGCTTGAAAGAAAGGAACTAAACATCTGTATCAAATGATAAATCACAGGGGAAACATTTTTAAAATGAACATTTTAATAGATATGCAGAATGTTTTTACTAGGAAAAATGCCACAAGAGATTGGCAACAGTGGGTTTCATTCAGATCATCAAACTTAATTGTTTGTGAATGTAACATAATAGAGCCATCATTTTAAAAGCTTTAAGAACACTAAGTAATATAACACTGGCTTTTTATATTAAAAACACATAATAAATTTGTACAGTGTTATTACATTTGAAGAAACATAAAAATTCATTACATTTCATTAAAGATAGAAAATTGCCAAGTGGGTATGCCCCCTTACCACCACCACCCCAATTCTGATCCTCACAAAAAATACAATCATTTCATGGGAACATTTTCTACTTTTCTTTCTTAAAACATGTTTTCCAAGCTACGCATTTGAAAGTCACATTCAGTACAATGCTTCTTTCAAAAGTTACAGTTGGTTATAATTTTATTAATTAAAAACAATTTATGCATCTGTGATATTGTTGTGCCCTCTTCAATTAAGAGGAACTACCAAATAGTCATTTTGAACATATGAGAATCATCGCTATTAATGGAAACATGTACTTCTTTTAAAGATGCATTGGGGTGGTGTGTGTGTGTGTTGTGTACGTGTGTTTTGTAGGTGTATACCACAAGATGCCCATGTTAAAAAAATGATGTCTACATCAAGGGATCAAGAGAATTAAGAATACAAAAGAGAATTGGGCAGAAAACCTAAATTGAACTAAGCCTGATTATTTCTACACATACAAACCAGTTGAATCATCTTGAATTGATTATTCCTAGTGAATTTCTGATAGTGGACATCATGGTATATTGGATAAAATGGTGAACTAGGAGTCAAAAAGACCTGGTTTTGAATCCTGCCTCATGCACTTACTAGCTGTGTAACCATAAACAAGACATTTAATCTCTTTGAACCTCAGTTTCCTGTAAAATGGGGATAATCATGCTTGTAGTGTCTGACTTAAAGGTTTTTTCATGAGAATTAAATAAGATTATACTTCTAATACAACAATAACAATGATGATTAATTATTCAAAGGTGGTTGACCAGTATGACGAGAAGACTGGAGGTGGTACCATATGTGGACTCTTTAAAGGGAATGACTGGAAATGTTTGACCTAGAAAAGAGAATAATAATAATAGTGACCAAAACTGCGGGATTCAAGTACTTGAAGAATTGCTATATAGAAGAGAGATAAGATTTGTATTATTTTGTTTCAGAAGGAAGGGCTAGGAACAAAATTTTGGGAAGGGGAACTGCAAGTCGAGTTGAAGGGAGGCAGATTTGGACTCAGAAACCACTCCTTAAAAATTAACACCATCTCAAAATGGAAATAATTGTTTCAGAAGGTAGGTAACACTAAAGTCTTCAAGTGGAGGCATGAAAAGATGTAGACAGCATTCTTGTTCAGGTATGAACTGCGTATGGCCCCTAAAGTCACTTCTAATTGTGAGATTTTGATTTTTAACAATCAAGTGATCATGTAACAAGGTGTCTGTGTGCGCACATTTTCAGATATTTTTCATTCTAATATTTACTAAGGACATTCTACATACCAGGTGCTGTGCTAAGTGCTGGGTATATTCAAATAAGACTTCTTGTTATTCAGTCAGGTCCAACTTTTTTTGTAACCCCATTTGTGGTTTTCTTAGCAAAGACAATAGAGTGGTTTACCATTTTCATCTCCAGCTCATTTTACAGATGAGACAAACAGGGTTAAGTGACTTGCCCAGGGTCACATAGCTAGGAAGTATCTGAGGCAAGATTTGAATTCAGGAAGATTAGTCTTCCTGACATCAGGCCCAGAACTCTAGACACTGTGACACCTAGCTGCTCTCAGCTGGGTATATAAAAAAGGAAAAAGACAGTCCGATATCTCAAGGAACTCACAGTCCAGTGAGGAGGGTGGAGAACAATGCTAAAACAACTATGTATGATATACAAGATATGCACAGGATGAATTGGAGATGATTTTGGAAGCAAGTTATTAGTATTAATAGGAATCAGGAAAGTCTTCTTGCATAAGGTAATATTTTAGCTTACACTTTAAGGAAGCCAAAGAAGCCAGGAGACAAAAGTGAGGAGGGAGAGAATTCCAGGTAAGAGGGACAGTCCAGTGAAAAGGCATGGAGCCAAAAGATGAAGTGTTGTGTCTGAGAAAGAGCAAGGAGATCACTGAATCCTAGAGTATGTGAAGAGGAGAGAAAAATAAGAAGACCAGAAATGTAGAAAGGCTTTAAAAGTCAAGCAGAGGAATTTATGCTTGATTCTAGAGGCAATAGGGAGTTTAAAACAAGAGTTTACTGAATAGGGGAAAGATGTGGTCAGACCTTTGATTTAGGAAGGTCAGTTCAGTGGAGGATGGACTGGAATGAAAAGAGACTTGAAACATGGAGAAAACCAGAAGACCTTTGAAATACTTCAGCCATGGAAATAATGAGGGCCTGAACCATGATGGTCACTGTGACAATGGAGAGAAGGGAATATAGATGAATTTTATTGTGGCAATCAGCAGGAATTGAGAAAAGTTTTGATATGAGTAAGCAAGAGAAAGGAAGGCATTGAGTATGACACTAGGTTGTGAGCTTAGGTTATTGGGAGGATAGTGGTGTCCTAGAAGAGGGGGAGGTTTGGGTTTCATTTAGACTTTCAGATTAATTTGGGCCTGGAACAACCGATTCATAGTGGCTCTCATTAAGTAAAGTGTTTCTTAGGCTTTGCTCTGAAATAAGGTAAAATGTAGTCAAGCAATTGGCTGTTTCATCTTTATTATACTGATATGTTTGAGGAATTTCACTCCCTGCTAAATTTTTCTGAATTAGTTCTTCATTGAAACATTGATATGTTACTGATCTACTAAGCCTTGTGCATATGCTTGCTTGATTTAGGGGGGATGAGATTGAGATGTCTACTGAGTAGAGGAGATATTATTGGCCAGAGCCCAAATATACCCTGCAGCTAGTGAAAACAACTATCAATTGAAAGGCTTCTTGAAAAGTCCCAGACGATTTGTGTAAAATAGTATCAGAGGGTTCTAGATTTAGAGTAAGACAGGACTTTGGAGGTTACCTATTCTCACTCCCTCACTGTACAGATGAGATAACTGAGAAACTTATTAAGTGACTTGTTCAAGGTCACACAATCCATCTTAATACTAATAACTTGCTTTCAAAATCATCTCCAATCCATCCTGTGTATATCTTGCATATTATACATAGTTGTTTTAACATTGTCCTCCATCCCCCTCACTTGACTGTTAGCTCCTTGAGAAACTGGGCTGTCTTTTTCCTTTCTTTACTAATTAATAAGTATTTATAAGGTATGTGTGAGGCAATGTCTTGGTAATACAAAGATAAAAAATGAACAATACTTGCACTCAACATGTTTAAATTTTATCAGGAAAAATAATGAATGAACACACATGAATAAATACAAGATAAATATTTTTTTTGGAGAGGAGACACTAGTAGCTCACAAAATTAGGAATGTTTTTGTAGAAAAGGTGGTGCTTGGGTTCTGTTTTGAAGAAAACTGATGGATTCTAGATGGCTGAGATGAGGAGGAAAATGTTTTAGTTTATAGAAACAGAAAATGACAAGGAACTGAATTTGAACCCAGGTCCACCAATTCTAAATTCAGCATCTTTCCCTGCACCCCACTGCCTGCTCAAACTTTAATTCCAATTTTTTTTTTCTACTGCTTTAAAGAAAAGTAGTCAAATCATACTAAAAGGGGGGAAAATATATTAAGCTTTTGGTAGCAACTTCCAGAGAATGTCCTAGACCTCATACCTAAATCACCTATCTTAAAATGCTGGATAAAAATTGCTGATATTCAGATTTGTGACCTTGAAGACTTGAGATATCCCTGAGGAGAGAAGATCCCATTAAGTTGCATTTTCTAGTTAGCAACGTGAAAAAATGGACTAATGTTTTTTATAACAATTTTGAAAGCAAAAGTCAAAACAAAGAGTTGTGTTTTGATTTGTTTGTTTGTTATAATTGTTATATGTTACTGTTATAATGTTTCCTGACCAATTATTTTGGGTTCCCACATTATCTCACCTACTTGATTATAAATCTGTAAGAACAAGGACCCTGTGTTCATCATCTCTGCATTTCCCTCAGTGACTGGCACAAAGAAGGATTACTTAAGTGTTTTGAATGAATTAATTATATCTCCCTTCACAAGAGCATCCCGTCTCATTTGTAAGCATTTAAGTTCACTGAATTGTCCTTGTTTTATTATAAAGAGATAGTGTGTCAAAGTAGAAAGAATTCTGGTTTGAGAGACAGGAAGGAGCCTTGCAAACAAGGAAGCTCATTAAACATGGTTCAAATTTAACCTTGAACATCGTTCATGCTTAAGGTTCAAATTCCAGCCTTATTAATGGTTTGACCACAAACAGGTCAATTAACCTCTCTGAGCCTATTTCCTCATGTGTAAAATTAATAATGCCTAATGCCTTGAAGTCAGGAAGACTTGTGTTCAAGTCCTGCTGCTGACAAGTATTAACAGTGACCCTGAACAACTATTTTAACGTATCTTAGTGCCCACAACAAATCTAATGGCAGTAAAAGAGGTGCTGCCCTGTGCTGCATAAAAGTTCTCACAATTGCTTATGACATTTAAATTATCTTAGGCAATATTCTCTCTCTCTCTCTCTCTCTCTCTCTCTCTCTCTCTC
>NW_027186372.1:18325841-18328024 GCF_028583685.1 Petaurus breviceps papuanus
CTCTCTCTCTCTCTCTCTCTCTCTCTCTCTCTCTCTCTCTTTCTCTCATCTCTCTCTCTCTCCTCTCTCACTCTCTTTTTCATTTATATAGATTGATACACAGTTATCAATATCTAGCCTATATTTATATATAGATACAGACCTATCTCTATAAATATAGATAGACATACTTAAGTATACATAGGTATAGAGATAGAGATATTTATATAGATAGAATTAGAGATGGATATATAATAATTATATATAGATGGAATTAGAAGTAATATATATATAACTTTTTTAAATATTATGTGATGTGTCTTATTTTTTGTTTAAGATTAGGACTTTCTTAGAACCTCAATACTCTTTTATAACATTGTCGGTCACTTAAATATTGAATTTCGTTTTTGTATCTGGGTAAATTGATACAAAAATATTTAAGCAATCTTAGACAACTAGATAGGGCAGTGGATGATAAGAACATTGGACATGGAATCAAGAAGAAAGAGTTCAAATAAATCTCAAACACTTACTAGCTGCATGACCCTGGGAAAGTGACTCAACCCTACTTAACTCATTTTCCTCATCTATAAAATGGGAATAATAATGGCACCTATATTTTAAGGTTTTGTGATAACTAAATGAGATAATAATTGTCAAGTCCCTCATTAGCATGGTGCCTGAGATCTAGTAATTGCCTTATCATCATCATTCTTGAAATACAGATCTAAAACTGGTATGGACTTCAAAGACTATCTAGACATAAAGAAACCAAAGCTCAAGGAATTTCAGTGATTTGCCCAAGGCCACACAGGTAATAAATAGGTGTCATGAGAAGTATTCGAATACAGATTCTCTAACTCCAAAGCCAGTGTCCTTTATTCTGTGATATTAGTAGTAGATCCAGAATTGAAAGCGGATTCTCTGACTATAGATGCAATGCTCATGATTTTCCCAGCAGGCTCAAGCTTATCGGTAGGGAAAGGCACTGAGCCTGTTTTAGTAGGCTGGTTTGGTTCCCAAAATGGACTTGTTAATTCAGTCAGGTAATGAAAGAAGAAATAGTCCTATGAAAATTACCAACTCTAACATCTCTCAGGGTATGTTTATCTCCTTCACACAATAAATCATTAATGCCAGAAACATACTTTTGGGACATACAACAGTGTCATCTCTACTATCCTAGTAGAACGAGAGAATTTCCATATCTCAAGATGAAGATATTTCCACACAATAGGCACTAGAAAAGTAGTTTAACAAATGGCAAACTCTAAAAAAATGATGGAAGGGATTTTTAAAAAGTTTTAATATCATACATCCATTTAAAATTCAAAAATGAGAAATTTTCTCCTACTTTTCCTCATGTTATTTCAAATTGTCTCCTAACTAGAAATCTGTTCTCCAGAGATCCGATTCCATAATGATTCCTTTAGTTCCACGATTAATTCTGTTTAGGAATTGTTTTAACTCACATACTACAAATTTTTGAGGTAAACTTTTCTCGTTTTTTATTTTTAAAACTTTCAGATGTTTTTCTTATTACTCTATCACTTCCATGAGTAAATAAAAAAAAATTCCTCAATACACATCTACATAGATCATCAAAACAAATTCAAACAATCCATGCCCACAAATATATATGTGCTTTTTAATCACCTTGCTTCCAGGAGATGAGTGGCATGTTTACTTTTAATTTTTTTGGATCAATGGTTTGTCACTGTATTGATCAGAATTCTAAATTCTTTCAAAGATTTTCTCTCTGTATTGTTCTCTCTGTGTGTCTGTCTCTCTGTCTCTGTCTCTCTCTCTGTCTCTGTCTCTCCATCTATCTACCTATATTTAGTTCTGTTCAATTTGATATGCATCAGTTCATAAAGGTCTTTTAGGTTCTATCTGAAACTGTATACTCCATAATTTATTAAAATATAATAATAGTCTAATACTTTTATATACTATAATTTAACTGTTTCCTAGTGGGGGATATATCCTTAGTTTCCAAATTTTGGTGACCACAAAGAGTCCTTCCAAAGATAGATAGATAGATAGGTAGGTAGGTAGGTAGGTAGGTAGGTAGGTAGGTAGAGATATGTTCTATATATTTGATGTGTAGAACAAATGCCTCTTTCTTTGACATAATTGGGTGTTTAGAATCAGTAATGGTAGAACTGGGTCATAAGGTATACACAGTTTGTTTATTTTCTGGG
>NW_027186372.1:18328034-18344940 GCF_028583685.1 Petaurus breviceps papuanus
GTCAATCTTGTAGGTATAAAGTAGAAACTGAGTATTGCTTTAATTTGCATTTCTATAATCATTAGTGCTTTAGAACTTTATTTTCATGTGATTAATTTTTCCCCCTTCAGAACTGACTTTGTAAATCCTTTGAGTATTTATGATTTGAAAAGTGGCCATTTTTCTCATAAATGTAAATGTTGCTTATCATTCTTTGAAATGAGCCTTTATCAGGGAAATACTGTAAAGATTTTTACCCTCCAATCCCCCAAAGCTGCATGTTTTCCCACTAATTTCATTACATTAGATTTGTTTGTGCTTTTGGACAGTTATAATTTAAAACTTAATATAAATAAACTGTAAACATGAATAAGTTTTTATAGGAATAAAATTGCTCATTTTATCTTTTTATGATCTCATGCTTGTCCACTCACAACCCAGAAAATATTCTCTTGAGAACTGGGGAGGTTAAATGGTATAGCACTGAATACATAAATCAATTTAGGCAGTATTATTATTAATTTTTTTTCTTTACCTACCCATGAGAAATTCAGTGTTTCTCCATTTATTTAGGTCTGTCTTTATTTCTACAAATATTGTTTCATGGTTATATTAATATGGTCCCCTGAGTAACTCTTGGAGTATACATTCCCAAGTAGTTCAGAGCTTATGTAATTACTTTTAATGGAATTTATTTTTCTGGTGTTTCTTACCAGATTTTTTTTGGTAACGTGTAGGAATTATAATGAATTGTTTCCATTTATCATATCTGGCTACTTTGCTGGTTATTAATTATTTGAGTTAATTTTAATTGACTTTCTAAGGTTCTCTAAGTATACCATTATATCATTTGAAAAAGTATTGATTTTTTTTGCTTTGTCAATGTTTATTGCCTCAATTATTTTCTTCTTTAATTTTTAATTACTATCTATCTATATATATATGTATGTGTGTGTGTGTGTATATATAATATTTCTAGAACCATGTTAAATAGTAGTGGTGATTTGTTTCAAATGTTTTTCCTTATAAACAAACAGTTTTCTAAACCATTGTGTGATCCTCTTTCATTTTATGACAGAATTCATCCCATTTACATTTACAATAATACCTATTAATAGCCCACTTTCCTCCATCCCGACCTTTTATACTTTGTCATCTTTTTACTGCCACCTATCTCTATACAAATAAGAAGAGGTAGAAAAGAAGAGACTTGCCTGGCCCTTGTTATCTCATAAGTAAAATAGCCTCTCCCTTTGTTACTACTCTTCTCCTCATCCTACTCATGATCCTAGTTTTTAAATTTTCTTCCATTATTTATAAACATCTCTTCAAGATACTCTGTACAATGAAAATCATTTTGTTTGGAGCTATTTGATGTAGACTACCCTCTCTCTTAGACTCCACTGAGCCCCACCCCCATCCCTATCTCCTACTATTTCCCTTTTGAGTTTAACATATTTTTATACTGAGATTTATAGTATGGCTGTGCGCGCACATGTGCGCGTGTGTGTGTGTTTTGAGGATGGGGGTGGGTTGTGTAATTATGATCAATCTTCCATTATCCAATTCAACTGAAAGTGAGATTGACAATATGCCTGTGTCACATATCTTTTCCTCCATGTCTATATAATCATCATTATAGTCTTCTATTATGCAATAGTGATATTTTTCAATTCTTTTTTCCTTTTCTCCCCAGTATAGTATCCTGTCCCTCCTATTTTTGTCTTATTATAAGACCATTATAACAGAACAAAAGCATTTATACACTCTCTCTCATTTTAACTTTTCTCTATGACCTTTAAAGTTATTGCAATTCTGAAGACATTTGTTTCTTATCCTACTAATATTACATAATAAATTATTTCACACACTCCCTTTTAATTACACAAATATTTCTTCTTTTCAGTGTTTTTTTCTTGATTCCTCTGTTTTTATTTTTAAATAATTCTTCAGTTCTGTAACCATTAACAATGCTTACAAAATCTCCAAAAGTTAATTTTCCCCTGTAAGAATATACTTTGTTTTCCTGAATAGGTTATTCTTCATTGTAAACCTATATGTCATGATTTTGGAACATAGTTGTCAAAAATCATGGCCATTGTGCAGCAAATAGCCTGAAAAACCCACAAGTACAGGCCAAACTAGATTACAATATAATTGGGAAATGTTTTAATCAATAAAAATACAACATAATATCAATAATATTAATTTGGGAGGTCCTAAGTCAGTGAGCAGCCAAAAATGATCTGATTCCACTTCAGTTTGACACCACTGATTTGGAATATTACATGCTCTTTTTCTTTTAGAGCAACAGTGCCCAAGTCTTGTTTAATTTTTATTGTGGTCTTGGGTACTTGAATTCCTTCCTTTTGACTTCTTAGGCTATTTTGTTTTCTTTAATATGGAAGATCTCAATTTTGATACCTAGAATTTTTAATTTGGGGGTTACTTTTTTGAAGGCAACAGAGGGAATCTTTCTATTTTCAGTTTTCCTTCTAGTTCTACGAATTCTAGGCCATTTAAAATGATAATTTCCTGAATTTTAGTATCTATTAATTTTTTATCATAATTTTTGAAGGATCTAGAAATTCTTATATTGTTTCTCCTTGACACTTTTCCAGGGCAGTTTTATATATATATATATATGTATATGTATATGTATATATATACACACACATATATACATATATATGTATATACATATATATATGTATATATATTCATGAATTTTCTCTTTAAGTGTTTTGTTTTGATATTTCTTGTCATATTGGTGAGTCATCATTTTTTCTCAGTCCCATTCTAATTTTCAGAGTACTCAGTTTTTGAAGGATGTTTTTCACTATCTAGTCTAAAATGATAGTTTTCTTTACCATTTTATTTTCCTCCCTGACTTTTACATCTTTTTTTTTTTAATTTCTTACTTTGTTTCCTTTGGGTACTCCTATAATCCTCCTGAGCAGGATTTTTTTACTTAAGACTTTACTTAGACATGTGGGATTGATGTCCTTTTCATGTTTTATCCCAAGAGTATATTTCAGATCAGAATATTTCCTCATGGTGGTAGGAGATTTCTTTAATTAGTTCATTAAAATAAAAGACCGGAATAGTATGGGAAGGGCCTGTCCAGTCCTGGGGATAATGAGTCATATTATTTAAGAGACTTCTTATAAATTTGGGGGATCTATACATTCTGTAGGTTCTACCTGGCGTCCTTTGCCCCTGGTGCTAGGTTCAGGGATTACCCCTATGTTGAGCTCCAACCACAGGCTTCAGGAAGTATTTTAAGGATTTTGCCTAGGACTTTTTCCATAGCTTAAGTGAGACCACTGATATCTTATTGGACCTTGCCTGAAATGCCGAGAGGTTTCTCTCTTTACCAGGATGGGAGTTGCTTAGAACTCTTTTGGAAATGGGCCAGTTTCAGGTTGGTTCTAAGAGTGCTTCTCTGGACTTCCCTAGAATGCCTCAAGACTGCTTATTCCCTATCCTGGCTTTGGTAACCAGTTATAATTTAAGGGAAAACTTGAACCATTGTCTTGCTTGGGCAGGGAGTGCTGCCCAGAAATTGCTACCTTTTATACTTGGCCCTAGAGCTGCCCTATCTTATTTATTCTAGGATCTCCACAGGAATGTATGTAGAGGAGTGATATTGGTGGGTTATCTGCATGTGGAAGTCTAGAGGTGATAGATCCCAATGGAGTTTCTATAGGAACCTGGGATGACACCATATTCCCATAATCCCCATTTTTTCCCTTTCTAATCTTCCATTTCAAATGTATCTGTTAATTTTTCCCATTCCAACCATTTTCATCTAATGTTAACAACATTATTCTCTGTGCCTGCTAATTTTCTTTCTTCTGCAGAAAATCATTATGATATGTTGGACATGGTGAGACAAATCTAGAAAGGAGATTTATTCAGTACTTGAAAGCTCCTCTTTTGAGATTGGCATGATCTTTGGGGAATTATACTTTCTTTAGGTGCCTTAATTATTAACCATTTATGAGAGATAATGACTTCTCTACAGCAGTACTGATTTGGGGCAAAATGTTACTGCCTGATAAAAACCCAGAAACTCTTGAAATGCAAGGTGAGGTAAAGCAAATGAGAAACAGGAGTTCTGGATGTGTCTATGACCACATATAGAGAACAGACGGTAGTAAACTGATAGAATTACTATACACTCAGGAAAAGCTTTTCTCATTCAGTACAATGCAATTGAATGTGTACAAATTAAATTGTTAGATTAGACAATTTTTTAGGAAAGTATGTCAACAAATGAAAAAATTTTATGAAACATAAGTGCAAGAAGAGGTGTGTGTTTTATTCTTATTAATTTTTGTGTTTTTGAATTTGTTTTTATGTTTAAGTTTTCCCACTTGTAGCTACAGAATAAAAAACTTATAACTTTGGATCATGTCTAATTCTTATTTTTAAATGATGACCTCAAAGCATAAATTACCCCATCATATGCCTTTAATATCTTCAAACATTGTTTAAAAGAAAATAGTTTTCATAAATACTTAGAATTATGTCTCTAGGTTAAGGGTAGATCCCCAAACTTCAGATTATATCTTTATTTAATACTTTACAAAAGATTTGGCCAAGATATATAGATGATCTTTGAGGTTTATTAACCGCAAACAGTGAGAAGATACCAATTCCCTTAAGATGCCTTGAATTTTCCACTCTGAGAAGTGGCAGACTTCTAAATATGATACTTTATAGATGTGTCATTGGGTAGAAAATTTAGAAACCAAAAGAAAATAAAACAGTTGTGGGTGTTACTGTTACCTGATTTTTAACTTCTTGAAATAAGAATCATTGTGTAAGAGAAGATCTTGCCACAGGAACTAGTTAAAAAGTTAGCTAGTTCAAAACTAGTTCAAAAGTTAGCTGACAGTTCCCCTAAAACAAAAGAAAGGGAAGACTATTTAGAGTTCAAATAGAATGTGGTGGTGTGGAGTCAGATCCCCAGAACCTAACCCCATCACTGAGAACCCATAGATTCTTTCTCTTCCCCCAAAAGATAAGTCTGGCACTGTCCTGTTATTTCCCTGACCCTTGTTCTTTCCTGATGAGTGGTGCATACATACAGGCATGTGTGGAAGTCATGGCATAAAGGACATTTTGTTGTATTGTTTTGTTTTGCTATACAAGTTTTGTTAAGAGATTTCACTGCATTTCACTAGATGAGCTATATTGGGCTTTCTCCCTCTAAACATTTGTCATTATTGTGGTTCCTATTCAGGGCAGGTAACATTGCTAGATGATTTTTCCCTACCATGTGGATCATCCAAAGACAATCAATATAGCACAGCAAAATGTCTCCTACTTTCTCAGCATACCAAATTTATAAGTTTTATTTAAAAAATTCATAAATACAGTCCTACTTCTTGAATCTGTGAGACAGAGAAGACTGGCATGGGATTGAGTCAAAATTCTCTTTTCAACTCTGCATTGCAAAACACACTACAATCTATGACTCTTTAGCCATGCAAAAAAAAAAAAAAAAGAAAAACATCTTTTAATGTCACTAGACCCAATATCAACATTCTTACTCAGGCAAAAACTCCTTTTGACTTTAATAGCATATAGAATTCAGTTCAGTTTTGCCTGAGGAGGGACAGTAGAACTGGGTCCGTAGGGAGGAGTTTGCAGGAAACTGAAGCTGAATTGTTCCTGCAACTGTTGAGAAAGTAATATTTTGATGTTATGCTAGAATTTCTAGTACATATACATAATAGATCATTCCATATTCCTATACAATCCTTTAAGAATCTAAATGCACATGACAATTTCATCATCTTTTATGGATAGGACAGACTTCTAGAATCTCAGCTCTTAAAGATACTTCACAGTCATACAATTAAACCTGAATTTTTTTCTATAATATTCTCTAATAAATGTTCACCCTTGTTCTGCTCCAAAGATTCCAGGAATAGAAAATGTCCAAAAGCAGCCTATTCCATTTCCTAAATGTTAGGAAGTCCTTTCTTACATCATTCTATCACTCACTGTTCCTGGGTCCTTTTTGGTGAATAGTCTTCAAATACTGGAAGAGAGTTGTTTTTTTTTTCCCCATCTTATCTTTTTAAGACTAGCAATCCCCAAGTCCTTCAGCTAATGCTCAAATGGCATGGATTCCAATCATCTCATTAACATAATGGCCTCTTCTGAATATGATCCAATTTCCCCATGGACTATCTAAAATTCAGTACTTGGAGGAAGCTAAGTGGTGCAGAAAGAGCACCACCAGCTCTGGAGGCAGGAGGACCAGGGTTCAAATCCGGCCTCAGACACTTAACACAAAACCAGCAGTGTGACCTTAGGCAAGTCACTTAACTCCAATTGCCCTTCCTTACACCCTCCAAAAAGCAAAAAAAATAAAATAAAATAAATAAAATTCAGTACCTGTAACTAAACAGAATATACCAGATGTAGCCAGATGTTGGAGTATATTAGGAGTATCGCTTTATTTTGGACACCATGCCTCTATTAATGTAACAATACCATGCTAATTTGGTTACTTGCCATCATATACTCTTAACTCATGTTGAGTATTTGGGTTATTAAAATCCCAGAATTTTTTTTCACATAAAGTGTTACTTAAGTCTTTGTCACCAACAGATACTTGTGAGTTTTTTTTAACCTAAGTATAACATTTTGCATTATCTCTATCAAATTTTATTTCATTATATTCTATTCATCATGCTTGTCTGATTGAAAAAAAATAGCTAATAATTATATTATTCAATTCAATTCAACAAAGATTTTTCAAGGACCTCATTGTACAGGTCAGTCAATGAGTTATATACTTCCCCCCCACCCCCATTCTCCTTCATATTTTCTATGAAACAGTCATAGTGACAGAGATATTACTAGGAATTCTTGTGCCTGAGACAAATTTGGTTGAGAAGATTAGTAGCTTACAGGATATTCCACCCTAATAGGAGGCATGCTTCTGGAGGAGGAGTCTCATTACAGAGTTTAGACTGTATGTCTATAGCATTACCAAAGGTGCCTATCTCGCTATTCCCCTATAAGGAGCCAAAGAAGGAGGAAATAGTAGGCAGAGTATAGTGGAAGAGGAAGGGAGAAGCAGGAGTTTGGGAAGAGATAGCTGTGCATAGGCAAGGGAATGATGGGTTAGTTTAGAACTCCATTCATGGAGGGGCATACAGTCCTGGAGAGCATCATCTTAGGTAAAATCCTTGATTATTTCACATAAGTTATAATTCTACATAGTGACATTGTTTTCCAGGACGATAAAGAATATGGCTCAGTTACATTGGCAGAAAAAAAAGCAGGTCCCAGTGACTTACTGATCAAACAACTGCAAAGAGGTAATTGTATTGGAAGGTGTTTCTAATGGAGAAAGACAGACTGTTGCTAGGGAACTGTGAACACTTTGAAGGAGAGTACTGTGAGAGATGTGTATCTCCTCATAAGGCATAGGATGGTAGTTTCAGGGCTAACCACATTTCAGTAAGTTCTTTGTTGGACTATATGGATGGTATTAATTATTTCAGAGCCATTAGTGACTGGTAAGAGATGTTATTGATGTAGATTTTTAAGGAAAAATAGTATGATAAACTCGAATCTTGCCTATTAAAAATCCTGAATTCTTAATGAATATTCATTAACTGACTTATAGATTCAATTCCAAAAAATAAGTAGGTATTAAATCAGATGATGAACCTATTATGGATACCATGTAGAATTAGTAAAATGTAAATCCCAGAATTTAGAGACACAGAGTCTAACTTCAAATCCCAACTCTCCCAATCACTACTCATGTTCAGATACAATGTAATTTTGTGCCGTGATTGGGGCATGTTTTCAGTACAGACCCAACAACTACTTGGCTAGACAGTAATGATAAATATGGCTTTCAGGTGGAAAAGAAGAGTCCACGGAAAGAAGAGAAAGCAGTCATGTGATTTAAGCATAGGCCTCTAGCCCTAAAAACAGTGTTTGATGCAGGGCTGTGAAAATTTGACTAGTAGATTTTTTGAAGCACAGAAAATACTTATTTATATTCAATAGTTCCTTAAATTTATATTCAAGTATTCCTTAAATAAATGAAAAAAGACCCCTAATTATTTGGAGTAATACTCAGTGCTCATGGCTGGGTCATACCAATATATTGAAAATTATAATACTACTAAAGTGAATTTTCAGTTTTAATCAGTGATGTGCTGAAGCCAGTTCAAAATGACTTCCTAAAGTAGATTGCTTTTTTGTGTTATACCTCAGAAATTGGCAAAGGCTACTACATAGTGAGGGGCTTGAATTATTATTTTGTTAATTGTCTGTACTTAACAAAGTGATGGAGAAAATGTTATTAATGCAGATTAAACTTAAAAGCATGAAAGTTTTTTTTTTCTTTTTCAGAGAGACATTTATTAAATATTCACTAGCATACCCCTGGATAAAATGTTATATCAATCAAACTGTCAAAGGGATACTTTAAAGCAATAATGTGGAACATATATATCAGAATAAACTGATGTACTGGTCACTTTTATGGAACTCCTTTTTGTTCTATTTATCTTTCCTCTTTTTACCTCCTTTCCCCTCTCTTCTTCTTTCTGTTCTTTTTTCTATTTTTCTCTCTCCTCTTTTCTCTCTCCTCCTCTTCCTCTGCCTTTTCATTCTCATTCTCCTCCACCCTCCTCCTTATTTATTCTTCCTTTCTAGGTAGGATCTGGCATACAACAGGGGAGAGAGGTGAAACATATTTACAAAGAAAGATGTTGCACAAAAAAATCTATCAATAATTTCTAAGGGAAGAGGAAAAATGTCAGTAGAGTAGTTATAAAGAGTAAATACTCGATTTTTTGTACTTCTAGTTCTATCTCAGGGCCTAGATACTTATTAAATGTTCGTTGATTAATTTATTTACTGGTTCAGTCAAAAGAGAACTCAATCCAGTTAGAGACCAGGGTTCAGAACCCACTTCTAAAATATCACAAACACATGTGTTTGTGTGTGTCTGTGTATGCACTCATGAGTGTGGGTGTGTGCATATGCGTGCAAGTTTAGATGCATCTTTCATCAAGTCAATTAATTTTCCTGGGCCTTAGTTTCTTATCTATAAAATGTAGGCACTGGAATATGGTTTCTGATGTCCCAATTATCCATGACCTCATATGACTTTAACAAATTGTCATAAGTCCTGAAAGTTACAGAAACTATTTTGTAGACACTACTTCTATTAAACCATGAAATCATTTCTTACCTAATTACAAATTTAGAAGACACACAGGTGTTTTTTTTCCAAAAGTTGACATATGTCATTTGAGAACTCTCAAAACCTCCTAATAACATATGTAATAAGGTTATAACCTCAGTATCATGAAACATGGTTGCTTCATGTAATGAATTACATGTTATGAAGTAACTTCCTTCTCCAAATTTTTAAATTTTTTTTATAAAATAAGCTGCTTATTGGCTCAAAAGAAGAATATGACAGTGTCTTATAGTGGACTCCCAAGCCAAGTATTCAAGGAAGGGTAAAGGGAAGAAGGCCATTAGATAGATACCTGAGATTCTGCAATGAGTGAACCTCAGTAAGGCTCTGAACTTGTTAAAATGCATACACTTTCCTCTTGGGTTGCTCCAGTGGATTTTTGTAAAGGACAGATTATAAAATTTGGATTTAAACTGGAAAAGGCCAAGGGAAGCAATGAAAATTAACTCAGCAGTTAGAAAGTAAAATTGAAATGACATGGAAATGAAACATAAGAAGGCAATTCAAAACCTCAAAATTGAGTATCATTCCTTAGGATATTAGTGTAGTGGCAACTGAGCCCTAAGTGCTATATCAATGAACAGAACCTTCATTAATCTTTTGTGACAAAACACTTTAGAGAATCAAAATTGTGGAAGGGCTTGAGTCCTAAATATATTGAAATGTTCTTACAATTAAAGGCAACTTCTTCAAAAAATAATTCTTGCATCTAATTTTACCAGAAATTTTAATTGGTAAGTGGTAAATTTTAGCAGAAACAAATGGCTTTCAAGAGCTCTCTTCCATACACACACATACACAATATACATTTACATATACACACATATACATATTTACATTATATGTTACATATGTGTGCGTGTGCATGTAAGTATATAGATATATAGGATCAGATCTAGAGAAGTACATAGATATAGATACATCTTTTGATCGATTGCTTTTCACAGTTAATTGATATATTTAGTTTTGTATATTTTAGGGTAATATTGATATCCTGTCATTTAAAGCAGAAATAAGAACTGACATAGTTCTGCGACAAAGCAAGAAGTTTGTCTACCAGAAGCACTCTGTGAATCATCTAATTAATACTGCTTCTGGTTATTCTATAAATTTATACTCATAGCTCATAACTATTCATGAAAAAGAATTTTCGTCAGAGTTTAAACAAATATGAACCCAAACTACCATCTTCCAGGGAAGTATCAATGTTGCTGGCAGATGTAAATACTGCCCTTAGTAGAAAAATGAGAGGGAAGGATAATGTAAGGTGAAGGTGAAATTGTCCCACTTGTCACAACAATTACTCTAATTTTGCTGAAAGGTAGCTGAAGGATTATTTCAAATCTGCACTGTTTTCCTAAGTCTTCAAATCTACATTTGCTCTCCTGCATCGGACAGTTACAGGTACCATTGCTTATTTCATCACTAGAATCCTCGAATGTTAGAACTGAGAGGGATATTAGAACATCAACAATTTGACTACAGAACATAGAATGTTAATGATAGAAGAGAGCTTAGAACATAGAAAATCAGAAGTGGAAAGGGACTGTAGGAAAAATCTTATCTAAAAACTTCATGTCTTTGGTGAGGAACATGATGACAGGAAAGATGAAGGCCCAGAAGACCTTTCTAAAGAAAACCCCAAGGAGGAAGCTCCCTCTACTATTGCTGATTGCAGCATGCTCTATAACTTACTTTAGACTTAGCCTCCAGAGCTTTGAGATGTTTAGTGGCTTTCCCAGGGTCAGACAGCCTTTATGTATTAGAAATAAAACTTGAACCCACAACCTCCTATTTTCAAGGCCAACTCTATGTACTGACAGTGTCTATTCATTAAGATACCTTCATTAATACAGTGCAAATTTCCATTTTCCAGGTGCACAATTTGTAAGGATAAGTATCACGCCATAGATGGAAATAACATTTAGTTCCATTCAGTTGTGTCCACATTATTTCTGATTGACAACACATTTTATCATTATATCTGTCCGTTTTGTTCTCATCAGTGTACCTGGTATTCATTAATGGATACTTGGAAACCATTCTATACACTACATAGTATATTGCTTTTGTTGAGATTGGGCAACTTTTTCAACCTACTTCTTGGCATTGGAAAAAATGTTCAGATTTTATCAATCACCACAATTTACAACTTGTTTTTGCTTCAGTTGCTATATGATCAAGCATTCTTTATTCCAAACTCATTGTACTGTTTGTTAACATTTTTTCTCATTTGCAAGTATAGCTGACCAGCATTATGTGTTCAATATAATGGAAGGCAGAATAGAGTAGATAATATGAACTCAAACCTGTAAGCTCCCAATTATTATTGGGAGGAACTTCCTTAGGACTAACTAGGCCAGTGTACATAAAATAAAAACAGCCTGTTGCTTTTCAGTGCCTGAATGAAAATCTCCATATTTTGTTATGGTTGAGTTGAAGGGGAAAAAAAAAAAAACGTTTGCCCTAATAGATTCGTGGAATGATATTTCAAATTAATTAGAAATTCAATAGAACACAAGGAAGATCTTCTTCCCCAACACAGGTGGACCAGCTCTCCAATGTTGAACTAATGTATGTACGTAGACAAGAGTCACAGAGCATTGGCAAGCACATCAAGATACAAACTGTGGAAGGAAATATCCTTTTCAGTAAGATCAATGGATCTCAATGAGATCCATTTGTATATACAAATTTATTGCAATTTGTCTAAATGTATCACTTGAAGAGTTATTTGTACTTAGTCTTTCTTCCATCTCACTACCCTAGGAAAAAGTCATTGTACACCAAAAGCAATGTTTCTTGAATAGAACCTCTGAAATAAAAAAGAACAGACAAATAGAACAATATGCAAATTAGCCAGGGAGTGAATTAACATGATAAAGTTTTTTGAGTCCATATGAAACATAGGATTTCTGCTTGAGTTGGTGTAATGTGAAAAGTATGGGATTTGAGGTGGGAAGACTTAGGTTATTTCAGCTCTTCTCTTTACTATCTGTGTGTCTTTAGGCAAGTTATTTAAGGTCTTTGGACCGAATGTATTTCATTTGTAAAATTAGGACTTTGGATTAGATAACCTTTAAGGTCCCTTTTAGTTTTAGGAAAAAGCCTTAGCCTAAAAGGGCCAGGGTATCCCATTACATTCTGGACAATCTCTAGTCATCCTGATGAATATCTGGCCACTGGATCCAGATGGCTCTGGAGGAGAAAGTGAGGCTGGTGACATTGCACAGCCCTCCCTCACTCAAATCTAAATCAACTGCAAGTCATGTCATCATTTCCCTGATGTCTTTGAAAATGAAGGACAAACAATTGTAATTTTTTGTAAATTGTAAATCTTATGTTACTAAATTATCAGCTATCTAATGCCCATACTATCCAGAAAACAATTTTAGAAAATTTATTTTCTTCAGAAGTAAGACTAGATAACTTACTAATACCTAGCAAAGACGTGCTTTCTTAGATTCTAGCTTCAATACATCATTGGGAATATTAGGTAAAATTGGAAATTAAATGGCTTGTGCTTTCAACACAGAGGTACTTATACTGCATTGGCACAATGTATCTCACTTTTTAGTTTTGCAGATGTTCATAGAACACATTCTTGTGTGATGGGGAAATTATCTTATACAAAACTTTTAATTAATAGTATACTAGTACTCAGCTATTTTTTTAAAGATAATTTTATACAAATGCCAATACAGAATATAAGTAATTTTAGGATAACTAACATGATTTTGCATGAAATTGATCCCTAAGAAAATATATTATGACATGCTGAGGGAAAGTACTGCAGTGATAAGTAGATATAAAAAAGTGGGTAGCCATACAAAGAAGAGTTCAGGAAAAAATAGTTTTATGGAAGAACAATATAATATGCCATGTGGTCAATATCTTACTCCTTTTGGATTCATATTCAGTTGTCTCTTGAAATTGGATTGTTATGTTAGAATAATAATACTCAGTTCTTTTAGTTAAGACTATTTATAGAGTCCTAATTTAGAATTATTAAATATGATGTAAATTCAGTTGATCGGGGTAGGGAGAAAAAAGGAGAATTAGGACAAGATGGAAATGTTCTAAGGTAGTGGCTCTGAAACTGAGGCCAGATTCTCCTGAGAGAACCATGATAACACCAAAGCATGTATGATCAACTAACTGAAGAGCATGAAAACAGGTCACACACTTCTATCCCTTTATATTCAATCATGAAATGTGACTCAAATACAACTACGTCTACCTTTTGCTCATTAAAATCAAACATTTCTGCAGTCCATCTTCATCCCACAATTATATGAATCCCACGTTTTCCCCTTCTGGGAAGGGAGTAGGACTGTCAGGGGCTATATTCTAACACCCAGCAAGAAACACCTAATAGCTGTTACAAATAATTCTGCCACCTTTGTCCATAGGACACTCAGTGAGGGAAAAATAACAATGACAACAAACTAAAATTACTCTGTGTATATTTTTTAATGGAGACAGTTGGTCTAAAAAAAGACTACTTCTTTATGTAGTTATAGTAAACTGGAGACAGAGGATATAGGAGTTGAAGAGGTTGAAGAATTTGATAATCAAGGTATTTGATAAGGTCAGAGTAGAGAGAAAGAACTGAAGGTCAATAGATAATGGCAATTAAAATGTGGACAGGATGGAGTACATTTTTAAAAAATCATTTTTAATAATTAGATATTTACCAATTAAATGTAAAAAATTATCTTTTTTTTTTAATTTTGTGTGCCAAATTCACTTCTCCTGTCTGCCCCTCCCCTATTCTTGAGATGGAAAACAATTTAATTTCAATTATACATGTAAGGTCATGCAAAACATATTTCTGTATTAGCCATGTTGCAAAAAAAAATACAAAACCTAAAAATAAAGTTTAAAAATAGTATACAGAGTACAGAGTCAATAAGTTCTTTCTCAGGAGGTGGACAGCATCATTTCACCATGGATCCTTTAGAATCGTTGAGGATCATTGTCTTGATTAGAGTAACTAAGTCATTCACAGTTGATCAACCCTATAATATTTCTGTTACTGTATATAATGATCTCATAGTTTTGCTCATTTCACTTCACATGAGTTTATATATATATATATATAAATTTTCCCAGGTTTTTCTGAAACCATACTGTTCCTCATTTCTCATAGTACAATGGTATTCCAAAACAATCATATGTCACAACTTGTTCAGACATTGCCCATAGGATGGGTATCAATACTCTTGATTTCTAATTGATTTCTATGACAAAAAGAACTGCTATAAATATTTTTGTACAAACATGTCATTTCCCCTTTTTTGAGTTCTTCAAGATACAGAAATAGAAGGGTTTTTGCTGATTTAAAAGGTATGCAGTTTTATAGCTATATGGGCTAAAAATTATTCAAATTATTCTCCAGAATGGTTGGACCAGTTCCCAACAATACCAACAATGCACTAGCATCCTAATTTTTCCACCTCACCACCAGCATTTACCATTTTCTTTTTCTATCATGTTAGTCTATGTGATAGGTATAAGATCGCATCTCATAGTTGCTTTAATCTGCATTTCTCTAATTAGTAGTGATTTAGAGCATTTTTATGTGACAATTGCTAATTTTGATTTGTTATGAAAACTTACTGTTCATATCCTTTTACCATTTATCAACTGAAAAGTGGACCTTATTTTTATAAATATGACTCAGGTCCATGTGTGTGTGTGTTTGTGTATATATGTATATGTATACGTATGTGTGTATACATATATATATACATATACAAAAATATAATTAGACATTAATCAAGGAAACCAGCTGCAAAACTTTTGTCTATATTTCTGTTTTCCTTTTAATTTTGACTGTATTAGTTTTGTTTGTGGAAAAATTTTTCTTTTGTTTAATTTCATGTAATCAAAATTTTCTATGTTACATCCTGTGATGCTCTCTATCTCTTCTTTGGTCATAAATTCTTTGCTTATTCAAAGATACGACAAGTATATTTTTCCCCATGCTCCCTTAAATTACTTATGATATCACCTTTATGTCTCAATAATTTCTGCCATTTTGACCTTATCTTAGTGTACAGTGTGAAATATTGGTCTATACTTTGGTTTTGCAAAATTATTTATTTAGTTTTTCCATAATTTTTTGCCAAATAGGGAGGTTTTACCCCCCATAGCTTGGAGCTCTGAGTTTATCAAAGACTAGATTATTGTGGTTATTTACTATTAGGCATTGTGTACCTAATCTATTCCAATGATCCATGGCACTATTCCTTAGGTAACACCAGATTATTTTGATGTTTACTACTTTATAAAAGAGTTAGAAATTTGGAACTACTAGGTTCCCTTCCTCAATGTTTTTTTTTTCTTCCATTGACTTCCTTGATATTTTTGACGTTTTATTCTATCAGATGAATTTGCTATGATTTGTTCTAGATAAATAAAATAATTATTTGGTAGTTTGGTATGGCACTGAATAAGTAAATTTACTTAGGTAGAATTGTCATTTTTGTTATATTGGCTCAGCCTACATATGAACATTTGATATGTTTCCAATTGTTTATATTTGTCTTCGTGTAAAGAGTTTTTTATAGTTGTGTTCATATAGTTATTGGGTTTGTCTTGGAAGGTAGACTCTCAAGTATTCTGTATTATCTGCAGTTATTTTAACTGGAGTTTCTCCTCTAACCTCTTCCTTCTGGGTTTTGTTGTTAGTATATAGAAATGATGATGACTTATTTGTGTTTATTCTGTATCCCATAACTTTGCTTAAGTTGATAATGTTTTGACTAGTTTTTTAGTTGATTCTCTAGTGTTATCTAAGTATACTATCATATCATCTGCAAAGAATGATGGTTTTTATTTCCTCATGCCTATTTTTATCCTTTAATTTCTTTTTCATGTCTTATTGCTATAGCTAAAATTTCTAGTAGAGTATTGAATAGTAGTGATTATAATGGAACATCCTAGTTTTACTCCTGATCTTATTGGCAAGGCCCCAAGTTTATAACCATTATTGATAATGCTTGCTCTTGGTTTTAAATATATACTACTTATCATTATAAGAAGGCTGTATTTAAATCTATGCTTTCTAGTGTTTCTTGTTTGTTTTTTGTTTGAGTTTTTGTTTTGAGGGGGAAAGCAAGACAGTTGGGGCTAAATGACCTGTCGAAGTTCACACAGCTTTTTAAGTGTGTCAAGTGTCTGAGGCTGGATTTGAACTCAGATCCTCCTGACTCCAGGGTCAGTGCTCCATTCACTGCACCACCTACCTTCTCCTCTATTTTTTTAAATAGGAATGGGTCCTATATTTTTTCAAAGACCTTTTTCTGTATCTATTGATGTATCATTAAGACTGCTGTTGGTATTGCAATCATGGTCAATTATGCTGGTAGTTTTCCTAATATTGAAAATCAGGCCTTTCCTCATGGTATAAATTCTATCTGTCATAGTATATGATCTTTGTGATAAATTGTTAGTTTCCTTGCAAGTATTTTATTTTGATTTTTTCCTTCAATATTCATTAAGCAAATTGGTCTGAAATTTTCTTTTTCTTCCTTTCTTCCTTCCTTCCTTTCTTTCTCTTTCTTTCTTTCTTTCTATCTTCCTTCCTTCCTTCCTTTCTTTCTTTCTTTTTTCTTTTTTTCTTTCTTTCTTTCTTTCTTTCTTTCTTTCTTTCTTTCTTTCTTT
>NW_027186372.1:18344950-18366069 GCF_028583685.1 Petaurus breviceps papuanus
CTTTCTTTCTTTCTTTCTTTCTTTCTTTCTTTCTTTCTTTCTTTCTTCATTCCTTCCTTCCTTTCTTGCTTCCTTTCTTTCATTCTTTCTTTTTTTTTCTCTCCCTGGTTTAGGTATCAGAATCTTATTTGTGTCATAAAAGCAAGTTAGTAAGACTCTTCCATTACTTATTTTTCTCAGATAGTTTACATAATATTGGGATTAAATGTCCCTTAGATGTTTGATAGAATCAACCTTTGAATGCATCTGGTCCTGGGGATTTTTTCTTGGAAAGCCACTGATGGTTCAATTGTTTTTCTAAGATAGTGCTATATAGATAATTTATTTCCTCTTCTGTTAATCTGAGCAGTTTATATTTTTGTAAATATTCATCCATTTTACTTAGAGTGTCAATCTTGCTGGCAAATAATTGAGCAAAATAACTCCTAATAATTGTTTTAATTTCATATTTATTGGTGCTGTATTTACCTTTCTCATTTTTGAAGGTTTTGGGTTTTCTTCTTTTTTCATCAAATCAATCAATGGTTTATTTTATTGATTTTTTTCATAGAGCAAGCTCCTAGTTTTATTTATAACTTAATTGGTTTTCTTATCTTAAATTTTAATATTTTCTTTGACTTCAACATTTCCATTTTGATGCTTAATGTGAGTTTAATTTGCTTTTTTCTAAGTTTTTTCTCAGTTGCATAACCAACTCATTGACCTCTTCTCTCTCTCTCTCTCTCTCTCTCTCTCTCTCTCTCTCTCTCTCTCTCTCTCTCTCCTCGCCCTCTCCTCCCCCCCCTCCCTTCAGCTGATATACAGATTTAAAGATATAAATTTCCCCCCTGAGTAATGCTTTGGCTACATCCCACCAATTTTGGAATGCTGTCTCATTGTTTTCTTTCTCTGTAATGAAATTATTGATTGCTTTTATGATTCTTTGACCCACTCATTCCTTAAGATTAGATTATTCATTTTCTAATTAGCTTTTTCTCTATGCTTCCATGGCCTTTTATTGAATGTAATTTTATTGTTATAGTCTGAAAAGTGTGCAATTCATATTTCTGCTTTTCTGCATTTGGTTATAAGCTTTTTATGCCTTAATGCATTACCAATTTTTGAGAAGGTGTCACTTAGATCTGAGAAAAAGGTATATTTCTTTCTATTCTCCAGTGGTCCATTATATCTGACTTTTCTGAGATTCTATTCCTCTCCTTGACTTCTTTCTTACTTATTTTTTGCTTAGATTTGTCTAGCACTGAGAAGGGAAAACTGAGGTCCCCCACTACCATAGCTTTACTGTCTATCATTTCTTTTAATACATGTAACTTCCTCTTTAAGAATTTGCATGCTATGCTATTTGTTGCACATATGTTTAGTATTTATATTAATTCATTATCTATTGTTCCTTTTATAAGATCATTTTCCTCTTATTCTTTTTAATTAGGCCTACTTTTTGCTTTTGCTTTGTTTGACATCATGATTGCTACCCCTTACTTTTTTTTAACTTCAGCTGAAGCATAAATAATTCTGTTCCAGACCCTTATTTTAACTCTCTATATATCTCTCTGCTTCTAGGCTTTGAAATAACATTTTTTAGGATTCTGGTTTTTAGTCCATTCATCTATCTACTTCCATTTTATGGGTGAGTTCAACTCATTCATATTCACAGTTATAATTACAACCTGTGAATTTCCAGGATGGAGTAAATGTTAATAAAGAAGAAGTAGCTGCTGAGTAATGGTGCCAGAAGAAAGGTCTAAAAATGTCAGTGTGGAGCCATGCAGAAGCTGACTCTTCTTGCTGGAGTTTGCAATATGCTAGGAGGTATGAGAGAAGAGATAGTCAACTCTGAAGAATGTACTCAGAGATATGACACCTTCAAGACAAAGGCAGATTTTAAGCAATGCTGAAAGATGGAATTTGTTAGTGGTAGATGGATATTACAGGGGACACCCATGGAAAAGGGAGGAAAAAAGGAAGATGAGGACTGGTGAAGGCCAGGCCTCAGCTGGATAGTAATGAAAGCAAAGAGAGACATGGAAAAGGAATTTTTGCCTGGAGCAGGGCTTCTTAAACTTTCTATTCTCTACCCTTTCAGATTATTTTAAACTGTGGGTTGTGATAAGATCATGACCCACAGATTTGAAGCACTGCTAGACTATAGAGAGTTCTGCATTAGAGAGATAGTGATTGTCATATGGCAAGGACACCAAATGCAGAGTGATCCCAAAGTCTTAGTGGAGTTTCAAGCTTAAAATAACACTAATATTTTGGCTGCTTCCTTCTCCTGGATCAACGTATTAGGTGTAATGACAGAAGAGACAGCCAGCCTTGGAGAATGTGTTCAGAGATAAGATGTCTTGAAGACATATAAAGAATATAGAGAAACTGTATGGACTCAAAAGTCCTAATTATGATGGTATAGAAGATTTAGAGCTTCTTGGCTCTGAGGTGTACCACCCTTCTTCCCTCCAAATGATTACTTTATTAGGAAGCAGTGGATTACTTACTTGACAGGAAGCCTAGTGACTGTTGTCATAATCATCATCAAGCATTTATGAAGTACTTAGTAGAAAATGAGTAAGACACCATTTTTAATATTGGGGAGACAAAGGGAGGAGAGATTAGAGATATAGTCACTGATTTCAAAGAGTTTATGTTTAGGGAAAGAGGGATCATGGTTTTTTTGCAGCTGATATGGCTTCCTATCCTGTGTTGGTCCCAGGTATGGTCAGAATGATTCCCCAAGGCAGGCGGTAGAATGGAGGAAGTCAATCAGAAAAAAAACATATTTGTTATATTTTTCAGAGTAAATTGCTTGTTAAACGAGAGAATAATGGAAGTTTAAAATATATATATCTATAGATATCTGTATGTATATTTGTATACATACATATACACACACCTATACATACACACATATTTGGAGAGGTAAAATATGCCTCTGATGAAGATGCCCAAATCTTACAGTCTCATCTGAAAATGACTTTGAGCTAGTCTTAAAAAGAAAAAAGTGATTTTCAGGAATAAAAATAATTATCTTTGTTTCTATTTTGTGTAGTCTTAATATCATCTTACCTATGACAAGGATTTTTTTCCCACTTCCTAGCAACAATTAGAAACTGGTTTTGCTTGTTTGTTTAACCTGGACTTACTCACTGCTCTTCTCACCTCAAGAAGCCCACACCACATTGCAGAGGAATCAGTCCCTCCCGTGAGAGGTTCCCTCAGAAGATCTCTGCTTGTTTTCTGAGTATTAAGCTGTTTTGCAGGTATACTTTCTCAGTTTTGTTTGTTTGTTGCTTGTTTTTTATATAATTTTCTTTGTACATCAGTGCAATATCCTATTTTATTGGAGGCTTGAATGATCCTTTAACCAACTGACATCCACATATCAATAGCACTACAATATCCCTACCAGTCACTGAAGTGTCCTATTTTATGATTCCTTGGATTAGTATCCATTGTTAAAAACCATAGAATTTTTTTTTAATGAAACATGCATTTTTATGGCACAAAATCCAGTACTCAACTGACAGAGAACTAAATAAAAGTGGAGAAAACAGTTTAATCTGATATCACATGATCATTATCAAATGTTCAGAGTCAATTTAATGTCCATAGAAGTACACATGAATAACTACTATGCTAAAATGAAACCATGTCAAAATTATTGGTCAAGCAGTTTGCACACAACTATAAGCACCTTCGTGTACTTCTCCCCACTTGCCCTCCCCCACATTGCAATGCCTCTTTATGTTGTCTTCTTCTATTAAAATGTAAACTCCTTGAGTGAAGAGATTGTCCTGTTTAATTCTGTTTGTATCTTCAGTGTTTGGCATATAGTAAATGCTTTATCTATCAGTCTGAAATGTTTATTGATTGATCGGTAGATTTGCAGTAGTTCTGGCTCTGCTGTGTAGAACAATTTGAATGCCAGATCATTCAGGTCAGAACATAAAGAGAGGTAAACGTTATTAATTGTGACCAACGTAACCTACTTCTATTGCATTTCCAAAAGCAGACTTTCGAGTAGGTGTCAAATTTGTAGATAGATGCAAATGAGGAGAATAGTGTAACACAAAGCACAGAATTAATGTTGGGGTCAGAGACCAAACACTGGGAGGCACAGTTGTTGTACATAGCATACATTACAGTCAAAAGACTTTTGTTGCAACATAAATGCCTTCCATTATACAATCAAATGATTATAGAAGTAGGTAGATATACTTAGCGGACTAATAGATGAACACATATGTGTTCATTTTATTCCATGCATAAGTAATTCTCTCCACTTACTAATCTGAATGTGTTAATATATAGTTAAAATAGTTAGAACAAATAAGATAAATGTTACATGCTAAATGCTATGTGGTATATGTATTCAGGTCTATAATAGCTATGCATTAGAAATTGATATTACTCATGACTAAGTCTCTCGAAATTACACTAGTTTTTGCATAGTTACTTTCATTTGCAGTGAAATTGTACCCAGGATGGTTTGCAGTTGAGAAAGTTCTCAAATTAAGAACTAAAGGGGCCTGAAATTGCTTGATGGCCCCATCTAAGAAGCAGAGCTACAATAGCTTTTACAACTGGAATTGATTCTTTAACCAGTAACAGTGATTTATACATGGAAAATATTTTGTACATGTAAACAACTTTATAGATGAGGACTACTGGCTAGGTTAAGTGGCTTGAGATGTCCTGTTACAACAATGGACCACGACAGAAGATTTCTCCTGGATTCCAAATTTAAAACATAAGACTTTAGATTCACATAGAGAACTGCAGCAGCTCACTTTACAAGATACAAAACTAATATAGTAGCCATGACTTCATATTTATTAACATCCATATCATCATTTTAATACACTACTTTATCTTTCCAGGCGAGTGCACAGAGTGCATGGAAAGCTATATTTTACAAGCCAATTTTAAATGCCTTTTAATGATGATTCACGGTGCTCTAATACAGATTTCTCATCAATAACACTATCCTGCAGGCACACATTAAAGCTGCAAATCATTTCTTGGGTGGCATTACTGTCTGATTCCAAATGCAGAGCAAACATGCCTAGGAGATCAGAGTTAAGCATTTCCCTTTAGTGCTATGAATATGTCCTAGTTTCTACCCAGGTAAGCTCATGCAAAAAGTAGATTTGGGCACCCTTGATCCACAAACATATTCATATTCTTCGTCTAACCCTAGATAAAGAATGGCAAGCATACTCTGTTCATTTCTGAGCAGGGAGCCAGAAGAGCAATGTGAGTTGATCACCTTCCTAGATTCCCACAATTTGCAAATCATTAAATTGTTTTTTAAGCGTTAATCAGCCTTCCTGATGGTGGTCCTTAGGGTTGTTAGCATCAAACTTGTAAATGATTTTTTTAAAAGATAGAGCTGAGATAACCAGAGCACCTGTGGATAAACTCCTCCTGTCCTTATTAGCATAAACCCTTACAGGCCAACCACTGCAACTCAGTGATAAATGATGGAAATTGAAGCAGTTGACACAAAACATGGTGGAGAGATTTAAACGGTTCAGGGTCTTTAGCATATTTTCATATTAGTATTGAGAATAAGAATGTTAGAAATAATTTAATCATTGCCTGATTATAAGAATGTTAGGAGTAATGAAATCCTTGCCTTATTACATATGGACTCATTCAGAGGTTGATTCCTTATTTGGCAAGTGTTAAGCATCGAATCAATTTAGTAAGATACTTGAACAAGGGAAATTCAAGATGAGACGTTGAAAAGAAGATTAAGAGGGAAAATTAAACCTATTTATTTCTAACTGGGGCAGGCCAATTTCACTGGCAGGAAACCATTCTCAAGATTGTTAACATAGTCAAAGGACAAGTAAGCCCTTAGGAAAAAATATGGGAGAAGGAAGGAATGTTCTATCAAGAAATGGTAGTGAATGCTCATCTATTGGACTAGATTATGAAACATGGAAAGTAGAGAGTGACAACCTTGATTTATAGCACCAGAGCACTCTTTGCTTTTATGTAACCGGTTATTAATGGAATGGATTCTAGTTCCAGTTCGATAAAAACGGGAAGAAGAGAAATACACTGGAGTCACTTGGGAATGGGCATATTTATTTTACATTTGAGCATGGACTGACATTAGAAGACCATAAAAAGAATGTTAAACATTATGGTGATTTTCTGACTGAGGATTCTGGAGAGCTTATAAAGCAGTTTCCTGTTACAGCTTGAAGTTACTGGGAGTGATTTAGAGCAAGTCATTTCCTTTCCCTGGGCCTCAGTTTCCTAACTTAGAAAATGGAAGTGGACTCTAAATGACCTTTAAATTGCCTTTCTCCTCTAAACACTAAGATCCTAGCTATGGTTTCATGCGTGCTAATTAATACATGCTGAATGTATGTATAATGAATCATGAATATATAATAGAATTTATATTAATAATATATGTTATTATATATATAATTAATAATAATACATGTAGTCCCACTTACAGGAAGATGAGGCTGAAATATCTGAATATAGTAACATGGTGATTGAAAGAACAAATGAGCATTTATTAAGCACTTACTATAAACCATTGTTTATATGCTAGAAATACAAACACAAGAAATCAAGACAGTCCTTACCTGCAAGGAGCTTGTATTCCAATGGGGGGCACATAAAACTACTTAGAAACATGGTTAAGAGAGAATACCATACACACCTGGTTGTTATTGTTTAGTCATCAGTCGTCTCCAAATCTTCATGATCCTGTGGAACATAGGACTGTAATAGTTTGCCATTTCCTTCTTCAGTGGATTAAGACAAACAGATGTTAAGACCAAAGGTCATACAGATACTAGGTAAAGTTGGATTTCGACTCAGGTCTTCCTGACTCCAGGCCCAGTGCTGTATCCATTGAGCTGTGTAGCTACTTCCACATGTATCTGGTAGTCTGATCTAAAAATAACCAAGAAGTAACATGAAAGCCTCGTTTCAGACAAGATTGAATGAAAGCTCACCTATCAGAGACCAGGCACCCTCCCAGGCAGCTCTAGGGGCATGCTGGGGAAGATGGTCATAGTAAAGGTACTGTGGTCTGGAAGAAGATAGGAATGATTGAGTGACTGCATTGGCTTGAAGTCAGGAAGGCCCTTGAATCCTAGCTCAATTATTTACTAGCTGTGTGACCCTGAAGAAATGACTTTTCCCCTCTGATTTTTAGTTTTCTTGTCTGAAAATGAAGATAATATTACCTATAGAATTTAGCTGAAAGGTTTCTTTTAAGGTTCAAATGATGCATGCACAATGATTTTTCCCCTAAGTACTTTATATAAATGTCAGTTATTATTATTCTTAGCCATTCAAATCCTCCCCCCTGGGAAGACAATTTCTTTGACCCACATAATACTCACTAGATGGGGCTTAGAGGTAGGCCTGGGATATTAGATTGATCAGGCTTCTTAGTAAGTAGAAATAATTGCCCAGGAGAGCAAAAAGTTTGTTTCCAGAGAATGAACCTCAGAGCAAAAAGTTTGTTTCCAGAGAATGAACCTCTTCCCACCATCAGTGGACTTGATTTGAAAACTTAACCAACTCTTCCTCACTATTTTTCAGTGTCACAAATGCCATAAGAAAAATCAAATGCTGTCTAGAAGAGAAAGTTGAGCTTAATAATATTCTTTAAGCATAGGGAGGAATATAGCATAGCTAGTTGCTTTGTTTTGTGATGGGCAGGGGTTCAGCCATGCTTTGCTCACATTAAGAAAAGAACATTAATTACAGCACACAGATGAAGTTTTAGAACTGAAATTCATGCAAATATGATTAAACCTAAATGCAGTTTTTGCTCCATGGCAAAGGTATATGGATAGCATATTCTGAAATAATTTAAGAGGATGAAGTGAAGAAGCAATGCATTAGAATTTTAGAATTTTTTAAAATGTGCCTAACATCTATTCCCCCATTTGACAAGTAGTGTGGGTTGATAGATAGTGGGTTGGCCTTGGAGTCAAGATCTGGATTCAAACTGCCCACTGACACATACTACCTGTGTAACCTTGGAAAAACCATTTAACCTTTCAGTGCTTCAGGCAGCTCTCTAAGACTAGAAATTGGTGAACCAGGACTAATCTTCATTGGTAGAGGGAGTTTCTCACTGAGAGTTCCCCTAATCAATGAAATAACAGATATGACCCAAAACAAAACTACAAGCAAACAAACAAACAAAATATTTACTCATTAAGAAACTCCTGAATATGCAAATGCTAGCTTGGTCCTCTCTGAGAGTTTTTGTTACTCAGGGGAGGCTGATGGGAATGGTGTGAGAGCTATCTAATAGCTTCAAACAAGTGATTCTAGATTCAATAAAATCATCTCTCAATCTGCTGATATGGCTCTAGTAACTTCAGTCCATGGCAGGTCCTGATCAACTTGTCTGCATTGGAATGATTTTTTTTTTTAACTCTTCAACTTTCCTAGTCAGCTTACTGAACAGCCAAAAGGAACAGAGTGAACATCTATGCTCATTCTTTCTGTGGGTTAGCTTAAAATGTCTTTGATTGCAGGAGACCCAACTACACAGTGAAAAAACAAAGAAACTCAAAGGACTCTGTTTTGTGTAGTTTGCCTTTGGATTATAATAGTTCTTTTTTTAAACTCCACATCTACTCCCAGTTTAAATTTATTTATGTTCCTTTTCATAGAAGAGGCCTGTGTTGACTTGGGAGATTTAGGGGTGATACTGGGTAAGATCTTTCTATTTTCCACAAGAAAATCTATATCTATATTGAAATCTATGTGTCCTAAATATAAATATGTTCTTGTTCATGTTAAATAAACTTCATTTCTAGGATGATACAAAAGGCCATCCTCAATAAGAAGAGAATAGGTGTTCCCTACCTGTGCAGTATCCCTTCATATGCTTGCAGTACATGATTATTTCTTTGAAGACATTTTCTATCTCTCGTACTTCAGGGATTCACAATTCCCCAAAGTGATTATGATTAAAGTAGTTTTCCTACTCTGGTGAAATTGTGCTTTCTCTTGTGGTCCTCCTAACCGAATGTATTTTGTTTCTGGAGTCATCCCATCTTAAATGCCACAGATGCTTTTGGATCAATTAATGGGGAAAGGAGGGAAGGGAAAAAAGTGTTATAAGCTGCATAATGGGTGAGAGTCAAACTGGTCTCCAACAGAACATCCTGTGAAGGGAAAGTACAAAGAAAATAAAATTACATAAACCTGAGATGAAAGTGAGAGGCAGAGACTTCGAAAATATGTCTGTGCGTTTGCTAAAAATGATCAATTCTCTGTAGCTCCCTAGTATAACTGGAAGACTTAGCTAAAACTCAACATCGACTAAACACAGATATAAGCCTCACCTATCTGGTATTGAATTCCTGAATTTAGAGCAAAGAGAGAGAAATCATATGAGAAAAAAAAAAGCAGTGTTCGAATATCATACAATTAATAATGAGAATCGTTGAGGCTCTGAATAAATTTGAAGCCAGGGAGTTAATGAGGGAAGGATTCTCTGTCATGAACAAAGTACTTCTTCTGACTGATAAAAAGAGAACCATTAAAGCAAAACAATCCAGGAAAAGAAGAAAAATACATTAAAAGGGAGAGAGGCAGGCACATCATTAAGAGCATGGAAAAGTTTTACATAAAATGAGGATCAGGTAAAGAGCAAAGAACAATCAGATTGTTTTATGCTGATTGTATAGTATTTAAGATGAGCCCAAGAGAATCTATGCTTCCCAATTCTTTTTCCTCTTTTTAAAATAATTTGATATTGAGACCAATACACTCCAGTTAAGTTCATCATTGAGTTACAATCTTGGAGCATACAGCCCTCAATTTGTCATTGATTCATGAAAGGCAGGACAGTAGAATGAAAGTAGTTCTGCATTGGGAATCAGAGAATCTGGGTTTGAATCATGGCTCTGAAATTTACTACCTACATCACCTTTGCCTAGTCATTTAGCTTACCTAGGTCCTTATGTCCTCAACTGTTCAATGAGGGATTATATTCAATGACCTCTATGTTCCCTTCCAGTTCTAAACCTATTACTCAACAGTAATTGATCAAATGTCAAATCCACTACATGTGGCACTTTATGACGGGTTCTGGGGATTATACAAGGATAAAAAAGACATAGTCTCTACCTTTAAAGAGCTCAGTCTCTGTAACGGGAAGCAATGAGAAAAATAAATAGTGGAGGTTATGGTATGTGGCATAATGTTTGGCACAACCAGAAGGATTTTTTTTCTTATATCACGCTTGTAGGTTACCACAATGGCATTACAGTCAATTTCTCAGACATTTAGGGTCTTTACTAGTACATCGTAGAAGCAAATAAGAAAAGAAAGGCAACAGAAATGGTAAATTGTATTCCACACCTAATCACCTGAAGATGCGGCCTATTTGCCCAATAAATATCATTATCTGAGGATGCTCTTAACTTTTGTCATAAAGAGATTTTCTTGATGAGCATCTGGGGAGTTTATACTATCACTATCTCCCAGGTGCCATTTTTAAATTTTTCTTTGTTTTTTTCTCCCATATAGATATTTCACACGGTACCTAAATGTTATACTTCAATATTTGAAGGATGAAAGATTTAATAGCTGTGCATACTTACTTCCATTGACACAGATCACAACCGCTCTATGACTTAGTAAATAGCTTCTGTTACAGCCAGAAAAAAAAAATCACAGAGCAGCTAATTTTCTTGTGAAGTATTTCTCCCAATTTAACTAGATAAGTCTTGGTTCAACTGCAATACACTTTATCACCAGCCCTGTATTTACCAGCTGATTATATATCACTCCCCAACATACAATGCATTATGGTCAGACTGACCTATTTGTAACTTACCACATATGACATTACATCTTTCACTCCCATCTGTGGAAAGTTTTCTGGTTTCACTTTTACCCCTTGAAACATCTAGTTTCAAGGCTCAATTCAAACCTTCAAGAGCTTTGTTTTTTTCCCTGATTTGCCTTATTTTGAGTGTACATTCCCCTCCTTATCACAGTGTATTTATCTTGTATATATCCTGTATGTACAGATCTTTGGTCCTGCAGAAGTATCAGTCCCTTGACCAAAAGGTCATCACTCTGGAGTGGGACATGAATAATAAATGCAATTGGAAAATATTTAACAAAATAAAAATTAGGTAGAATGTAAATAAGGTTACTACTAGTTTTCTAAGTCAACTTTTGCAGCCTACAGGAATACTTGTATAGGGTTTAGGGACCGCTGTTTTTTTAGTTCAATACTACTGGCCTACGGTACTGACAAATTAAGTGCCTTGCCTATGGTCATATAGCTAATATGTTTCAGAGGCAGGACTTGAACTGGCCTGGCGTCAAGGCCAGCTTTCTAGGTACTATGCCATATTGCCTCTCATATAAATGTTTATCATCACCATCATCATCATCATCACCTCTTAAACAAGGAGCTTGAATTAGATCAAGTATTCTGACTTTTCTGTGCCATAGACAACTTTGTCAATCTAATGAGATCTATAGATGCCTTCTCAGAGTAATATTTTGAAATAGGGGAAGGAAATGTTCATTTCAGATAGAAGCTAGTGAAAATAAGATGTGTTGTAATTTTTTTCTCTTCCATATACATGGTCCTCCTGAAATCTATCTATAGACCCATTGAGGGCCTTGGATACCAGGTTAAGGATTTCTGAACTAGATGGTCTCCAAGGTCCTTTGTAGCTTGGAATCCTATAACATAGCATATAGCATATGGCTGAAATTAGAACCAGAGGAGAAAATCTCAGCTCTGTCACTTACTACTCAAGTGATTTTAGCCATACCTTTCTGGGTCTCAGCTCCTTATATGTGAAATGAAGGGTCAGAATTTATGGCCTTAAAGGTTCCTTCTAGCTCTAAATCCATTATTTATACTTAAAGGAAAATAAAGTATTTTCATTTTTTAAGTAGCAAATGCATTTATTTATCAAAATAAAAGCAAAACAGAAATCAGAGAATATATATGAAAGAAAATGTGTACAAGCCAATAAATCATGAAGAAGTTTTCCCCTTGGAAATAAGGAAGCTCAGCTCCACCCAGACAAAGAAGCCTAGACTCACCCAAGGGGAACTTCCCTGAAGTTTCTAGAATAGAATAATGGAGAGAGAGACAAGATGAAGAGTGCTAGTGCTGCTCATGTTAGCTCTTTCCCAGAGTCTTTTCCTCCAAGAAACTGAAATGGGATCTACATTGTCAAATAAGAAGTGTTTTCAAGTCCTTTGTGCCATACCATTGTAGAAAGAAACAGAGCAAGAAGGAGAAAGAGAAAGAAAAGAAGGAAGAGAAAGAAGGAGGAAGAGAGAAAGAGGAAGAAGGAAGGAAGGAAGGAAGGAAGGAAGGAAGGAAGGAAGGAAGGAAGGAAGGAAGGAAGGAAGGAAGGAAGGAAGGAGGGAAGGAAGGAAGGAAGGAAGACCATTTTGGGCAATAGATAATTGTGAACATGAGCTAACTTTGAAAGATTCAGCTCCAATACCTAGCTATCATCAAGACAAATATAATGCAATAGTATGAATAGGCATTTTTTTTTCTCTTTACCCTTCAAAGATGTTAATGATAATTATATCTTTGAAATATTCTGAAATATCCACACAGGTATAGTGGGCAAAAGACAAAATGGACAGGAACTTTCTGCTGTAATGGCAGAAATGTAGGCAAAAGTTGTCAGCTCTCCTCTCCCCTTCAGTATCATTACTGATCACTTATTGAAGGTTTAAGGCAATTAGCATTGAATAGTAGTAGCTGTCATGGAGTATGAAAGAAGTTGACAGGATAAAAAGAGAAAAAATGGGGCATGTATCTATCCCCGGTCCATAAGGACTCAGCAGGAGCTATGAGTTGTGAGTGTGTGTGTGTGTGTGTATGTTGACAAGGGGTTAGACTATATTCTTTTATTTTTTTCCTTTTTGTAGGGGAGAAGGTAGAGCAATTGGGGTTTAGTGACTTCCCCAAGGTCACAAACTAGTAAGTGTTAAGTGTCTGAGGCCAGATTTGAACTCAGAGATCCTCCTGACTCCAGGACCAGTGCTCTATTCACTGTGCCACCTAGCCACCCCTAGAGTATATTATATAAGACAGGAAAAAGGTCAAAGGAATTATGATTATTTTTGAGGGAGTCTGTGAATACACACACACACACACTGTATCACCAAGGCAATATTCGCGGCACCAATGCTGAATATGAATATGCTGGCATTGTTCTGAATGGCAAAATATAACAGACTCTCCATATGGAAGACAGAAGTAAAACATGTGTTCAGACACCAGAAAGTCAAATCTCAACACCAGAAAACCAAATTCACCATAACAACAAAGAAATCTATACACAATAACAACACAGAGAGAAACACTATCCCACAGCCTTCCCACAAACACTCACAAGCCTAGCTGTTTCCTTGCCTGCATCCTCTCTCCTCCCTCCTTTCTAATTACTCTGATTCCCAGAATCCTTTGGGCTCTGCTCCACCCTTCAGCAAACTCCTCACACCACAGGTACCATGTGATTACATTGGGCCTATTAGGAAGATCTTCAAAGCAGTAAGGATCTTCTAATTGCCTTAGGCCTTTTAAGGGGCAAGGATGACCTTTAAATTACCTTACCATTACACACACACACACACACACACGTATATCTATCTATCCATCTACCCATATATACACATACACATATTTAAAATTACCTTGACAGCTGCCTGAGTTGCTGTGTCATCTAATTGTGATTTCTTTCTTATGGTTCTTCCGCTTTGTTCTGATTCTTCTTTCACAGCGTGGAACCCATATCAGATTTCCTGCCATCTTGGGGAGATGGGGTGGAGAAGAAAGCGGGGCATCTATAACTCAACATCTTATAAAAGTGAATGTTGAAAACTAAAAATAAATAAATTTAATTTTAAAAAAGAAAGAAAGAAAGCAGCTTCAGCAGTAGCAGAAGCTATTCCTTCTAAAAAAGGTAGCAGGGAGAACAGATGCACTTCATAATCAGACTAATGAAAGAAGGGAGAATATTCATGAATTATCACTGTGACAGTAGCGTGGAATAGCAACCACAAAAGTATCTCCAAGATCCTATCAAGGTAGCAGCAGGAAGTAGAGCAAAGAACACAACAGGTTGCTGGAGGATAGCAATATGGGAAGTATTTCATATGCAACATAAATATGCCTCTATCTTTGAGTGTGAGTTTTCCAGGGAGGGTTCCATTCTCAACTAGTGCGGGAATCTATGGGAGATTTTGCCTTTTGCTACATTTCCTAGGGGTGGTGGAACATAATTCAATTCCTTTAGTATTCTGTCTTAATTAAATGTTTTGCTAACTGATGTATGGTTCCTACTTTATCATTTGGTAAAGAAGCAGAAGACAGGGGCTTAAGCCATATATGAATAATTATGATTGCCCCAAATGGATTTCAATTCCAATGGAATCTGAGGTAGCAGAGGGTTTCAAAGTTATGTGTACCCCTTGTTAAACTGGAAATGAATGGGAAAAGTGTAACTGTGAGAGAAGTGTATGCTTGCTCTCCGGTGGCAAGAGGTGTATGCTTTGTCTTTTGCAACCCCTTGGAATTATCTGAAAACTGGAATCTAGCCATAATTTTCTACCAAAATCACCATAACTATCGAAGGGTCCTATTTGCGGTTTAATAACCTGGTGTTTAAACATTGGGTACAGGGAGCACCCTGTTCCATTTTGCTCATATTAGTTTATGGACAGCTAAAACAAACATGTTGCCAAGAGAGAGAATAAGGACAGAAGGTTGGGATGGAATCTGTGGGGACGGAGAACTAAGAGAAGATCAGAACATCCAAAGATGCAGCAATGTCAGCAAAAGTAGGAGGGTAACAAGCACATTACAGAGGAAGAAACTAAAAAGATCAGGGGAAATGCTACTTCTTCAAGTCCTTTGAAGCCCTTGAACTGGTTGGAGTTATGTCTAGACATTGAATTTATAGGATGCAGGAGAATTTTCACAGGAAAGGGGGAGAGGGAAAGGAGGAGGGAAAGATGACAGGGAAAGGGTAGAGCTACATTTATGTGTTTTATTTTCTGATCTATATAATAGACCTATACTCTTCAATGTTTGTGAACCTTAATGCTTGCACAAAATAGCAAGGCACAAGGGAACAGGTCCCTAATAAGATAAGGTTGAGTGTGACCCATGATGCATTAATATTGAATGGGTTACATTCCTGTGACCTTGTAATGAGATACTGAGCCATAGGTTATACAAGCATCTAAATTGTACCTAGCTACTTGTTTGAATGTCGCAGCAGGTCAAGTCACCTGACTTCTAGTTCTCTGGCCTATTCCCACCTATGACCAAAGGCAGGGTTTTGGGTTGCTTTATTTTAGAAAATAACCTATGAGATAGATTTCATCATAGTCCACTGACATGCTAATGGCTTTGACTAAAGCCATTTAACTATTAGCTACTTAACTCAGATAGCACATGTACTCCTCTGATCCTACAATCAGGCCCTTGTATCTGAGATATAAAAAGATAACCATCTTGACCTAAGTCAGTGACTGATGCCCCTAATGCTGGCTGGGGCATAATATACTCATAGAACAGAGTGAAGAGAGATGGCTCACCTACATTTGCAGAGGTATTTTCTTTTTGAGTTCATAATCCTTCCACAAAATTATGCAGCGAAACTGATTAAAACTCAATTCTGGTCCAGTGTACAAAATGCAAGTAGAGGCAATCAGGTATAATTATTACCTGGCAATTCAGAGTTCATCTTCTGGACTTTACAGTAGCCACTGTTATGTGAATAGGCAGATACCACTCTGATACTTTCTGCTGATTGATGGAGACTACTTGATGGCAATTCTGCCTCCATAGCCTTTGTGCAAATAACTTTTTTCCCCTGGAGGTTACTCCATCCTTTCAGTCCTACTTTCCCTCCACATTACAACTCAGAACCATGTGATTGGCATTTCCACAAGAGAGGGCCCAAAGCTCTCAAGCTTGATGTGTGCCAGATGGCACTGCATGCATGGTATCAAGACCTAGGAATCTGATCTGTGACCATCCAGTTCATCTGCATTAAAACGCATTTCTTTGTGAGTGTAACACAACAGTTAGTGCACCACCACCACCACCAAGAGCAGCAGTAATAGTAAATGGCAAATAGAAATTGGCTTTTCTTGATGGTGTTATTCTCCTCATCATGGGTAGAAGCAACTAATAATATTACATTTCAAGTGAAATGAGATATTAAAAATGAATATTTCAAATAAAGAGCAAAAAATGTTAGGCAAGTTTCTAATATAGCTCCTTCTTTGAAACCTGTGTTTTCTATTTTTCACTTTGTGTATTACTGTCTGAAGTGGCCATTGAAAGAAAGAGAAAATATGGTTCTAAATCTTATAGGGAAACTCAAATACCCAAGTGGATGACTTTTGCTGTTGTCTCTGTCCTTGCAGGACGTTTTCAGAGGGTTATAAAGCAGGGACTTCACCTAGTCACTAAGCCACAGTCAAAGAAGCAGGTGTTGGCATGTGAAGCAAATCTTTAGAGGACACAGTTGATATGCAATTGATGCCCTAGTTGTCATCAAGGCCAGGAATGTTGTTTGTAGATCTTTAGCTCTGGTGAAAGTGTGCTTATATTTACCCACACACACCTAGCCTTTCATACCTTTTGCAATGAAAAATGAAATGCCTGAATACATAGTTTCAGGGTACCTTGGTCATAGTTCAGAATTTCCACTTATGTATGTACCTTTAAGAATTGTTTCCCTCCACTCTATCTCCCTCAAATTCTAGCCATGCACTTCATACAGTTTTTGGTTCTTTATATATCAGGAAGGTTGCTAGAGACTTATTTCTGTTACACAGAACTAGCCATAGTTTGTGTTATCAGCAGAGACATGTTGAACTGGTGAACCATGGACACTTACCCTCCAACCTGCTTTAAAATGCTGTCAGAGCTGATAAGTGACTCACCACCCAAACAGAGAGATGGCAAATGTGCATTTTAACACTTCCCAAGGCAACAGGTGAGATTATACTATGTAGCATTTGTTGTGTGATGTTGTATCACAATCAGATGTGAAGAGATTTGGCATAATGGCATTAGAAATGGAACAGGCGACTTGTCTGGTAATGCAGATACTGATGAATAGCTCTCACTCATTCCACTTTGGTGTTTTTCACAGTATTTTTTCCATTGTTCCTTTATATCAATTCAGCAGAGCAGAAATCTCAGTATATATGAACTTACAGTTCAGCTTTTGCCAGTTGAAGGGGAACATGAGAGCAAGGCTAGGTTTTCTATCCTGTTCTTTCCACATAATAACAAGGACCAAGCATCTATAATGCTTATGAATTTATTACTATAAATTACTATCATGAAAACTGTGAGAGGACAGAGCAGAAACCCAGATTGAGCTGTGCCCTCCTTCTTAACCTAATGAGTCTCACCCCTACCCATACCCTTCCAAAGTGAATTTTAAAGAATAAATTAGAGGAAGTGGTGATTTTAAATAAGATCTTCCATCAGCTTGAAAAGGTAAACATCAGCAATGTAACCTACAGTCCTAAAAATCCAGTGAAACTTAAGTGAAGACAAAATGAGATAATATTTATAAAATGCTTAAACCCTAAAGTACAATATAAACATGAACTAATTGTTTTATTTTATTTATTTAAGATGAAAGGGAATAGTGAGCTAATCCATGGCCAAGGGATATTAGGTAAACTATCAGTGAATTGTGTAATTTTATAGGCTAAAAGGATCATAGAATTAATACTAAAAGGGACATTTGAGATAATCGTGTCTAACCTCCTCATTTTATAGATTAGGAAACAGACCCACAGAGCTTAAATGACTCACCTAAGGTCAGCTACCTGTTAAGTTCCTAAGGTAGGTTGTGAACTTAGGTCTTTTGGATTCCAAACCCAATGATCTATCTATAATACCACTTCTATCACTATCATGTATCTCTCTTTGACACATAGAGACAAATAAGAATTTAGAGACTATCTAGTCAAATGTCTCCACACCACCTTTATTTTATAGAGAAGATACTAAATCTAAGAAAAAAGTCAAGATCCTATGCTAATTAGAGGCAGATATGGGACTTCAACCTGCTCTCCTTACTCTCAATCATGCTTCCTATTACATCCCACTTATTCTCCTTAAGTAGACCCAGGACATACATCTAAATCCCACAGCTACCATAAGATAAACCATAGAGCTTGATAAAAACAAAACACAAAATGCAAGCTTTCAAAAAATTCCAAGCCAGTGATAGATTAAATAGCTCAATAAATATGCAATTGAATGGCCCACAATTTGCTTGAGTGATAAGGGAAAAGGATGTGAAGAGGTGGGGAAACCATCACCTTGCTGTCACTCAGTTCTTAAAAAGAAGGCTTTATGGAGTCGATGGCATTTTAAGAGGTTCTTGGAGGAAGCCTGGTATAGATTAGCAGTGATGGGGAAAAGAAAGTTGTTTTTTTCTTTCCCCTTCAACTTAAGGAGCAGAGGGTAAGTCACAGATGAAAGAAAAGACAATGAGGCATAAAAAAGCTATTTAAGAGCAAATGAAGTAATGCATGCTTTCCACAAACCTTAAAGCATTATATAAATGTCAAGCATTATCATTAACATTAATATTATTGTCATTATCATTAAAATCATGTGGAAATATGAGGTGAGAAGTAATAAACAGTATATGCTATAAGGCCTTTGGACAGAGAATCAAGAACTTTGTTTTAGTGCTAAAAATGAGAGCAGAAAATTTCCAGGCTCTGAGAGTCAGTCATTTTCCATAAGGAAACAATTGACCTTGACCAGAAATTCTAAGTTAAATATAAGATGATTAATGACCTCATTTTAACCTTTCTCCTGGTATCACAGGCTTCTTGTACAACTGTGAGAGTAATACAGTTGTTTCGACTTTTTAGTCAGATTGCTTGTTTGTCATTGAAAAGTCTACCCCTTTAAAAAAGAGATTTCACCTTCAGCCTAAGATCCCTGCCCCATTGAAAGGAAACATAGATTACCATTGGAAAAGCCATAGTTTTTCTTACTTGACTGAAATCTCAACAAGTCCAAATAGTCTTGTATAAGTGGATGTAATCAGATGGCTCTTAATGCACATATAATTGTTCCATTTAATAAATGTCTTTTATGCTGCTCGTCTCTTCCTTTGTGAACATTTTCTCTGGCTTGAATCTTCCCTGTATTTGAATGTTCTCTTCAGTGCAGGAATTTGTGTAACTTTGCTGTCACCAACAGGTTGTCATGTGAATTAAACATTTTCATTCTAGTAGGTTTTCATCGTATACAACATCCTAAAAATAAAGGAAATGAGTGAATTGCTATTATTTTCCTTAAACTTGAGATATTCTAGAGAGCAACATAATTAAACATTAGCATACTACATCTTGGAAAGTAATTATTATCTTCTAATTTGCCAGAAGAGAGTAACATGGGCATATATCAGCCAAAGCGTCATTTGTATTTTTTCTGTAGCAACAGATTTATTTCCCCATTAAATGCAGAAAGACCATCAATATCCACTACAGGGCCACAATTAACAGAACATTTTGTCAACTGCTGCTATTCTCCAGCTGCTGGATGTACAACATGAAATGAAAGAACCTGTTCCTTCTCTTTTTTTTCCCTTTTAAATACAAAAAAGAAAGGAAAAGAAATGCCTGAGTCCCATGACAAGGACAAGTGGGGTGAAATAAAAATTTTTAAAGCTCCACAGCTAAGTTGGCAAACATTAGTTCCAAGGTATGGGTGGGAAGATGGGCAAGAGTTGGAGTTGACAAAAAGACAAGAAACATAGTTAATTGCATACATGCACAATATTTGAAAAGTTTCCAGAGCCTTTTCTCCTACTTCCAACAGCCTTTCTGCCTGTGCTTTCAAGATCTTTTCAGATCCAATAGTGAATTCACAAAAAGGACCATCCCATGGTCCATTTCAGGTCTCTCACTCCTTATATCATCTCCTATAGAGTCCTTTCTATCAAGCAGTTCAAAATGCTTAACAAGAAGGTTTAATGTTAACACTTTGGTTATTATATGCATTGTGACTCCTTTGCTTACATCTAAATCCCAAACCCTGTCTTTGTCAAAGTAGTCCTTTTAATAATGCATTTGGATTACTATCTGATGTTCTGAGGTTGGTTGAAAAGCAGAGCAATGGAAGAAGCTGCTGTACAGATATGAACAAATCTTGACCATCAAACCCTCAGTTTCCTTCTTTGCAAAATCAGGATGCTATATTATATGCTGTCTAAGGTGCCTTTCAACTCTAACTTCTGTAAATTTATTATTCTATGACAGGTAGCCATGATGTAGTCGATAGAGAAGTCCCAGAACTGGAATAACTTGGGTTCAAGTACAGTATTTGACACATACAGTCTATGTAACCCTTTACAAGTCACTTCATCTCTCAGTATTTGAAGCAACTCATAAGATTATAGGTTATAGAGAAAGTGCCAACCTTCATTAGTAAAGAGTTTTCTCATCCAGGAGTTCCCTATATCACAGAATTCAAAGGTTTATTTCCTATCCCTATCCCTATATTCAAGTGGAAACAGAAAATAGATCCAACACACACTCTCAGGTCCACAATATTCAGAAATGCTCCTTTTCCCATATTGTAACCAAATTTTAACTTGTTTTTACATTTTATGTGTAGATTAAGGAGTTCATTTGATTCATGGAGTTAATTAACTCCTTCAAGTTGCTTAAGAAGATGAGGCAGTTGTTACATAACGTCAAGAGCTCTACTCAGGATTCAGCTTTGCTACTTATGAGGTACATGACCTTGGGCAATACAACCTCTTTAAGACTCAATTACCTCATTTGTTAAATGAAGTAAAATATATGCAAAGCCTAGCTCAAAGGGTTATTGAAAGAAAATTATCTTGGAAATCTTTGTCTTTCTCTTTTAAATTTCATAATCTAGGACAGTTGATATTTTGAATTAATATTTTTTTTTAATTTTAATGAGGAATAAGCAAACTACCTGTATTGGTCAAATTAATCTCTACTTCACTTCTGGTATAAAGATGGATAGATAGATAGATAGATAGATAGATAGATAGATAGATAGATAGATAGATAGATAGATAGAT
>NW_027186372.1:18366079-18389356 GCF_028583685.1 Petaurus breviceps papuanus
GATAGATAGATAGATAGATAGATAGATAGATAGATAGATAGATAGATGATAGATGATAGATAGATAGATAGATAGATAATAGATAGATGATAGATAGATAGATGATAGATAGATGATAGATAGATAGATAGACAGATAGATAGATAATAGATAGATGATAGATAGATAGATGATAGATAGAGGATAGATAGATAGATTAGATAGATAGATAGACAGACAGATAGATATAGATGTAGATATATAGATACAGATATATGATCACAAACAAAATCTACTCTCCAACTCACTGGCAACCAAAAGCCATGTTTTTTTAAGAGAAAAATCAAAATTCATGACAATAAGATAGATGTAGTTTGCAACATTATTCTAATTCTGACAAGAAAGCCTCCCAAATTAATTCCATATCATTTATTTTACCCCATTTCCTCAGGAAGCTACCACTTAAATTTTCCGAATGAGGAAAGAAATTATAGAACCTGGGCTAGTGTCAGAATTTTCTGAGATCAGCACGATTGCTGTAACTAGTGCAACTACAGGGTCAGTCAGTGTTTCAGTGAAAGGATCAATATTTGTATCTTGTCCAAAGTCTGCAGTCTCTCCTTGACAATAACTTCAAGCATTCCCTTGAGGGATATCCTGTAAATGTCTGCAATTTTCTACTTAAAGTCCCCTTTCCTTTCACTAGCTATTGTCTTGGTGAAATGCATTCCCTTCTGAATTCTTTCAGGTCTGTCCATCTAGACTCACCCATATGATTTTGCATTAGCCCCATTATTTTAGAGAAAAGATAGAATAGGTAAGATTTGGTTTCAAGTGCTTCAGTTCATCAAAATATTTGGACTCAGTTTAAACCTTCTTTCTCCATACAATCAATCTGTTTCAATGTCAGAAAGATCATTAAACCCAAAATAATACAAAGAAACAAACATTTATCATTCACTAGCTGTGCACTGTTAGGTGCTGGAAAAGATGCACCTTTGCAAGGCATTTACCCTCAAGAAATTTCCTATATCACATGGCAACCTCAGACACAAATCAATATGATACAGTTTAGACTGGGGCAACTAGGTGGCGCAGTGAATAGAACACTGGCCCTGGAGTCAGGAGGAACTGAGTTCAAATCCAAGCTCAGACACTTCACACACACACACACACACACACACACACACACACACACACACACACACAGACACCCCTAGCCTGTGACCTTGGGCAAGTCATTTAACCCCAATTGCCCAACCTTACCCCTCCAAGAAAGCAAAAAAAAAAATAATAATACAGTTTAGACTATAACTGAATAACTGAACATAACAGACAATAATACACAACTTGGGAAAGATAACTTTCAACTAGGAAGATAAGAGAAGTTTCTTAGAGGAGGATGCATTTATACTGATCCTTGAAGTGTCAGTAAGATGTCAATAGAGATGATCAGAGTAGGGCATTTAAAATGAGCAACTTGTTATACTACTCGTATTTGAGAACCTAAATGGTAACAACTTTATACAGCTGAATTTGACCACTAGAATATTAGCGGTGCTTTTAATTAATTTTATGGGCAAATCATGTGCTTATCATATGGAGCTATATTTTTGGAGATTTGGTACAAATATAAATTTATATAATAAAGAACACATATGAAGTATTTAGATTTGTCCCTAACTTGGTTTCTTATCATCTTGTTAACTGATTTTAAGAACTCATCACTGTTTGGCAAGTCCATTGCCAATACCTACTTTGGGTCATACTTCAAAGGCAGAGAGGATCACTTTCAGTAAAGAAGGAGCAGGGATACTGATGGGCAGTATCATTTCCAGTCCTAAAGAATCAGGGACCCCATGGAGCGGCCAGGTAGCACAGCAAGTAAGAGCACTGGCCCCAGTGTTGGGACAACCTGGGGATCAAATCCGGGTTCAGATACTTAGCACCACACCCAGAAATAACTGGCCGTGCAACCTTGAGCAAGTTACTTAACCCCAATTTCTTTAAGAAAAAAAAAAAGGGTCAGCAACCCCGAGGAACAGTACTGTTTCTAGTCCCAAGAAGCAGGGGTCCTGAGGAGCAGTATTTATTGCAGTCTCAAGTGATCAATGACCTTTCCTGAATGAGAACCATAATTCAGACCAGGAGAGCAGTTACCACATTTTTCCTCAGATCACACCACCTTGTAAGCACCCAAAACTTCCAAACTTCAAGAAACAGCAGTATAAAAGAGCCTAAAGGTTGAGACAGTGCCCTTCCCCCACTGCAATAAGGAATAGAGCCCAAAGTTAATGTAATGTTCCAAATCAAGACGTGGGGTAGAATGAATGAATACCAAGAGAACCTGATTATAAAAAAAATACTATGGTGACAGGGAAGATCATGACACAAACTCAGAAGAAGACATGAAGTCAAAATAACTTCAAGAAAAGCCTCAAAGGGGAAAAAATGTGAATTAAATACAAACCAACAAGAATTCCTGGAAGACCTAAAAGATGATTTTTCAAAATTAAAAACAAAGTACTAAAGGAAAAATTAAAGAAATGAAAACAAAAAAAGAAAATTATGAAAATATAATTAATAGCTTGGTAAATGAGGCACAAAATATGTTGAAGAAAATTATACTTTAATAAAAGGAATTGGCCAAATGGGGAAGAAAATGTACAAAAAATTCACTGATGAAAATAGCTGCTTAAAAAGCAGAATTGGTCAAATGGGAAAAAAAGAGGTACAAAGGTTCTCTGAAGAAAACAATGTCTCAAAAATTAGAATTGGGCAACTGGAAGGTAATGACTTCATGAAACATCAAAAAACAGTAAATTAAAGCTAAAATAATGGAAAAAATAGAATAAATTGTGAGATATCTCATCAGAAAAACTAATAACATGAAAAAATAGAGGAGAGATAACACAAAGATTATTGGATTACATGAAAGTCACAGCCAAATGAAGAGTCTAGACATCATATTTGAAGAAATTTTTAAAGAAAACTGACCTAAAACCAGAGAGTAGACTAGAAATTGAATGACTCTTCCAATCACCACCTAAAAAAGAACCCAGAATAAAAACTCCCAGGAATATTTTATTCCAATTCCGGAGCTCCCACGTCAAAGTGGAAAAAAATATTTTAAGCAGTCAGAAAGAAACCATCCAAATATGATGGAGCCATACTCAAGATCACATAAAATTTAGCAGTCACTAAAGAAGGGTAGGGTTTAAAATATGATTGATATATCAGAAAGCAGAAGAGCTAGGATGACAACCAAGAATAATCTAACTAGCAAAAATGAATATAATCCTTCAAGCAAAAAAATGGATATTTAATGAAGTAGAAAAATTTCAAGCATTCCTGAAGAAAAGACAAATATAATTATAAAACTTGACTTTCAATTCAAGACTCAAGAGAAGCATTACAAGAAATGATGAGTAGGATAATTAAAAAAAAAAAAAAACCCTGGGAAGACTTTTATTCACTGATGCAAAGTGAAGGTAGCAGAACCAGGAAAATATTTTACGCAGTAATGGCAATATTGTAAGGATGATCAACTGTAAAAACCTAGCTACTCTGATCAAGACAATGATTTAAAAGAATGCCAAGGATTCCTGTTTAAAAATGCAATTCACATCCAGAGAGAAAATTAATGAACTCTGAATGCAGACTGAAGCATACTTTTTATTAAAATTTGTATTGTTTTGTTTTGTTTGTGTTTTCTTTTACAACATGGTTAATATGGAAATCAGTTTTGCATGACTTTGCACTATAATCTATATCAAATTGCCTGCTTTTTCTAGGAAGGGTAAGAGGCAGGAGGGATAGAAAGAATTTGGAACTCGATTTTTTTTAATTGTTAACTTTTTACATGCAATTGTGAAATATTTAATAAAATAAAATATTTTAAAAGAATTTACACTTTCCTTTACTATATAATATTCATTTAATAAATGCTTGTTTGGTAGACATAATAATTGGGACAAAAAGCACTGCTTAGCATTTAGAAGTCAATACCCCCTAGATTCGTGTCTCACCTCTGAAATATACTATGTGGCTGGCTCTGGACAACTCAGTGAACTTTTCAATACCATCAGGCAATCCTTTAAAACTATAAACTGCAGAACAGTCCTTAATCTTCATTGGTAGAGAGAATTTTCCCACCCTAAATAGTTCCTTAAACTGATAAATCCACAAGTTTGGGCAAAAGTAATTTTGATATGTAAATACAATTAATTATAGCTAAAATTGATATAAACTTACTATGTGCCAGGCATTTTGCTAAGTGCTTTAAAATTACTGTTTCACTTGATCCTCACAACAACCCTAGAAGGTATGTGCTATTACTACACCCCATTTTACAGATGAGGAAACAGGCAAACAAAGGTTAAATGACTTGCCCAGGCTCACACAGCTAATAAATGTCTGAGGCTAGATTTGAACTCAGGTCACCCAGATTTCACATTTATCTCTCTTTCTCTCTCTCTCTCATTTGCATATATATGTATGTATACACACACGTGTGTATATGTACGTGTATTTATGTATACATACATATATGTATATATAGATTATGAATGTATGCGTGTATGTGCATATAGACATATAAACACATTATGGCTAATATGTATATATGTGTATATATCTATCTTGTCAACCCTACAACATTAAAATATCTCAAGAGGCAGGGATTATGTTAATTTATACACTGTTACAAAGCCTTACACTAGTATGAACTTAATTTTTTATTGAATTAATGAATGAATAAAAATAGAGAAATAAGCTAGCTATCTCTAAGGTCCCCTGGAACTCTAAGTAAAATTCCATAGTTTTAATAAAAGCTTCATCTATATTCAATATTCATCTAATTCTAGTCCTCCAGAGTTCATGATTAAGAATTATCCTTTTACTAACTCATAGTATGAAAGTGATTTTGTAAACACCAAGCAATTTAAAGAGCAGTCTATGAAAAATAGATAAATCTATGGAGAAATACTTTTAGGCCTTTCTAATCTATTTCCATTTGTTGACAGGGTCCTTTGCATCATAGATACTTTTTCAAAACATATGAAGCTAAAGCTCTGATCATACAATAAATAGTCAGTCATCTTGAAATAACAGTAACAAACAATAAGCCAGACCTGAAAAACTCCTCCCAGTACTGTACAGTTCAGTCTAAACTTCAAGAGTAGGATCTTAGTTGAATGGTGTCTGCCACGGTCAAAAGGAACATGACACAGATACCATGTCGATTATCACTAGATTTCCAGCTAGGTTTCACAGCTTCAAGCTGGATATTTAGACAGGCTTTAAACATGAATGTAAACTCATAGCAGCCCAAAGTCAGAGGGAATTATGGGAGATCATCAAACCTACCCCTATCTAAAACATGCATCCTTCCTCACAAGGTCCCCAATAAGACAGTTGTACTTAAAGAAAAGCAGTATGGTTTCTTAGGAAATACATGGACAGGAAGGAATGGTTCTAAATCCAAATTAGTGCCACTAGTTTGTTGTATGATTATGGGAAAGACATTTCTTTTTGCTTTGGTTCTTACTATTCTTATTAATTACATGAGGTTTCTGGACTAGATGATCTGTCAGGTTTTGTACACCTTCAGCTATAGTTAAAAGATGTGATTCCCTGTGATTCTGTTACCAATAGTCATGCATTAGTATCTTTTAAACAGACCATTAAGAAAGTGATGAACTATGAATCTTTCAATTTTATTAATGTGGGAACCAATGTGAAATGGGTCTACATTTTTTTTCTTTGTTTTGATATTCCTTGGTTTTGGTATCAAGACTATATTAGTAACATGAAAGACCTTTGTGGTAGGATCATTTCTTTTACTATTTTACAAAATTACTATGTAATTTTGGATTTAATTGTTCCTTAAATGTGTTACAGAATTTACTTCTAAATCATTGTGATTGTGTGATTCTTCTTTGCGAATTTATATATGGTTTTGTTAAAATAGTTTAATTATTTGAGGGAAAAAAAAAGAAATAGAAAAACTCAATTAACAGTGAAAAATGAAAAGAATCTGCAACAAAAGAAGAAATAAAGGAAATCATTTGAAATCATTTGGCCCACTTATATTCCAGTTAAACTGACAATGTAAATGAAATGAATGAATATTTACAAAAATATGAGATATACAAAAATTTAGTAACTCGATATCAGAAAAAATGGGAACCACAATGATGCTCCTTTCCTTAATTGAGCAAATTTGATTTCATAGTCATCATAACACTAAATAATAATTCATTACTTTGGGCACTTTCCAGAACTTTTATATTTAGCCTCAGAAGATGGGAATAGTAGAGAGCTATGAAATCAGTTCCTCTAATCTTTTTTTTTTCAGCTAAAGAAACTGAAACTTGGAGAGGTGAAGTGATCTATGCAGGGTTATAAAGGCAGTTGTCAACTAAAGAAGGGTTAAAAATTAGTCTTCTAACTAAGGCAGATGTGGTCTAACCTTTTATTTTCCATTCTAGATGATAGCATACCTCCTCAAGCAATGGGGCCATAGGATTCTAAAATCTTCCCATTGGAAATGAGATATTAACATGGATCTGTGAACTCATTAATATGAGGTTTCCTCCATTGATGATGATGATGCATTCTTATCATACAGAATAGTTGTCCTTGCACTGAAAATTATCTCTAAAACCAGTTTGGTTCTTTCATTTTATAAATAAGGAAACTGAGACCTAAGTGATGAGGGACTGAATCCCAAAAGGTTCAGCAGGAACCCTGATCTCATCCAAGACCAGGAAACCTGCAATGGCATCTGGAAAGAATTCAGCTCAGCCTTACTTGGAGTTAAGAGTTGAGAAAGTTTATTGTTATGCTTCCTCGAGTGAGAGGGGTACATGCTTTTACCTTTAAAGGGTAGGGCTGCCATTGTCAGGGCTGACCAGAGGGAAGGGACCTCAATGCATAGATAGTTTAGATAAGATTTGGGCCAGGCCTGAGGAGACAAGAGGCATTAAGAACAAAGGAGTCCCAAGGTGTTGCCTAGGCCTAGTGTGGATAGGGGGAAGGGGCAGAGTCAGAGGTTGGGAAAGGAATTTTACAGATAACAATTTTACAATACAAATTGCAGTTACAATTTCACAGACTGGTTTCACAAGTTGGTTTCACAAATTGACCTAGACCCCAAGTACCCCATCATAAGGAGGTGAAGTTACTTCCCTCAGATTATACAGAAAGTAGTAGTCAAAATTCAAACCTAGGTTTCCTGACTTGAGGTAAAGTGCAATATCCACTAGGTCATATTGATGATGGTCCTCCCAACGCTTAATGTTGTTTGTGATAAAAAAAAAAAAACCTCATTCAAAATTTAATCAAGAACATGGCGATCTCTTACGAAAAGGAATTTATTCTCTTTTCCCAGTGAAGAGGGCGGTCTTCCCCATGACTGATTCTGAGAAAGAGGCACATTACAAAAGTCAGAACAAGAATTTATATCCTTATGGGGTCCCTTCTCCCATTGGCTGAGAGATGGGCTCAAGTCTCACTGCAAAAATCTTCCCCAATGGTAAACAACAGAGGAGCCCCGCCACTATGGCTTACATAAAACAAGGATGTTCGTTGACAGCAAGGGAAAGGGGGCGGGGGGGGGGGGGGGGCGAGAAGGGTCCCAAAGCAATGAGGAGGAGTGAGCTCGGGTTGTCCCCAACCCCCACTGGCCGGGACTAGGGGCCCGCAGAGGCAGGAAATCTGAAAGCCTCCAGAAAGGGCTTGCTGCTGATTAACAGCAGAAGAAGAGGTAGGGGGAGGGAGAGGGAAGTTCTGAGACGTTTTCACTTCCCCCCAGACAATATGGATCCTTGTATATAGTAGGTTCTCAATAATCATTTACTGAATGAATTAATGAATGGTGATAAAGGAGAGAAACCAGCTTAAGTAGCCCTGAGAAGAAGACAAGGCTTCAAGGAAACTTTTTCATATTCACTCTCTCTCTGTCTGTCTCTGTCTCTCTGTCTGTCTCTGTGCCTCTGTCTCTCTCTCTCTCTCTCTGTTTGTGTCTCTGTGTCTCAGTCTCTCTCTCTGTCTTGTCTCTGTCTATCTCTCTGTCTGTCTGTCTCTCTCTGTCTCTGTCTGTCTCTGTCTCTCTGTGTCTCAGTCTCTCTCTCTGTCTTTGTCTCTGTCTATCTCTCTGTCTGTCTGTCTCTCTGTGTCTCTGTCTGTCTCTCTCTACTCCCCTTCAGTTTGTCAGGGAACAAACCTTGCCATATTTCTGTATAAGGTATCTGAGGAGTTATTTGTACACAGTGCCAAAATGTTTACCTTCTGATTACAAATCTTTACACACTGTCTATTATTACTTTGTGCTAGAATAAAAGGTAGCCTAGGGCCAGCACACAATGTCCTTTCACAAAGAAAACAGAGTAAAGTTGATGACTCACATTCAAAATGAAGATATACTTGATCTGAAAAATCTAAGTTCACAAGCTGCGGGCTCTAGGAGAAATTCTGACCTTCCCTCACCCTCACACATGCAACAGAACAATCCCACTGGGTAGAACAATAGCACATTAACACTGACAACAGACTTCCATCTCATTAGCTATACATTGGCTTCTTGAATGGGCTATGAGGGAGCCCTAGAGAGAAGCAAATGTTTGGAATCCCTAGACTGGTTTCACTTTGGGTTCATTTTCAGTTTTAGCCAAAGGCATTCGGTCTCTGGTTTATCATTTCTAATAACCTCTTGAGTCCTTAAGCTCAACATTATTTTCTTAATGAATTTTCTTTGTCCTATTTCAGGAGCACTCAGCACTCCTTGGTTACACTTGGGTGACTCATAATTAGTTCTGGGATACCTACACAGATTACAATTTTAAAACAACGACAATGATGACAACAACAACAAAAATTCTTTGAATCACATGCAGAGAAAAGAAAAGGAATTGCAATAAAATGTGTTAGTCCAGAAAACTTTTTATTTGCACTGCACATATGGAATACTTGGGCTATCAGCCCATCATTTATTCCTCGACCTCATCCTCAATGGTTCACCTTCTTTCTCTAAAAACTGGTTTTTATTAAGGAGCCTTTTTCTTTTCCCAGACTTCTTTTACAGATGGCATTGCAAGTCCTAACTGAATTTATGTAATTGGAGGCAACATGATGTGGTGGAAAGGGCATTGAACTTCAATTCAGAAAGTGTGGATTTGTGTCCTTGCTTAGCCACAATAAGTCTGATGAGAATGTAGGCCCAGAGTGCAAAGGTGTTCCAGCAACCTGGTCAACACTATAGGCAGGCTGATTTGTCACTTACCACCTACATATACTGAGGAAGACTGAAAAATGAACATAGTGTCTGTAATTCTGACTTAGAACTAGTTCATGTTTGAGGAATATGCCTGGTAAAATGTAGAGCACTACAAATGTAAGCTATCATTATGATTCATCCTTTATCCTTTCTTCAGGGAGAAAGGAGAAAGATGGAGGACAGACCCAGACCAGTGATTAAGCATATAGAACCAAAAAGGAAGGGAGGAAGAAAGGAAAGAAGAAAGGGAAAGGAAGAAAATAAACAAAGGAAAGGAAGGAAGGAAGGAAGGAAGGAAGGAAGGAAGGAAGGAAGGAAGGAAGGAAGGAAGGAAGGAAGGAAGGAAGGAAGGAAGGAAGGAAAAAAAGAGGGAGAAGTAAGAAATTTACTTTCTTAATGGACAGAGGATGACTGGTTACAGCTGTAACAGCCTTCTTTTTTTTTTCTTCAGAGTCAGCTGTCTGTGCAATCAGATCATCGACTAGTTAGAGCAAAGGTCAAGTCAATACTAAATTAGAAGAAAGGCTAAAGATGAGAATAAGGCTCTGCATGCGATTACAACAAAGCCTACCCAACCAGTTTAAATAAGCTGTCAATTCAGAAAAATAGGGAATGGAAAAAATAAAGATATTGAATTTAATATCATTTCTTAGAAATGCTAAACTGAAGAGTTGCCACAACAAGAAGGCTTAAAAAGTCAGATTCATTCATTAAGCATTTGACCACGTGAAACCAAAGGGATGTGGCCTTCACCGGCAGCAGCATTTTTTAATTCAATATCTTTAGGGAAGAGATGGGAAGGAAATATCCATTTATTAAATCCCTGCTATGTGCTTATGTTAGGAGCTTCATCAATATTATGTCATTTAGAAAGACATTGGCTATGTGACCCTGAACAAGTCACTTAATATCTCAGTTCTCTAGACAACTCTGTTAGACTATTAGTTGCAGAAAAGGTACTAACTTACACTGGTGAAGGAAATATTCTCCTTCAGGAATGAAATCACAGGTTCAATTTCTATCACTACTATTAAGAAAGCATTTCAGAGAATGTTACTACACAATTATGAACATTATCACCTCACAAAGCAGTGAACAATAGTTGAGGGGGAAAAAAAAAACAAGCCCCTAGAGAGCTTGGCTCAGGATTTATCTTAGTCAAATTATGCCAATGGCTTATGAAGATAAAATTGCAAGTAGGACAACAAGCGGACAAGATATAACAGATCTGAGGACATTCTAACAACAATAAACTATTCTTATCAGAGATAATTATGGAATCACCACATTTACACTTTACCTTTTGAGTAGCCAGTGTGAGAAAGTCAGGAAGGGGGCCTAGGCCGCGCCAAACATTTGCAGACAAAATCCACGGTAGAATAAGCAAAATGATAAGGTAATCAATTTGATTTTCAAGATGTCTAGAAATGCACAAAATTAGATAATAGTGAATGGTCTTTTGGCTCCTCTTTTCCCCCCAAATGCCACTGGGTCAGTGTCAACTGCTGATACATTATATACTGCTTTCCTCTCTCTATAAAATTGATGAGAGTGGTCTGTGGGTGCATGGAGTGTTCTTAAGAAAAACATAAGCAGGAAACAGGTAGGCTTCCTCAAACTCTGTATCTCTCATGGACATCTTTATAGAAACATAGTGTTGATAATGACAAAGTCACACTGGAAATGTTAAAATCCTAAAGAAAAGCAAAATATTTGCTAATATTCTGGCTGGAAAGTATCACAAAATATAAAATCCCACCATGACTCTTTGTTGTTGACATTCATTAAGTGTTTGACTCAGCAAAACAAAATGGGAGTTTCTCTTAAATAAGGTGTCCCCAAAGTATATGCTAAAGTAAAGATTTACTGACAGATGTGATTATGGAGGTAAAAGTGTTCAGTGGTCCAGGGAGTAGTAACATCTAATAGGACATGACAAAGAGAGACATGTGTCCATCATAAATACTCGCCAATATCATTGCGTATGTCATGATAAGTCTTGTATCCATCCTCTTCTTTCCACTTATGCACCCTCTATCCTACTTCAAGCTCGATTCCTCTCACCTAGATTATTACATTGATTTCCTAATTGGTCTCTCTGACTCTCACATCTCTCCTCTTCAATCAGACCTCCACACAACTGCCATATTGATATTCCTAAAGAACAGGTCTTATCATATCACTTGAGAATTTTCAGTGGTCACATATTCTTTCTAAGATAAAATATGAAGTTCTCATCCTAACATTTAAAGACTTTGACAGTCTGGTCCCCATCTACCTTTCCATCAGTTCATATTATGCCAGTAATAGTTCATATACTGCATTCCATCTTCTCTCTGTGCCTGTGTCTTTACAGAGATCTATCCTGTCTGAAACACATTACACCTTCACTTTTGCCTCAAAATTGTTAGATTCCTTCAAAGTACAGCTCAGCTTCCACTTCTTACATGAAGCCTTTCTTAATCCACCCTGTTTTGGGTGCTATCCTGAAACTACTTCTTATTTCTCTCTGTATACTCAGTATTTCTTTCTTTGTTCATATATTGAATCCCTCAAGTTAAATAAGCACCTTGAGGGCAGTGATGATTTCATTTTTGTCTTTATTATCTCCATCACTTATCACAGGACTTGGCACATAGCAGAAATTTTTAAATTCTTGCTGGATTTAATATTCAAACAGATATGGATTTCTTAGACATGGAAAAGCTCTCCAAATGTTCAGATTCACAGGTGATATATTCATTCATCAAGCTTTAAGACACCATAAATCGTCCTATTTATGAAACCATAGTGTTTGAAAGAGATCAGTTTAATCATCCCTACTTGAGGGTGAGGGAGAAATGGGGAAAGCAATGAATATGTATTAGATTTCTGATATTGAACTGGACAGAAAGAATTTTGAATTAGTATATTGACCTATACATATTGGAAAGACGTTGCTTATGAAAAGATTGGTGATTATCTTACTGAGAAATTTATACATGATTTTAAGTTACTGCAAATATGTTGATTCTACAAGAGCTCATATCTTCGATGCTGAGTCCCTTTCTGATGCTGCACGGCTGTGAGGAATACTGCCACTGATCCAAAGTACTTAGTCAATGGAAAGAGTCATGGTAGACCGAATCATTTTACGAACAAATATCTTGTACATCAAAATGTGCTAGTACAATTGGCTCCCTAGGGGGAAAATGAATCCAAGACACACTTTTAAGTCTTTTTAAACTGTATTATTAACATTTCTTTCTCCATCGTGTTCTTATGGAATGACAGTCAACAAAACAATAAATAAAAAAAAAACTAAATAAATGATTTATAGCATTTGCCAATTTCCCAGATGTAAGTGCTCACACTAAAATTTAAGAATTGACTATCAGAAAGCCAGTTCAAACTGATTTATAGGAAAAGTTATATAAATGACATCACCAAATATATGTGTGATCAAAAAGTCCTTGGAATTTTAGGAGAAACAGAGAAATTTCACCAGCACTTTGTATTAATTTTCTATGATGGATTTATGAACAGATATGGAAAAGCATCATATAGGAGGAGATCCAAAGACTTTGCTTTCTCCTCCAGTAAGAAAACACTTATGTGCATGACATTCAAGGCCAATTAAAGTATTGTTACCATAAGTATGAGATTTCGCCATTCTGGATAATTGAATGCTTTATCAGGGAATTAAACAAAGCTCATGTTATAGCATTTTTTTTTTCTCTTTTTCTGAGCAAATCCACCTGGCATAGAAGTTGTTTCATATATTTGAAGCATTGGTTGATGAGACTATGATCCAGAACAGACACAGCCCTGTGGCATCAGAAGTCATTCCATTAAACCTCTGATACTCTTGTCTATATGGGGCAGGTTTGGTGAGTGCAGTAACACATTATCTGTCTCTGATATTGGATATTTTCCTAGATGTTATACTTGTTGTCCAACTTGTAAGCAAATTTCTTTTTATAGTGATGACAGGATGGTACACTTAACTGAATAAAGGAATTCAGAGAAATTTAAATATGGTGTTTCTAGAATTCAATAAACTCTTCTTTGATGTAATTCAAAATGATAAACAATATAATTTAGGGCAGGTACCCTTTTTTGTGTCTTTAGTAGCCTAATTCTTGCTTAGAGGAGTTGTTCAATAAATCTTTGCCAATTGATTACTGTGACATATCCCCAGCCCTCAGAAAGTTTACGTTCAAGTTAGAAAGAGAAAAAAAATATGTTTTTTAAAGTATAAATTACATGGTGTTTTATAATGACTGGTTACAAGGAAAAGATTAATCGGGACTAGAGGTGGGAACCAATTTGGGTGGCATGGTTTATTATATAGAATACTAGACTTGGACTGATAAAGAACTGGAATATAGAATTCTAGACATGGACTGGACTTGAATCTGACTTTACAGAATTACTAATATGTGACTCTAGGCAAATTACATAATTTTCTGAACCTCAGTTTCTTTATCTATAAAATAGGGATGTTAATAGCATCTTTCTCATAGGGTTGTTACAAGGACTAAATGAGATAATATAGGTAAAAAGCTTTGCAAACAGTAAAGGACTACATAAATGTAAATCAGTAGTGTCATGGCTGCTCTTATTGTTATTATAGACAGGCATTCCTGCAGAGGAAGAGAGGAAGAACATACTAGTTTTTCATATGTGCATTTACTAGGCTCAAAGTTTCCATCTTGCTTAGCTTAGGGTAATTGATGAGAAAATATTCTTTAGGACCTTATGTCATATCTTGTCAGAGATAATATATTATGTCAAGGTACTATGTGAGCTATAGCGTAACTAAAAGGAAATAAAAATTAAAATCCTTTCATGTGGAAATAGACATAATCATTCTACATTTCAATGTAGAAGAGCATACAGTGGCAATTTTTCATCATATAGCATTACATTAGCTTTAATTCTTATTAATAAGATACAAGAGTCATTAACACTATTAGAAATCTAATTATGTTAACAATTTTCCATCATGTCATATTTGAACAGTTAAGTATTGGTATTTGTTTTTCCTAATGGGATTCAAAAGTCTAATTAAAAGGCTTCCTTTTATAGTTAAGTGGAATGAATCTCTGAAAAACAAGACATTTTTAATATCATCAGACAGTTTATTTCCTCGTATATTATACCACCTCGCTACCTCAGCACGAATAGTGTAAATGACCAAATCAGCATTATGCTAGGAATCTACACAGGGGATGCCCTTTTCTTGTTTTCTAAAAGAAAGGAAATGTCCACAAAGATTTTAGAAAGAAATAGTCAATAGATGACCCTATTTAAAGGAAGTTATGAAGCTAATCAGAGAGAGAGGAAACATGGAACTGTTAATACAGTTTTCCTGCTTTGGAATAGCATTATTTTTGCTAAAATATATGTCTGCTCTAAAATCAGTATGTGTAGTAGGAAGAGCGCTGAATCAGAAATCAAGAGGTCTGAGTTTGAATCCTGACATGTGGAGAAAAAACTGATCATTCATGTATTCCATACATAGAGTACAATAAACTCATTAGGAAATCTTAGATAATCTATTTCCCTTCTGCCAGTCCTCATATTTTCAACTGTAAAATGACAGGGTTGGGTTACATCATCATGAAAAAGCCTTCTTGCTCCATTATTCTCAGATTCTGATGAAATTTTCTGGTGATGCTCAGCAAAGTAATAGAATATGATTCTTTTGACAGCTATATTCCCAAACCTTAGCAATGACTCAGATAAAGGTGCAGCTATGGTTATTTGCTGATGACATGGAACTGAGAGGAATGTCTAATAATTTGGATGACAAAGTTAGCATCCAAAAAAGATTTTGTATGGTTGACTAATGAGGCCAAACATAACAATATTAAATTTAAGAGGAAGAAGGGAAGTATAAGAAGAAGGAAAAAAGAGAGGGAGGGACAAAATGAATGAAGGAGGGAAAGACAGGAAGAAGGAAAGGAAATGTGTTTCATAAGAAATTACTATGTTCTAGGCACCATGTTAAATATGTTACTAATATTATCTCATTTGATCCTTGGGACCAAAATCAAATTTGAAAGGTAGGTGCTATTATTTTCTGTATTTTACAGTTGAGAAAACTAATAAGTTAAATGACTAGTTCAAGTTCACATAACTAGTTCTAGAGAATGAATTTGAACTCAGGTATTCCTGATTTGAAGCCCAACACTGTACCTACTGCTCCTTCTAGGTGCCCTAGATAAAGTATTATATTTGTCAATTCCTCAAACTTCACAAATGACACACGAATGGTCCTAGGGGTGGGGAACCTATGGTCTTGAGGCCACATGTGGCCTTCTAAGTCCTTGAGTAAGGTCTTTTGATTCAGTCCAAGTTTCAGAGAACAAATCCTTTAATTAGGGGATTTGTTTTATAAAGTTTAGATTCAGTCAAATGGTTGCACTGGAGGACAAAGAGGACCACATGTGGCCTTGAGGCTGCAGGTTCCCCACCCCTGGGCTAGACAATTATTCTTGCATAAGATCTGGCAGTTTTGTAACAATAAGTAAAAAATGTTAAAGCAATCCTAGGCTACATTAAGAAAAAAATGTATGCAGTCTTTCTATTGTCTTCTTCCACGTTCTTATTATCTGCGGAACATTATGTTCATATTTGGACTTTCCATTTTAGAAAGCACCTTAGAAAGTGGAAGAACATCCAGAGAAAAGTGACCATGATGATGAATGAGGGCACTGGTCATAGCGGGCATGCTATGATTGATTAAATGAATTGTGAATGACTAGTCTAGAGAAAAGATGGCCAGTGGAGAATGTAAAAGCTATTCTTAAGTGTCTGAAAGTATGTACAAGAATAATTACATTTGTTCTGTTTGACCCCAAGGAGGCAGAACTAGGAGCAGTGGATAAAATTGGCAAAGGGGCAGAATCAGGCTTAACCATAAGGGTCGGGAGCTGGGGGAAAAACCTCCTTAATTTGCTGTTAATGTTTTTGTTCAGTCATTTCAGTCAAGGCCAACTCTTCACGACCCCAGGCACCTCTGTCCATGGTGTTTTCTTGCAAAGATACTGAAAAGGTTTACTATTTCCTTCTCTAATGGCAAACAGAGGTTAAGAGACTTGTCCGATGCCGCACAGCTAGGAAGTTTCTGAGATCAAATTTGAACTCAGACTTTATTCACTGTGCCACCTAGCTGCCTCGTTTGACAATTAGAGCAGACCTGCACAACTTGTAAACTTCGGCTGCAGACAGGTTAGACTAGAAACAGATGGATGATGGTTGGCTGACACTGGTCACCTGGCAAAGAGGAGCACTCTCAGTGTCGACCTACATCAATGCCTGCCAGAAAGAACCTGCCTGCTGCTATATGCTGCATAGGCGTGAATGAGAGTAATCCAAAAATAGAGTGGATTGTTTTGGGAGATTATGAGCTCTGCTGTATGGAACCGTGTCTACTTGCTGTCGATGTTTCTGAGAGGATTCTTGGTCAGGTATAGATTGAAATAGAAGGTTTCTGAATCTCCTTTTATCACAGAGTCTGTGAAATGGTTTAAATTAAAATAAATGCCTCCTGTGCACATTTTTTTTACAAGGGCTTTCTTTTTTGGGGATGACGTTGGAAGGGAGAGAAAAAATATTCTGACTAATTAAAAAATCAATAATGTCCTTTGCATGAGTTTTTATTTAATTTTTACATGCTCTAGTTTATTTTTTTTGTTTCCAAAGATAACTGTTGTTGTTTTTTAAAATACATCTTTGTGATGTATTTATGAAGAGAGTAGTTATATATTTATACATTATTAGAAATATTTCTTTTCAGATGAAATCTGCCAAACTACTAGACCCTTTATATATACATTGTTAAGTACCAGCCTCCAGATCTTACTTAGGAAATGCTAAGCTCCTTGAGGGCAAAGATATAGCCTATTTAACTTCCCATCTCTTCCAGGGGCTATCACGTAATAGATACTTCATTATTTTGTTTGTTCAACTTGTGTTTATTCAGAATCTATTACCATAGGCTCTGAGCTAGGTGCTAGGAATACAATGAGTCTTGAATGAATGACTAAATGATGAATAAATGAATGTGACCTAAGCCAAAGGGGCAAGGAAGTACTCAGTGAAGGATGGGAAGAGGCAGCTAAAATGAAAGGGAAACGTTCTTCTTAGATGGTCTTCTGAACAGTCATTGACTAGAAATGAAAATTGATTGGCCTTTTGAAATTACAGACTCACTTACTAAAAGGCACCTAATTTGTTATCAAAAGTTAAGAGTTTCTTGCCCATCTAAACTGTAAGGAATCTGAGAAAGGCCTCTGTAGGCTGATGGTATTTGTTTAAATGGGGGGATGGGAAGGGGGAGAGAGAAAAGATATATCTAACAAAGCAGGTAAAGTGGAAACCGCGACAAATTCCCAGCCTTAAAGTAGCTAATAATGAAAATCAAAGGAGAAGAAATAACTTAGCTACTCAACCACACAATTCTGGGACTTGTGAGTACATAAATGGATCAAAACATCCGAAGAACTGCTTGGTATTTTTTTCTTGAGTTTCACTTCCCATTGCCTTCCAGTTCTTGAAGTCTCTGGGGCCTTCTGAAGAGTTAAGGGGAGGGTGTGTGCCTTGTTGGGGGCAAAGGAGGAGGAAGCACTTACTCTAAAAGCTGCCTTTTATGTTTGGCTTTTCTACAATGCTCTCTGGCCCTTCTACACTCTTTCTTCCCTCGGTATCTATCCTAGACAAATAGTTTTCTTCTGTTTTGTTTTGTTTTTTTCCTTCACAAGATTAAACCCCAACAAACTCCCAGCCACTGAAAGTACAAAGGCTAACGCTCACACTCTGGTCCCTTCTTGGCTTTGGAAGTACTTACTATGTGGTCAGTCCATTGCTTTTCCCACTCCAGGCTTGGCTTTACTTTAGAGACCAGTCTTTTGGGAGTCAGCAGTAGTTCTTGGCTCGTAGGCTTCAGGTGAAAAAAACAATTTTTGTTTGACATGGAATATGGTGACAAACTTGTCTGTTTTCCTTTGTTTTCTTTCTAGAATTACAAACTGCAAAAATCCAGACCATGACTGACCTGAGGCAAAAATGTAAAGGAAACTAGAAGAAGGCTACCAGCCTCCACTTTTTCTTTTACTATTATTATAAAATTTTATTGCTAAAATGATTTTTAAATTGTTATTGTTCATTTTCCCCTTCACATGATTGTCAATTCCCAATATATCCTTTCCAGCTTTACAACCCAGAGACATCCCCTAAAACAAAGAAGAAAGAAAAAAATAAAAGCACTTCAGGAAAAATAACACATCAACTCATTCCAACGTCATATGCAATATTTCACATTTATAATGCCCTGTCTCTACAAAGAAGGGAAGAAAGACTCACTTCTATTTTAAATACTTTTCAAGGTCTCAGCTCCTTATGGACAATAACAAAAAGGCAAATAGACTGCTGTTGAAGTATAATGTCTAAACTTACCCCTAGAAAATCGATGAGAAAATGCACTTCACCATCTTCATTGCAGAAGCGAGGGATTGGGTATGGAATATTCCATATTCCTCCAGATAATCAATGCATTGAACTTCTTGTTTATAAATTATTTTAAAAATTTTCTTCCAAGGCATGACTTGCTGAGAAGGGAAGGAGAGGGAAGGGAAAAGGTATATCTGTGAAATAAATATTATTTAAAAACAAAAGAAAGAGATAAAATTTTTAATAAAATTTTCCCTCTTAAGGACTACTATCCAAACCAACACTTTCCATGCCTTTCCCATCAGGTAGTATCCTTGCTCTCTTTCCCCTTGTAAAACTCATCAAATTAAGTGTCTCATTCTGTGAGTGAAAATTAGCATAAACTAGTTTATTCTGAGGCATAAGCATAATGTCTAGTGGTATCTAGTTGGGGAATGATGATAATTCCAATGCAAAGCACACAGTAGGAATTTAATAAATATTTGTTGTTGTAGTTGCGTTACAATGATGTCACCAGTGCCTAAATCCAAGGCATGAAGTTTTAAACTTAGAATTTCAGATATAAGTGACAGGCTTGTGGTAAAGATATTTTAGAGTGAAGAAAGTCTCCACAGAACTCTTCGCATTATACCAAATGGGAAAATCTTTATAAGCACTCATAACAATACTAATAAAAACAGTAATTATAATTTGCATTTCTAATCCATGGCCCAGCACTCCAAGCTCTGGGCTCATACTGATCAGGTTTTATCTTGGATAACCAAGCTCCAAATGATACCTCCTGGGCTCATTTTATCCCTACCTGGGTCTTTGTGTGGGAACCACAAAATATAGTTCACTTCAAGGTCTCTGGAGATGTGAATGAAAAAGGTCCTATGTAAACAGTCAAGATTACAATGCATGCCAGGTGCAAGACAACCTTTATTTTACCCCACCGAGAATGGAAAAAAACACAGAGGACTCGTAGTAGCCCATAAACAATTGCTACAATTCTGTCTGTTTTGATTAATGTCACCTTCCCAGAGCCTGATAAAGAGCTCCAGCCATATGGTACTTCCCTGAGGGCTTGTTCTCCCTTCAGAAGGGAAAGAAACTTGGGGTTGCTAGAAAGTCAACTTCTGGACATTCTAGTGAATTCCATCTTCACCTCTAGGCTCATATTACTACTCTGAGAAACTGGATTATCCCCAAAAGGCCAAGAATTAGGCATTTTGAGAAAGGCAGCCCTCCCCTGACGACCCTGCTTCCTTATCCACCTTTTCGTCCACAGACTTATAGGGGCTTCCAAACTACTGTACTAAGCTAAGGGTTTGAATTCTCCTGAAAGGAAAACAAATGTGAGTCTGTCACAGTGACAGGCTTACTTTCCATCAGGTATACACACTCCGACACGGTAGCAAACAACAAATTTTAGATTTTTTTTTTCTTCTCTATATTATGGTTCAATTTTTTATGGCTATAATGCTATACACTAGATTAGGGGTTTCTTAATTTGGAGTCCACACACATCCAAGGATAGATTTCAGAGGTCGCTGAACTCAGATAGGAAAAAAAAAATATATATATATATATATATTTTTTTTTCACTAATTTCAAACTAAAATTTAGTATTTCCTTCAATTATTTAAAAACATTATTCTCAGAGAGGGTCTATAGGCTTTCTCAGACTGCCAAAGGGGTCCATAATACAAAAATGATTAAAAACCCCTTTTCTAAGACTATAAATTGCAAAGAAGGTGCCATTTTGTAGGGGAACAGGAAATTTCCTCATCTGATCCTTTCCTATACCAATGAAATCATAGATCCAAGTCTCTGTGCTTTTCCCTATAAAACATACAAAATAAATACAAAGTAATTGGGAGAGATAGTGAAGGAAGGCATTGGGGCTTCATGTAGAAAATGGATCTTCAATTGAGTTTTGAAGGAAGCCAGATAAACTAGTTTATAAAGAACTAAACATACATTATTTTTTTAAATTGCTAACTGATACAGATCCACAATACCCCTGTCATTTGCGACTCCATTTTGCAAGGGATGTGAAAGCTATGGACATGAAAGACAGAAAACCTACCTGCCTTCTCCATTGCTTTACATGGAACACTTGATTGACAAATTTTAATTTTGTAACAAGTCCACTCAGAAACACCAGTGAAGCAAAGAATGCACAAAGTTTCTGAAGAGCAGATGTTGTTGGTAGAAAATTTAAGAGACATGGGATTATATTGAGGGAGAACAATAAACAAAACATAAAGGAACAGCTCTATGGATGAGACCTTCTCCACTTAATTAACTAATCAATTTTCAAGGATACCAATGAATGTTAATAGAAAAGGTTTAAAGCCAGTACATAATAAATACACTTAAATATTACTGACATGTATTTGGAGACATCAAAGGAAACTGAAGAAAAAAGGAACTGCAAAAGTGAGTTGTTTGAAAGAAAATTTAGTTTAGGTGGCCTAATTAAAAGATTTTTCCCCTTTGCAAAAGAAAGACTTCAAAGTCAAGGATGTGAAGTCTTTCACTCGACTGACACTCAAATTAAAAGATTATATTAATTTCTAGGAATGATTCAGGAAATAGGAGTCCTTTGGGTTTCTGTGGCAACTCATAGAAATTAAGGGCCAAACAGCCCTCCCTAAAACTTCCCATTTTAGCTTATTATCAAAATAGTTTATCTGAGTAAGGGAATTGATTTTTCATTTTCATTCTTTCACATACAGGAAACTAAACACACTCTCATATAGATTAGCTTGGGGACAATTGACATGTCTCTTAACTGGCAGTTGTAGGATGCATGCTTGAATAATGCAGATACCTGGTCGGTGCTTGGTTTTGATTTGTCTGCAAGATAATGGAAAATGAATATGTGAAGGCCTAGGCTATCTATGATGAGGCTTCTGGCCCACCAGGCTATAGTCTCTGTAGACTTCTCTGGAACAAATATCATCTAAGAAAGTAAAACCAAGTGTTTGAACTGACTGACAGGCCATGTGCTGGTGTCATTTTCTATTACCAAAGACTCTAATCATGTTTCCCCACAAAAGTTTTCAAATAAGAATTCAATTCTTCAAAATCTCTTGTGCCCAGTCAAAAGAATTTACCATATCCAAAGGAAAAAAAAAAGTGTTCAAATGGTGAGTGATTCTCTTTAATATGTTCCACGTTTCCCTCCCCCCTCCCCTGTAGTTTGACAACAGTTAACTACTGTGGGAGGTGGGGGAAGGGGGAAGCTTTCTCTCTAAGCACCATTTGTCAGGCCCAGTTCTCTGAATGCATCTCTTTTTCCTCTCCTCACCTGGGCCTCCCACCACGGCATGCACCCTAGAGGCATTCAATAAACACTGATTAATAATGACAATGTGCAACTCTGTTTGAAGTCCATGGATGATTTGTAGATGGAGACATGCCTGCAAGAGGAAGGACCTTTGAATGATACTAACATGTAGTCTATGGACAATGCACAGATTCTCGCAACCACGTGAGAGCAATGCCATCACCTTCACATTCAAATATGAACACACATCTATACATACATGTGTGTATATGCTTCTGTGGGTTATTTTGTGAAAGTATCTATAATTTCATTCTTATAGGGAACCTCCATTGAGGAAAATTCTTCTACAAATGCAGTTTGGCCAGTGTTTTGCAATTGAAAGTCTGAAAGTTGTCTCAGACAGTGACTTGCCCCGGATCATATATTTACTATGTTTCAGCATAAGTTGTCCTTATTCTTAGTCCAGTTTCCTCTACTAGGCCATGAAGCTCTTGTTTATTCTATTTATCTATCCATCTGTCTATATTTTTCCACATCTATTCTCTAGAAAAAATACTGTCAACAGAATTAAGACCATAAGTTTGAACTGACAGATGAATGGATGATTATTTATGTGGGATGTTGTAGAGAGAATCTCTGTTCACATATAGAATACCCTAGCCTAGATAATATCTATTGTTTCCTCCAAATCTGAAAGTGTAAGACTAATGGTCTGAATGGTCGTTATTTTGAAAATCAATATTCTCTGTCTAGTATTAGAGACACAGATATGAAAGGGGTAGAAGATAAGGCTAGCTATCAATCGACTATAAGACATATCTCATGTGTTTCTTTAAAACAAATAAGTACTTGTTGCTAGTTGCCTTTATGATCATTCATAGAATCATGGCTGTCTTTTTCTTCTAGGCAGCTAACCTGCATAGTGGCTAAAGTAGTGACCCTGGAACTAGAAAGCCCTGCATTTCAATCCTGCTTCAAACACTAACTTACAAGCTGTATGTTTCTGGACAATTAATTTCATTCTTTTGCCCCTGTTTCCTTACTGGTAAAATGGGAATAATAATAGTAACTCTCTCACAGAGGTATTATAAGTATTAGATTATATATGTAAAAACACTTTGTGAATCTTAAATCACTATATGTAAATACTAGCTATTTTTATAAATTATAAATTAAATAATCCTTCATCACAGCCTGGTTATATCGTACTAAATAAATTTCACATTGCTTTCCTTTATGAGATAGATGGATAGCTAGATAGACAGACAGACAGACAGACAGACAGACAGACAGACAGACAGACAGA